>NC_142799.1:29000852-29339090 GCF_049724085.1 Artemia sp. Qi Xiang Cuo
AAAAACAACACATTGTGCCCATATCGTTCTTTACTATTCTTTACTTTCGCTGCCTATGATAAATGTCGGTAAACATGGTTCTGAAACATTGACAATTTGACAAATTTAGGAAGATATGCCTGATGTTTTCCATGCTACTACTAACAAATCATAACAGTACGAAGCCACCTGAGGCCAACACATTTTCGCTAGCTCTTCCTCTCTCCCAGCCTATTTAAAGCCTCCCTCTGTGCATCCTCCTAAGAATTTCCAACCTAGCTTTAATCTTTCCTAACGACCCTCTCCAATCCCCATTCGGGGACGATATAAATCATCTAATAATAGCATTTCGTACTTGTTTGAGCAACTGTATAAAAAATAAAGTTCTTAAAAAAAAAATTCTGCTTGACTCCACTGTCTTGGTGTCTGTAGACTATGGTGACGATTGGGGTAAAGGAGTGTGTGTAGCTGAGATGTGGTGAGTTAGCCTTAGATGATGCGTTGTTGCGATTAGTTGTTCTTGGTAATTTGTTTGAATACTATTGTTCTTATTCTTTGCCATTATTTGGCAGTCTATTCAGTAATTTGTTGAACTGAAATAATATGTTTGTAGGGTTTATTAAATTGCCAAATTAAGATGAATGAACCCGTAAAAACTTGAACTCACTTGATAAAACTTTTGTATCAGTTATGATTCAAGCCCATATAATGATACACCCCTCCGGTCAGTTTTTTTCTGAAAGCCATTGATAGCTTAATCCCAGAATTTTGCTTGACCATTAATAGACTTTGTAAGCTTCAAATTGCACCCACCGTCTGCCAGTATGTCTTTATCTATTACTGTAACATTACTGCTCAGCTTTACTTTTCTTATCCAGCCTTTCCTTTTCTATTTCGTTGTTTCCATCTTTTATTTATTCATTTACTTTTTTGTTCACGTTGAAGAGTCAAATTCTTATGTTCCTTACACCCTACAATTAAGAGCTCAGCTCTCCGTTGGGGCCGCATTACTTGTTAACTATGTTGTATTGAATTGAGTAAACAAAATCATTCGTCCATTTGACCTTCATGTGTCTTCGTCTGGATTATATCTCAGGGAATGGGTTTAAGATGTTGTATTTCTCTAAGGGATAATTTCATGCCACTTTAAAGAAGAAGGAAGTATTTTTTGACTCTTGTGTTTTGAACTTGAAGTTAGCCATATTTTGGTGTAGCGTGTGGATGATAATGAATAAGAGCACTTTACATGTAATTGCAAGGATTTGAATGTAGGCCCTATCCATAGAAGGGTGGGCTAGGGGGTTTTAACCCCCCCCCCCCCCCAGAAATGTTTGTCCCTCTCGTAAAAACGTAAGAGAAATGAATATAAACAAATGTTGATGCGTTTTTTTAAGTTTTTTGTAACCTCTCCCACTTCCGGTAAAAGAATCCTTGATATGTTTTTAATTTTAAGGGTTGAAAATTTTGGGATTGGTATAAAAGGGAAGGAATAGACGAATGATACATTTAAGACTAATTGAAAACCGGGCAAAAGGATACAGCATTGAGATAGTTTTTTTTTTTTTTTTTGAAGAGTGGAAAGAACATATAAGGAGATTGACTGTGGCTATAGTGTTGGAATTTATCATAGTATATTTTGTTATTACCTGTTCCATCTTTATAACCATTGTATATTAGTCTTTTTTTTTGCTATTGGCTTTTTATTTTTAGTTTTGGATGTTAAGCAAAACCGGTGAAATACGACGTGATGAGGCGTGCTTAGATTACGCCGGCCGTGACGTCATCCTATACCCGTGCCATGGCTCAAAAGGAAACCAGTACTGGGAATATGATCCTGAGGCAAGCTATTTTGGGATTTTGGCTGTATTTGTAATATAGGCACAAAAAGAGATAGAGTCATTACCAGTGTCATTAAGGGCTGCTAGAGTCCTAGCAGCCCTTAATTCTTTTTCTTTTTTTCAAAATTTGTATTGTTATGCCACATCTTTTCAATGAAATTTTAAAATCGTAAAAGCATTTCAAACAGCCACTGTTACTGTTTACTGTTTCATCATTTTAACTTTAATTTTAGAGTCGAATATTTTAATTTTAGCTCTCCCATCACCTTTGCATCACCTCTGCTTACCTCGTGATTCAATACGAAACCAGTACTAAATTAATTTCCTTCTGCAACCACATCAATGTTATTAGTGTTGTATTTGTATTAGTGTTAGTATTAGTGTAGTACAAAACTGTATTAGTGTTGTAATGTCACATCTTTTCAATGAAATTTAAAAATCGTAACAGCAATTCTTACTGTTTTCTGTTTCATCATTTCAACTTTAATTTTTGTGTCAAATACAAATGTATCTGTATAAATTAAGACTACCGAACAAAATTTTGTTGACTTCGGGTTCTGACTATCCTCCACGAAATCTTCATGAATGAAAGGACTGCTGTTTGAGATTTCACCGAAGCAAAACAGATCTTGTTGTATTTCTTTAGTACTAATTAAAAAGTTTATGGAAGGATAATTAGAGTGAATCTGAATATTTTAATTAATCAAACCAAAGTGTTCGTTTTTCAACGTAGTAATCTCTTGATTCTCTGAGAGTTGGCAAGCTTTCAAAGTAAAACACTATTTTCTTAATCCTGTTTGAACTACTTTCATACAACTCTCATAACGTCCTTGACATCTCTGCATCATATTAGGAAGTGAACTCCAAAGGGAAAACAATTGTTTACTTCCGATTGACTTTTTAGCACCAAAAATTAAAGTTTCATCACCGTGCGACGACCCGAAACTTTGATTTATTTGTCTCTTTATGAATAAATAACTATTCATATATATTAAATTGTTTTAAGTAAAATAAAAATTCTCCCTTCAATATTTCCCTGGTTCAGACTAAAGAAAATCATTTATTTTATTAAATTGACAATTACAAGAATAATACCCTTAAGGGCTCGACGATCTGTTATTTAGGAAACAACTTGTAATGACTAAGCAATAATAATGCTAAACACATCCATACTAAACTACGCCTAAAAATAAACAAGTAAGGAAGAAGAAATCACCTCACTGACTGTTCCGACGAATACGGCGATATTCCCATCACACGACAATCAAAATCATACCGAAAATTTCTCTACGTCATTGAGGAACTAGCGCTAACTAAACGATATCCAACATATAAATTAATTCTTATAACAGTATATGACTAAACATTATATATGATTTATAAATAAAAGTTGAAATAGAGATAGAATCCTTTCAATAGACAGTGATGATGATAACAGTGATAGAAATTCACAAAAATACCAGATATTTCGGTCACATATACAGTGACCGTCATCAATAGTTTTACTACTGATGATGGTCACTGTATATGTGACCGAAATATCTGGTATTTTTGTGAATTTCTATCACTGTTATCATCATCATTGTCTATTAAAAGGATTTTATCCCTATTTGAACTTTTATTTATCGTCATGGACAGGCAGTGTGATCTCCGAAATTATCTATTTGCTTGCATCTTTTCCTATAGAAGCTTTTGCTTGCATCTAGTCCTATAGACATTGTTGGAGTTTGCGAAACTTTTCTGTCTGCTAATACACCCCTTACAATGTTAGATCTGCCCGGGATAAAGTGTATTTCACGTACAAGGTGTCAGAATTCGAGAGGAGGTCAAATGCTGTATATTCGTGATGACTGGTCTTTTAGTATTCTCAGTGATTTGTCTGTATTTGATGAAGGGTTATGTGAGACTATTTTTGTTGAAGTTGTACCTTTGGGCTGTAATCCATTTATTTTCGGGTCTGTTTATCGATCTCCGTCGGGTAACCCAAAAATATTTTTTGAAGTTTTTGAACTGCTGTTGAAAAATCTGGAAGCGTTGAAAAAACAGGTTATTATTTCGGGTGATTTTAATTTTGATCTTTTGAATCTCGATGTTGGAAATAATAAGGAGTTTTTAACTATGATGTTGTGTTCTAATTTTCTTCCAAGTATTTCTCTGCCGACAAGAGTTACAGCTAACACAGCTACATTATTAGATAATATATTTTTTTCTCCTGTTTTATTTGATGCTGAAAAATTGTCAGTAATTTTGTCTGATATGTCAGATCATTTTCCGGTGAGTGTTCTTTTAAATTTAAATAATAGTAATAAACAACATCGAGATTCAACAATGGATAATTCAAAAAAGCGCTATACATGGATTGATTGTAAAGTTCTACGTCAGTTAATTGGTGACCATGATTGGAGTTCGGTTTATGGCTCAGATGACGCAAATTCTGCGTTTTCAGATTTTATTGATCAAATGATGCGTCTGCGGGATCGGGATTCTTCAACACGAGTTTCGCATGGAAAGTTTGCGCAGGAATTTGACCCATGGATTACTGAAGGTATTTTGGCATCGTTAAAACATAAAAATAGAAAATTTAAGAATTATTTAAAATTACAGACACCTGAGTCGTTTGTAGAATTCAGAGTTTATATGAATAATTTAAAATAAAATATCAGACATGAGAATAGAAAATATTATAAAGATAAATTTTTTGAGTATAAATCGGATATGAGAAAAACATGGCAATTGATAAATGAAAAGATACGTCCTCATAGTCGTAAGAATACTAGTGTAAATTGCCTTGTTTTAAATGGGGAAAATGTTACAGAGCCCAATGAAATTTTAAATGCTTTTGGAGATTATTTCAGTAATATTGCTTCTAGACTTGCATTGACTATGAATATGCAACTGAATTCCCCTTCTGTTCCAGTTAATGAGCAGCATGCGGAAAATTCGTTTTCTTTTTCTGAGATTAAGCCTCATGAGATTGAAAAAGTTATTCTGAAGCTTAAACGGAGTTTTTCTAAGGACGAATTTGGATTTTCGGCTCAAACCGTAAAGCGAATAGCGTCAAGCATTTCACCTTTGCTGGCACATATTTTTAATTTATCACTTATGCATGGGGTTTTTCCTGAAATTTTAAAAAAGCAAATGTTATAGCATTACCTAAAGCTGGAAGTTCAACTCACCCTTCAGATTATAGAGTCATTTCTGTACTTTTGGTTTTCAGTAAAATTTTGGAAAAACTTGCAAATAGTAAATTACAAAAGTATTTGTTTTACAGTAAGATTTTACACACGTCTCAATATGGTTTTATAAAAGGAAAGTCAACTGAACGGGCAATTCATGAGATTTTACTAAATATTAATCATTAACTATATGAATGTCAACAAGCTTTGGCAATTTTTCTTTATGTCTCCAAGGCGTTTGACACGGTAAATCATTCGCTACTTCTTTTTAAACTAAAGTCTTCTGGGTTTTCAACACAAGCTGTTAAATTTTTTTCATCTTGCCTTTCTGGGAGACGACTAGATTGTGTTGATAAATCTCGTGATCTCCGTTCTGAAACTTTTCTAATTAATTACGGAGTGCCTCAGGGCTCTGTCCTTGGGCCTATTCTATTTATTCTTTTTATAAATGATTTGCCAGAAGTTTTGCCTCTTTGTAAAATTATAATGTTTGCTGATGATGTAGTAATTTTTGCTTCTCACCGGGACCTATCAGTTCTTTTCCAGAACCTTGGAAGTACGTTACTAACTGTATCTGTTTGGTATTCAAGGAATTTACTAGCTCTTAATGAAAAAAAATGCCAGTATATGTTATTTTCGCGAACTGGATCAGTAGTGTCAGATACCTTCTCTCTTTTTTTGAATGCTCTTGAATTAAGACGGGTGGATCAGTTCAAATATCTTGGGATTATTTTAGATGAAAATTTGTCGTTTCATAATTATGTAAAAACACTGTCGTTAAAAATTTCCCGAAATATTGGCATGCTAACTCGTCTTTGTCACTTTTTTCCTAAAGCTATTCTAAAATCTATTTATTATTCTTTTGTCAACCCATATTTTATATATTGCATTTCGGTTTGGGCATCTACCTTTCCGTCTGTTTTCAAATCTCTTCAAATACTTCAGAATAAAGCAATGAGGATTCTTTTTAATATTGATTGCAGAACTTCAGTTAGACACCTATATGGGACTTCAGGAATTTTCTCTTTGGACCAATTTCATTTAATTTCTATATCTAGTATTTGTCATGATTATCAATATAGTAATTTACCTGTAAATTTCTCCGGCATATTCTCGACTAATTCTTAATTTCATAATTATCCTACTACGTATCGTTCAGACTTTTCGTGCGAAATTAGCCCGACATCGAGAGCGGAATTCAGCATCCGTCACATTGGCCCAAAAATCTGGAACTCAATTCCTGCATCAGTTCGAGAATGTAGCAACAAGCGACATTTTCTAAGACTGGTGAAGAAATATCTTATGACATGCTAAGCATTTTGTTCATTAGGATTTTCTTTTTCGTTGTTGTAAAATTTAGTTAGAAAATGGCTGTGTATTTTCGTTGGCAATATTTTCAGCGCTAAAGTATGCCACCAGGCATGTGCGCTGTTTTGTGACATTTATTTATGTACGTGTTATAAATAAAAATATTCTACTCTACTACTCTACTCTACTACTCTACTCTACTCTTAACAAAAAAAAAAAAAAAAAAATCATGTGTTTCGTAAAGGAATCAAGCATTCGGGATAGCTGTATTTCAGCAGGAATTGAGCTCCAAGTACGTCCCAGAGTCACGGTCATTATCTTTCGCTGTTGAACTATCCAGAAGATGCTTCTCTGTCAGCTTGGTTAGTCTTAAGCAGATTGGTACATCTTCTCTATTTGAACAAGTAGCAACATGGGCGCCCATAAGGGGGGGGGCAGGGGGGCGCCCCTGAGGCTGAATGATGCTGCATTATTTTTATATTTTCGTTCTGAGATTTCTATTATATAGCATTAAAAGTGCCAATTAGACGAGGTTTGCCCCCCCTCCCCTTGGCAGTTAGCTTATGGGCGCCCATGAGTAGCAAGAATATTTCTGGCAGTAGCAGCCTAGCCTCCCCATTCCCGCCACAGGTTTTTTGAGACGAAGCCTGTGAAGGGAAAACTGCTTAATGATAGAATCGTTCCTGAAAGGGAAATGCAGTCAACGCTTTTCTTGTAAATATATGTAAAATTAAATTTTGCAGAACGATATGTACAAACCTTCGTTGATAGATATTTCTTTGAAGGTTGCCTGAACCTATTTTAGTCTTAAATATTGAGAAGGGACTTTGAACATATTCCCCTTCCCGACAGAACTGTCTATTAAATTTCCACATAAACAAGTACGAGGACGGTTTTAGCAAATTACTAAAGCTGTTTGCTTGTGCATTTTTTTTTCCTCATATTGTTTTAAGCTAATTTTTTGTATTTGTTTTTTGTTTATATATAAATATATTTTTTCTCCGTTCATAAAGGCTTCCGCTTGTTAAGTTAAAATATTTGAATTCTCTTATTATTAATTTTTTTTTGTCCACTGTCTTACTTAAAACATTATAATACCCATTTTTTTATATTTTCATTTGTTAGAATTACTTTTAAATTATTTTTGACTTTCGTTTACTTACTTTAGACTCATTTTGTCTTCCATGGAAGTAGCAAAAAATGTCTTGGAATCAGCGAAGATAATAAACGTATCACAATGGAAGAATGTGAAACTGACAATCTACGCGTCAAATGGAAGTTTGCTAATTACGACCCATTGAAGAAATTATGAAACTATTCATGTTTGTAATGCTCAAGGCGCTAGTGAAAATTTAAGTGATCTACCGATAGTTTTACCGAAAAGCTCTGCAGAAACTTTAGTGATAGCACATATAGGCGACAATCTTATTTTAATATCGGGAACTGATGATGTTTACATTTTTTTTTTTTTTTTTTTTTTTTTTTTTTTTTTTTTTTTTTTTTTTGGTAAGTTATACATGTTATACAAGTTGTACATGCTAAAATAAGTTTTCCCTCTGTTAAAAGGTATGATGAAGGGTACTAGGTTTAGTAACACTCCCTGGTTTTTAGCCTACTTATTCTGCTTCTTGTTAAGCACAAATTCTCTTTCGTGACTTCTAAGCCCAAATTTGTAACGCGGAATTTTCTCACAGGAAGCTTGAAGGTCATGTCATTCCCTAATGTATAAATACCTTATTTGTATAGAGGAGGGATTAGCCTAAGTACTGGTCCTAAGGATTATATAAGAGAAATTGACATTTACCTTAGGTAGTTTTATATGTGAAATCCCCATTCATAAATACACTCTGACCCTCAAAATTTCTTCAGTCTACGCCTATGGATAAGACTGATCACTGAGATCAACAGTCTTACTCAACACTAAATGAAGATTAAAAAAAAAAATTAACAAAACTTGATCAAATCGTTATGGTTATTTGCCTTGCATGTAATTCATTGTGAAAACTTCGTGGTCCCTTAACACTGATTTAGTATAATTATGGTCCTTGCTTTGTCTGTAATATGGAGTCAAGCATTTTGCTTAATAGGCAATGGTTTGAGAGCAATTCGCTTTTTTTCTTTTTCATGGAGATGGTGACGGACGGTGAAAATGAAACATTCGATAGCGGTGTTGCCATTAATGTATGCTCTTTAGACTATTTTAGCATTAAAAATCAAAATGACTTTTAAAATACAAGTCTGAATATTTACGGGGAACTAAACGATTTTCTCCTTGATCTTATTGGAAAAGCTCTGCTAAATGTCTGCAACAATTCACGCACTTGTGCAAAGCACCCGCCATTCAGTAATTGTCACTCCCACTAGAGTGGTCTATCGCATTTGGCATTTACTAGGACTTATTTTTCTCGGCCCCAAAGCCATTTGTCGTTGTTTATTTCGAGCATTAACAGGAAATATTAGCGAAAATAAATCGAGTTTATTTACTTTCTTTTTTTAGAATCAAGGTGGGATGCTAATGAGATTCTGTTGATTTGAGCAAAGTTAAGAGATATATGCTGTTAGGTTGAGTAGGCGAAAGATAAAAGCACGTCAGATATGTCCTTTGGCAAGTGACACATATTTTGTGAAATTAAGCGCCTAAAATTCCCTCTTTTGAGAAGTGATACACTGCCCGATTTAAATACTCCACCCTACACCTTATTGGTGCCTGCAGTAACTTATACACGGAACCAAAGAACACAGCAGACTTTAGTTATAGTTTATACCTTAGTTGAACCGCTTTTTAGGTTCGTATGTTTACCTATGTGCAGTTATTTTAGAGAGTCTTTGAACAAACATTTTATGTAGGCTCGGCTGTTCTATATTGTGCTGCTCTCAATTTTGTTAAATGCTGCGTATTCGGATATTACGGAACAATTTTTCTCAATCACAATTTGAGTTGTGCCAGTTTTTCACATTCCTTTTTTTTCTGTTTTTGTACGAAAAGATTATTATAGTTCTAATATTGGGTTTATTGGTATCTTTTGGAGCTAGTTTTTTTGGCCAGTTTTTTGTTCTTTTATATACTGCCTAGAGTTTTGTATGTTCATTTGTTAATTTTGTCACTTTTGTTATGGGTTACTTCTTACTCTTTCCATTAACTGCATTTTTGAATATTGTATAGCTTTCTCGCTTTCCGTTGTTTATTATTCTTTCAAAGCATAGAAAAGGCTGAACATATCTAATGTTGTGTTATTTTTTTCCCGTGTGCCTTTGCAATCTTTCATTTTCTATGCTCTTTTTCTTCCTTTTCTTCTTTCTTTTCTGTCCTCCTAAGGAAGAAAGTGATAAGAACAAGATTCAATATATATATATATATATATATATATATATATATATATATATATATATATATATATATATATATATATATAATGTTTACCATCAAAAACACAAGAGCCTAGTTAAAATGAACCGCTGTCGCTATTGAGTTGCTTTTTTTTTTTCCATAATCAAAATGGCATGACCAACTCTACCATTCATGGCTGTAGGTATAATTCACAGGACATAATTCAGGGTTGTGAATATAATTCACATCTAAACTTTTGAGGATTCTTATGCAACACAGTCCAAAATATTTAGGCTTTCATCCTGCTCGTACAAATTTTCAAAAATGTTAAACTTGGCTACTAAAAACTGGTTTTTGTGACCGAGGTCGGTCTGTTTCTCGAAAACATTTTTCAGGCCTGAAGTGAACTACATGGGTAATTAACCCCCCCACCCCCTCCCCAGAATAAAAATCTTGGATGCGACCCTGGATGTTAGCCGTATTAAATAGAAAATGAAAGCAGGGCGGCAAATAACTTACAATTTCACGTGTTTGCACTTACGACTTTCTTTTTTTGGAAGGCACTATTAAATGTCAATGTTTTAAGGAAATTACTAAGGTTTTTCCCGGAAATAAAACATATCGTGAATGTAAAAATAAATTTTTTTGTAGTTCTTACTATCTTTTTGTATGCTTATTTTTGCTATTATGAAGTAATATTTTCAATTGAAAGGGTGTTTTAACTTGTATTTACTACATTCCCAACCTCATCTTTTTTGTTTTTCTTGTGCCAGGATAGTGTTGTTTACAGAGTTTCTTTGGGTAGCTGAATTAGGGATTTCATTTCGGGGAAAGCCCTGTGAACTGGCTAACTTCATTTTTAAGATACTTCTATTGCATTGTCGATACGATAAATTTTCACGAAAGTTGGATTAAACTCAATTTATTTTTCAGCCTTGGTCTAAGCAGGAAATAATCCCCCCTCCAAGGCAATTTCGATACTAAGTTAGGGGAAAGTTGAAGAAGAATACAAAATCAGATTATACTCTAAATGGTAGTTTCCTTGAATGCTTAGCTGAATCGTGGCATTGTTTTCTTTTTAACAAGTAACAGTTTTAATTTCGGCAAAATAGTTTTAGGATTATAGCTTTTTGACCCTCGGTTAACTCATCCCAATTTTACAGGGTCCGCTTAAATTCCCCAATTTAATAAACGTCCATCCCAGTAAGCCTGGATACCACCCACTTGTTGGATTCTTCTCTCCGCCCTCACTAGAAAAAATTCTTACCAAATATCATTTCTTCCTTGATCCAGACAATTCCTTACATTCTTCCCTGAAGTTTGGTGTTAATAAGATCTGAGATCAAACTGCCTAGATAATAAAAAAAATCGAGAAAAAATTCTCAGCCAGTGATGAAAATAGGAAAATATTTTGGTAAAGACGTCAAGTAATACAAAATAGAGAAACCGAAAAACACAAATAAAACGGTAGGTATGGAATAAAACTAACTTGAATGGAAAGAAATCAAAACAATCGTAAAAAAGGTAAAAATAACACAAATAATGAGAAAAGTAGAAGCTTAAGACTAAAAAAAAATATAGAAAAAAGCACCGCTACGATCTACCAAATATACTAAAAACTAGAAATTAGTTTCTTTTTCTGTTGTTACCAGGTTTTTTTGTTTTTTTTCAGCAAAAATGAGTGTTGAGTAGCTATGGCATAAAAGTTATCCTTGAATAGCTACGAATTGTTACGGCAGAGGCTTTCAGTTTTGGTCTCACAAAATTAAGTTTTTTCCTGATAGCAAGAATCCTTTTTTAAGTATATTTCAAGACAAAATTAAATTTTACTCTTTATAGCATTTGGTAAATCTTTTAAGGCTAAAAAGCAATAAAAGTAAAGTATCTCGAATTGACCAGTTGTACTCCCCAAGTTTTGATAAGAGAGGGTAGTCTGGACCGAAAGTTAGCTGTGTGGGGTCAGGGGTAGGAGGGGCACAGTCGTATTATCATGTATTTGCATTAAAATTTCAGCTTAAGCGGACCCCGGAAAGTGGACGAAATATTTATCAAAATTCTTAATTGATTAAATTAATTTATTAAATTGATTAAATAAAATAATTTATTAAATTCCTCTGGTTTAGGCTTCTTTAATGTACTCAGAACATTTAAAAAGAGATTTTAAAAACACTACATGTAAAAAGGAAAATTATGAGAACCGTCCTTTTAGACAGAAAGCAAAAGGATAAGTTAAAAAGCGATTTTTTTTTTTTTTTTTTTTTTTTTTTTTTTGTAAGAATAGTTTCTTTTTATTTCCGTGTTTTATTTTTTCCGTAATGTTAGTCTTAAGCTTCGGCTTCTTACCTCTTGGTTTTCTTTTTCTTTTTTTCTTCGGCTCCTCTGTTTGATTTTTTGCTTTTCGGATTTTCATTTTTTTTTTTATATTTTTCATATATATTTATTTTCTAACTTTCCTGCACCAAAGAAACGTCAGTAGAGGTCTTTGCCAATTTATCTGACCTTCGTTGGCTGAAAATTTTCCTAGGCTTTTTATTGTAATATATCTTATGTTCAAGCAAAATAAAATAAACCGACATTTCTGTTGCCACAGATTGGACAAAAATATTGTTTATGCTTTATATACCAGCGTCTGGACTAAAGTCACTCAAATACCTCCCTTAAATCGGTTGCAACACAAAAATAATTTTAAACCATTTTCTCCAAAGTGGAATTACTCTTAAACCTATATCTTATCTGTACTCTTTAACGGAGAAAATAAGTTTGGAATTTCAAGTTATGAATCAGCGAAGTGCTTTGATGAAAATAAAAAAAAATTGGTAAAGTCCACTGGCTTATCGCCTCCGAATGGCTCAAACGAACTCAGGTAAAATATTATTTGAGCCTGCAGCTCTTTTTGGAAAGATTTTTTTTTTAATATTTTATAGAGAACATCAAAGGCTATGCTTTTAAAGTTATTACTTTGGGTTCCAGTTTTCGTCTATTTATAATAATGATTTGAAACTACTTAATTAACTAATTCTGCACAATTGGGTTAATAATTTTTTCTAGCTCCCATACCTAGTCTATCCTCTATAACTAAATTGTAGAACCCTCCCTTTTAAGACCAAATTGAAGAGAAACTTCTTCTATCTCCTTCCCCCTCCGTCCCTTTTTTTTACCCCCGAATATAATCATATTCAGAACAATTTGAAAATGCCAAAGCCCCAAAACCTTTTTTATTTACTGCCCAAATGAAATGAATAGAACTTATGTAATAGGACTTATAGTTTTGTGTATATTGCAGCTGTTGGAAGAAATGTACTTAATTCGGACCTAGGCTAATTATTCCGTTATCAACTAAGGTTTTATTTTGCTATTCCATAATTTGTGTGCATTTTTTTGGTCATTGAGTTATAATTATGAATGAAGTTTGCATAATGAAATTTATAAGGACATTTATTGATTTGGGTTTTTTATTTAATAAAATTCAAAGTTTAATTAAATAAAAATCTTTTTGTAGTTTTAGTAAAACTCCTGTTCAAGAGCGTTATGGAATCAGGGAGGCTAAAAGAAAAGGATATTTCGTATTGAAAGCTTTGACTAACTGAATTGTTGGAATGGATAAATAAAATATACACTCTTTGTAAAACTAATACGTACTACTGAACTTTATATAATGTATATATCTAAACAGATATAGTTGAGAAAGTTTATGAATCAAAATCGGCCTCTACATGTCAAATTAGTTACAAGGAGACCTTCAATAAACCTGAATCCGTCTATATTTTCTTTTTCTGGAGAAACTTCGAGAATTGGAACTATTCATTCATCTTTTCCTTATAGCTTGGGTAGGTCCAAACTCGATATCTATGAATTAAGCTAAGCTCTGACGGATAAGAGTTAAAGGTATTATTAGTGAGTTTGCCACCGAAGTCAGAGCTTAGGGCCGATTCACACTTAGATTTCATTAATACCGGCAATTAGCTAGCTCCAAGTCAATCAAATTTTTCAAAAAAATTTCCCGCCAATCAAAAAATTCTACAAAAAATTTAATTGGCTCAAATTAGAGCTGGCTAAATCTTGGTGTTAGCAAATCTCATTGTGATTGGGCTTTTAGCTTTCTGTCTGAAATTTGTGTCTAACGGAAAGCTGCCAGACTTATTCGCAATAAGACTAGAATTGACTTGGAAAGCGAATCCAAGCCACTAGTGGAAAGTGATTTTAGCCACCTGTGGTTTTTAGTGGCTGATTAAAGATGTTGTATTCATGGCTGTACACCAACCTAAAAGTGTCACTGTTGCATTAGTCTGTTGCACTGTTGCAAGTTGTTGCATTCATGGCTGTAAACCAACCTAAAAATTTCATTGTTGCATTAGTCTGTTGCAAGTTTTTGCATTCATGGCTAAACCAACCTAAAAATTTCACTGTTGCATTAGTCTGTTGCAAGTTGTTGCATTAATGGCTGTAAACCAACCGAAAAATTTCACTGTTGCATTATTAAATCAAGAAGTTCATGAGATGAATAGTATTTTTGAAAACCTTGCAGGATTAAGACCGAAACGCCATTTTTTACCGAGTCTATTAAGATAAGTTGGTTAGGACAATGGAAGTGAGATTAATTTAAAAACAACTCGCTTTTTCTGTCATTATTTACGATCATTTTCACTAGCCAGTTTAGTTTCCGTTTGATTTTCGCAATATCAAATGGTAATCAATTTGATATTCAGTACGTTTTTGCCATTAAGACACGAATTGTCGTGAAAAAACCCTTTAATCTTGTCAAGTGAGAATGGTTCAGCAGCGTTGTGAATTACAGCTGGTATTTCTTATTGAAAGCAAAATTCTTCGAAGCTTTCTTGAAAAAAAAAATCTATTTTACAAACATTTAAAAAAGAATGATGCCCTCTCCAAAGTTTCTACGATAACCCCTTGCATAAGAAGGCACTATAGATAGACATAGGGTGTTCTGGTTTTTTCAACATCGCCTTCAGTATTCCCTAAATGTTTCATCTCAATAACAGTAGCCGTTTTGAACAGATACACCCTTTAACAACCTAGATATACATAGGGTCTTTTAATCTAGTTCAGTATCCCCCTCAATATTCCCTGAAAGTTTCGACTTATCTTCCTTAGCCGCTCTTGAAAAACTACACAAGCCCCCCATTTCCATTGCAAAATATATATTTAAAAAATTGCCAATTTATATTATACACGGTTAGTGTCCCAGGGCCTATAGGAGTCAAGTTATCCCCAGAGGCATATTTTTGTATCTTCTGACTGTTTAAATAAATTAACGAATATCGTGGGAGTGGACAGTTAGAAAATAAGAGCAACGGAGGGGAGTTGGTTGCTCATATATCACTTTTGACTCTTAAATTTGGGACTAGAACTTTTCATTTCCAACCAAATTTACGCCTTCCCAAATCTTTACGACCCCCCTTTCATGTGAAGGCACCATGGATGCACATAGCGTCTTTTAGGCTACTCGACTTTCCCTGAAAGTTCTAACTTAATAACCTTGACTATTCCTGAGGTATCACACAAGCTCCCCTTTTTCTTTATAAAGTTATGTTTAAACTATTGGCAATGTACATTATTTACGACCCTTCCTCCAGGGCCTGTGGGGGTTACGTCATATTTAGAGGCACATTTATTTGACGTTTTGATTATTTTCAAAAGAATAGCTATTTCTAAATTTTGATCGAATGTCTTGAAGGGCACAGGGGAAAGGGGGGTGGTTAGAAAAGAAGGGCAAGGGAAGGGGCTGGCTGTCCTCCCATCGCTTTTGACTCATGAAAAAGGCACTAGAACTTTCAATTTTCAATTGATTGAGCCCCACTCAGAAGTTTTTACGGCCACCGCTTTCATACTAAGTGACTTGGGGAAAAAAATAATGCATTGAATGCTCATGGCTCTTTACTACAGGCAACGCTAGAGAGTTGCTTCTGCTAAACCGTTCCATCTTTCCTCTGTGTTTCTTGATGTCAAGCTTATTTAAAAGTAGAGTAACTAATTTAAATAATTGATTAAAAATTAAAACTAGTTTTAAGATATTTTTGTTATCATTAAATTAAATTAGTATTCAGCTGCCAATGAAGACCTGAAAACGTATGTTGGGTTAGGAATACCGTATTTTACTTAGTATCAATTGTTCCATTATTCCTCTTTATTCTTTCACCTTTAGATTAATTTTAAAAAAGATTGAGTGTTTAAGAAGCCCGAAGCTTAGCAAAGAGTACAAATCATCTTTGGATTCAAATCAGAAACAGCGTTGTAGCGCTGCCTAAGTAAAGACCCATGTACTTTTTATGGATTACTCCTTCTTGTTTTTCCTCCCATGCAGCTTCGTATACAAGAGGTGGCCTTGGAAACTTAGGAGGGGGCTCATTCGATTGAAATGTCTAGTGCCCTTTTTAAGGATCAAAATTGACTGAAGGGCAAACAGCCCCTTTTCACGTCCTAGATAAGACCACTCCCTGCGTTATTCCTTTTTACTCTTTTATAGTAGTGCGTAGAATGATTTTTTTTTCATAATGAAGACGATGTCGCCAGGCTCTAGGCGGGTTCTATGAAATCAAGCTCCGTGGTGTCGGTCAAGACGATGCTCTACTTTACCAGTAACTTGATATGACCTGACAGAACTCAATAAATCCATTCCAGAAGTTTCATTCTTAATTGTATTAAATAAAAAAAAAGAAGTTTTTTTAAACTGAAAGTAAGGAACGACGTTAAAACTTAAAACGAACAGAAATTATTCCGTATATAAAGGGGGCTATCCCCTTCTCAACACCTCGCTCTTTACGCTAAAGTTTGACTTTCTCATAGCTCCATTTTTTTTAAACAATAAAAAATTTAGCATAAAGAGCGAGGCGTTGAGGAGGGGACAGCCCCTTATCCTGATTCCCAGCTCGATTCCCGCTGGGAATCGGGATAAGGGGCTGGAACGACGTTAAAACGAACAAAAATTATTCCATATATGAAAGGGGCTATCCTGTCCTCAACGCTTCGCTCTTTACGCTAAAGTTTGACTTTCTCACTGCTCCATTTTTTTAAACAATAAAAAACTTTAGCATAAAGAGCGAGGCGTTGAGGAGGGGACAGCCCCTTTCATATACGGAATAATTTTTGTTCGTATTAAATTTTAATGTCGCTCCTTACTTTCAGTTAAAAAAAACTTGTTTTTTTTCATTTCATTTCTGAATGTTTTGAATTAATGCAGGTTTTGATTTTGGATCACCGTAAATGAACAGTTAAAACATAATTTGTATATTAATTTTACTTTTATTTGGTTAAATGGCTTTCTCGAAAGTTGTTTAGTTTTATTTACGAACGATTTTATTTAGTAATAAATATACGTAACTTACGAATGAACTTACGTAACGAACTTCTATATTCATAAATTTTTATTACGTATATTAGGGAATACGACCCCTAGTCAATACCTCGCTCTTTACGCTAAAGTTTAAATTTTGTTCCAATTCTTTAAGAATGACCGCTTAATAACAAAGGCCGTTAATTACAATAAATACCTTTTATGAAAATACTAAAAAATCTTTGGCTTAAAGAGCAAGGTATTGACTAGGGGGTAAACCCAATGATATATGTAATATTTTCTGCTCGTTTTAAGTTTTGATGTTGATGCTTACTGTCAGTTGAAAAACTTGTTGTTTTTTTAATTTAATTTCAGATCTTTTTTTTAAATAATGCTGGGAAATCCGGCCTCCCCTTCATATCAATGTCCCTTCCCCCATTAAAACTTCCTTCATGGAAAGATCCTCCCACACAAACCCCGACCCACCTCCCCACTACCAAAAAAAAAATCCCCGCTGAAAACGTCTGCATACTTCCCAATAACCAATACTATATGTTAACATTGGGTAAAGTTCATAGCTTTCAACCCTCCCCCCGGGGACTTCGGGGGATTAAATCATCCTAAAAGACATATTTATCATATTTTTGAACATGCTGAACAAAATGGCTGTCTCAAAATTTTGATCGGGTGACTTTGGGAAAAATTGAGCGTGGGAGGGGGCCTAGTTGCCCTCCATTTTTTTGGTCACTTAAAAATGGCACTAGAACTTTTAATTTTCATTCCAATGAGCCCTCCCACGATATTCTAGGACCACTGGGTCATTACGATCACCCCAGGAAAAAAAACAAAAAAAAACAAATAAACACGCATCCGTGATCTTTCTTCTGGTAAAAAATACAAAATTCCACAGTTTTGTAAATAGGAGCTTGAAACCTCTACATTATGGTTCTCTGATACGCTGAATATGATGGTGTGATTTTCATAAGGTTCTATAATTTTTAGGGGGTCTTTCCCACTTTTTTCGAAAATCACCCAAATTTTCTCAGGCGCGTAACTTTTGATGGGTAGGCCTAAACTTGATAAGACTTATATATTTAAAGTTAGCATTAAAATCTGATTCTTTTTATGTATCTATTGGTATCAAAATACCGTTTTCTAGAGTTTCGGTTACCATTGAGCCGGGTCGCTCCTTACTTACAGTTCGTTGCCACGAATTGTTTGATAATGCCTGAGAAAGACTATTGAACCATCTCATCAGTTCGGAAGTTATGATTTAAGCACCTCACGCTATTGGCTCGTAAGGAAACTTTCTTGGGCTGGGAATCGGGATAAGTTAGGTCATAGAACAGTTGCTCTTTGGATGTGTTCGTTCATAAATGTATAGCTCAGGTAAGGAATATCTTCGTGATTAAAAATAATATATATATAGGAAAAAACTAATATTCATGTATAGCTAGAAATGATGTTGCAGCAAGACAGATCTCGTATTCTTTAATAAAGTGTCTTTGATCCTTAGCGAAAACAACTTAATAGGCTAAAAAAAATTTTGGATATTATCTTTTTAATTAAAGCAAAACAAAAATATATGATAAGAGCAGGAAGAGAAGCAGTTAAAATATATCTCTTTCTTAGATTTTGAATGGAAGGGGCTGCTACCTTCGAATAGGGCTATTTCGTCTTCTTCTGCCATAAAAAGACAAAAAATTGCCAATAGCGTAGGGGAGGGGGCTATTTGCCCTCCTATCACTTTTTACTCTTTACAAGGGAAATAGAACTTCCAATTTCCAATCAAATGAGCCTCCTTCAACCTTTTCCATAAAAACATTATATATCCCCGGAGCATAACTGACAGCCCTTGCCCAAGGGCTCTGAAGGTTGTATCAACTCAGAAGAAATTGTTATATAATCTTTTGACTATTTTGAGCACAATGGCTATCTTAAATTTTCGATTGGATGCATTTGAGAAAAAGTGGGTGTGGGGGGATGGTGGTGTTGCCCTCAGATTATTTTTGGCTCTTAAACTGGGGAACTCAAACTTTCGATTTTAAATCAAATGTACCTCCTCCAAAGTTTATACGACCATACCCTTCCATTAAACCTTATATATTCCAGGGGAATAGCTAACAATCCTTGGCCCCGGGCTCTGCAGGGATGTGTCTACCCCAGAGGCATTGTCAAATGATACACGGACTGTTTTGAACAGTATGGCTGTCTCAAAATCTCGATCGAATTCATTTGGGGAAAATGACGTGGGGGGGGGGGCTGTTGCGATCCGATGACTTTTGACTCTTAAAATAGAGCTAGAACTTTCAATTTCTAACCAAATGAGCGCCTTCCGAAGATCATGCATCACCCATTCCATAAAAATCTTTTATGCCCTTGGGGCATAGCTTATAACACTTGTCCCTGGGCTCTGGAGGGGAGAGTTTGTGTCGACCCCGAAATTTTTTTTGTATGATCTTTGGACTATCTTGAACCAAATGGTTGTCTCAAAATCTTGTTCGAATGCATTTGGGGAATAGAGGGCGTGAGGGGGGGGCTAGTTGCCTTTTGGTCCCTCTTTACTCTTAAAAAGGGAACTAGAACTTTCGATTTCTAATCGATTAACCCCCATCCGAAGTTGTTACGACCGCCCTTTACATAAGAACCTTATATACCCCCAGGGTATAACTCACAACACTTTCCCCCGGGTTCTGGGGGTTGTTTCGACCCTGAATTTTGTTATCTGATCTTTGAACTATTTTGAAAAAAATGCCTATGTCAAAGTTTCGGTCGGATATATTTGGGAAAAGAGGGGGCAGGAGGGGGGAATCTTGTTGCCCTCCGATCACTTTTTACTCTTAAAAATGTAAGTAGAACTTTCAAGTTGCAATAAAATGAGCCCCTCCGAAGTTTATACGATTACCCATTCCATAAAAACCTTATACACCCCCAGGGCATAACTTTCAACACATGTCTCCTGGGTCTGTGGGGTTGTGACGACCCCAGAGTTTTGTTATCAGATCTTTGAATTATTTAAAAAAAAACAGCTATCTCAAAATTTCGATCGGATGTATTTGGAGAAAAGAGGGGGTGGGGGGGGGGGGGGCTGGTTGCCGTCCAATCAATTTTCACTCTTAAAATGAGCAGTAGAACTTACAATTCCCAATCAAATGAGCCTCCTCTTAAGCTTATAAAACCACCCCTTCCACAAAATCCTTAGATACCCCGGGGCATAACTTTTAACACGTACTCCCGGGCTCTGAGGGGGGTTGTGTCGATACTGAAGTTATTGTTATCTGATCTTTGAACTATTTTGAACAAAATGACTATCTCAAAATTTTGCTCGGATACATTTGGGGAAAAGAGGGCATGAGGGGGGGGGGCTAGGTGCCCTCGGATCACTTTTAACTCTTCACTTAATCACTATTGGGCACTAAAACTTCCGTTTTTGAATCGAATGACCCCCTTCGAAATTTATACTTTCCATATGAAGTGCTTCTGGGAAAAAATAATAATAATAGTAATGAAACATTGAAACCTCAGGGTCTTTACAGAAAGCCCCTTAGCTACAAATTAAAAACTCCCAGCACCCCTTTCTGTACTTCCAAAAATCCAGTTAATTAACTTTCAGTCCCTGGAATGGTGTTAATAATGTCTTATTAGCTCTCATCTATCGCTCACATGATGTCGTTGTAAACTAATTTAAGTAAATAACCCAGTGAAAAATAACGGAGTGGTTGGAACTATACTGGTTCTTGTCATGTCTATCCGGCTACAGAATAGTCCTTTCTATAAAATTGAGACTAGATAAACTTCCGGATGATAGGATAGTGGCTAATGGAAACTGGATATAAGTAGTTGTTGAAAGATAGGGGAAAAAGAGGGGATAGCCCAAATTAAAATTAGTTTAAATAATGGCTTGTATGAACTTTGGAACGCTGATATAGCAATTTTACAAGAGAGCCTAGAGTTTGTTTGAAAAAGACCATACAAGTTTTTGATTACAGTTCTGGCTAAAAACTAAGTGTTTTATTTTAATTTTATGTTTTATGATTGTCTCTTTGGAAATGTTTTTCTTTATTTAATTATTGGCTTTAATTTTAACGATTTTTATGTTGAAAGGGAGCGGGAAGAGGGCTATTGTGAGTGTTGATTTGGATGATTGACATGATTGAGAGTGGTAGGGAGGCGGGGTAGTCGGGAGGAGGGGTTGTAGGAAATTATATTTTGGGTGCGTCGTTAAAATGATAAAGTTGAATGAACCTGGTTTGTTGTTTAGCTCCTTTGTTTCTTTTTCATTTTATTTTCTTTTTATAAGTTATTATTGCATTAGAGTTAATAGAACTGGCTAGTACCTTATGCTCCATATTACCAGCAGAAACGACGTGGTCTCATGTTCCTCGAGCTAAGATTCGACAGTGGATTCACAATAAGGATGTTGGCCAGCTCCAACAGATGGTATTGCAAAATCAAGGGACTAGACTTTTGGGCGAAACTGCTTCATCAGCAGCTGTCAGGCAATTTATTCAGTCTATTCCAGGCATAATGGTATGAGTATTTTCTGATAGATAATTTTGTTTGACTTCATTTTCTTTGTGTTTACAACTAAAATGAGTTGAAAAATGGGCAGAAACTTTAATTAGACAGTTAACTTATCAAGAAAAAAATAAAGAATTATTTTGTGCAAATAACATCATATTTATTTTTGTTTTGCTTTCTTTTGCATCATTTTTCATTGTTTTTTTTTGCTTTCACAATTTTTCATGTAACGTTTGTCTTTTTCATTTTTATATGCATATGTTATTTTGTTTAAACTAATTTTGTTTTTTTTACCTCTTTTCCCCGTTGATAAAGGTTTCAAGATTTGCAGCCAGAATATTCATACTTATTATTATTTTAACGAAAGTTCTTTTGCTTTTTGTTGGAAAGTTCATTATCTTATTAAAAGTTTAACTAATTTTTCTGCATTTTCATTGTATTTTAATTGTATGTTTTCTGATATTCACTGGTGTTTCATGTCGCATAATATACGGTATTAAACTATATGTAAACTGGTATTATATGTCGACATTCACTGGTGAAAGTCCGAAATACCTTTTTATCTCCTTGGATTTAGTAAGCGTTGCCAGTCAACTTTTTCTGTTTAATGCAAGATTTGATGATGACAGGCTAGGTTAGATTATGTTTGGTTTGGTGAGGTTAGATTTCTGATAGACTTACCATTTCTGATAGACTTACTCTATAAAGAGGAATTTATTCATCTGATTTTTAATAACACCTCAAAATTCTTCAAAATAGCTCCGTTGAGCGTCGATGCACCGCTACCAGAGCGATTTCCATGATTCATAGGCTCCCTCGAAGTCGGCTTCCGAAATACCTTTTAAAGAGTTGGTTGCGGCCTTCTGAATGGCGGCAACGTCATCAAAACGACGACCTTTCAAGGCGATTTTTAATTTGCGGAACAGAAAAAAGTCTGCCGGGGCTAAATCAGTGCTATACGGAGCCTGTGGTAAAGTTGAAACCCCCTATCCAGGCCAGGTACGACGTCACATGGATGGTGGTGTGGCTCGGAGCGTTGTCGTGGTGGAGCTTCCATCGATCGGTAATCTCTGGTTGCCTCCTCTTCATGTTTTGGTTCAATCGCGTAAGGATGTCTTTGTAGAAAGCAGCGTTGACAGTTTGTCCTTGAGACACAAACTCACTGTGTACCACCCTACGGTTGTCAAAAAAGACCATGAACATGGTCTACCCCTTTGACTTGGCCATTATTTCCTTTTTGGGGCGCGGAGACCCCTTTGTGTGCCATTCGGAACTCTGGCGTTTGGTCTCAGGGTCGTATTGGAAAACCCAAGTTTCAATGCTTACCGTCGACTTGCACATGTTAAGTTCTTCCACTATGAATTGCAGACTCAACCGACGGTCGGAGTCCAAGAGTCTTTTAACTTTTGACACGTTTTCATCCGATGAATTCATCGAAGGGCGTCAAGCTCGATCTTTGTCCTGAACTCTCTCCCACCCGTCTTTGAAGTCCTTGTGCCAACGAAAAACCTAGGCTTTCAACATGGCATGGTCTCCGTAGGCCTACTCAATCAATCTGAAGCAGTTTCGCTCAAGAGAAAGCAGAATTTGATTGGGTATCGCTGCTCTGTCGTCCGCTTCATTTTTTTACTTTTTATCCCGTGACCAAAATGAAAAAAACACACTTTGCGAAACTATCGATCCTCACCCTCTCACTGTCCAGCCAGAAGCGACTACCGCGGGGTGCGATGCTTTGGCAAGGCAAGACCCCAATCACCGATACACCCAGGGTTGCCACCCTGGCCTGGAAGAAATTACTTACCCTACCGCCGAACGCGCACCATAAAGCATCGATTTTTTACTATAGGAGGATAATCAATAGGATTTCCACAATCTTTTTTCCTTTTTTCTTTTTTTTTTTTGTCTTCTCCTCCTTTTCTTTCGTTTTCATAAAATGATTGAAAATTCCGGAAACCTATAAGGTCAAAAATCCTTTTTTTTTTATTATTTAGATGTATTACTGAATAGGCTTCTTATTCCAGATGCGGTGTATCCAATACGTCAAAAAATAGTCTAGAATCTTAGATTCTGGAAATCCTGCTGGTAAAGCTTGGCTTTATATTTATCAATGGTTTTTAGGTCATAGAGTTCCTATAATTGAAAAACTAGAGGAACAATTAACAAAGATAAACAGTCAAAAATTAGAGTCATAAAGTAAGTCAGGCAACTAAGTATTTTAAGTTCGAGATGTGTTTGGGAATGGTTGACTACAAAATTTGTCTGCAGGATTCCGTTTTTAGTTTGAAATCTAAACCTTTCAATTTTGCATTTTTAACAGGAAATTTGCCATTCTTAGAACACCAATTGGGCTGGTCTTTAAATAAGAGATAAGCTGCTTACAAAGATTTCTGGCGTATTTTAAAGCAATTAATTTAGGATTTTTTTTTAACTGTTTTTTTCTGGATTCTCTCTCGTTCGTATTCAAGGGAATCAAAAACCAATACAATTTACGTCACTTCAAAACGAAAATGACGTAATCGGATACCGGTTTAGTTGTAAAAATACGTAAATTAAAAAGTGTACCTCAAATTGGACTCGGGCTGCCAGGAAAAAGAAAACTTATATAACATACAATAACTATTTTCGAAAAAATATAATTGTGTCAGTTTTCTTCAGGTCAGGCAAATCATACAAATTGAAAAGTAAGAAGAAAAATATGTAGTCACAATTAAAAAAAAGTCGCACTTAAAAGACTTTAATGGTCCTTGGCCTCATCGGAATTTAAAGTATCCACTAGTGTCAAATTCTGACTGAAGGGATCTACTTGTTTCGATTTCTTGATAGCCTGAGTCAAATCGCTGGGGATCACCCAGTCATCTACTCCACTTGACGACCTTAGAGCAAGTTTTCATCAAGGACAAAACACTCGAGACATTTAGCCTATTCCGGTTTTAGTTTTGATCACCGACAAAATCAAGAACTGTCTCTCTGTTCCAGCACTTGAATGGGGCAAGCTGCAGAGAGTCAGAAAAAATTTGGGCAAGTATGGAAAAAGTTCGTTTCCAGGAGCATCTTTAAAAAGGGACAAGGCTAACTAACAAACGTAGCAGCTGTTATGAGAGTCTGGGAAACTATTTTGAAAACAAATTAAGCCGGCATACCAGTCCTGATCTTAAATAGTTTGCCTTTCAAAGCGAGTATAAAAAAAAACCGAAAGAAAAGTAGATTTTTAAGCACTAGGGTTGACGCGAAATCGCAAAAATAAGAGCAATAGTAGCCATAATATCTAACGTAATTGAAATCAGATTTTGTAATGAATGGACCCTAATTTCATTCCCTACATTCATCGAAAATAGAAAAAGTTTTGTTTACTACAAATCATGACTTTTTAGTAGATTTCGGGAAATTTACTAGATCCTCTAAATTTACTAGATTTTCTGTTTTTTTTACTAGATCTAGTAAAATCCTACTGCCGGTGGCAACCCTGATACCACCTATTGAGAGCGGTCTGGTGGCGATTGGAAGGTTGCGCGTTGGCTAGTTTCATTACTTTTTGGACGCAACTTGTATATATATATACATATATATATATATATATATATATATATATATATATATATATATATATATATATATATATATATATATATATATATATATATATATATATATATATATATATATATATATATATATATATATATATATACACATAAAGTATTCCCTTCCCTTAGTCATAATTTACTTCTTCATTCTCCTTTCACAACCTTCAAAGCATTCGCGAAATTGTTGCTCTATTACCATTGACGTCTCTGACGCTGATTCTTTAATGGTCTCTAAAGTTTAAAAATGGTACCCTTTCAATTTTCTTAATTCTTATCAAGGAAAAGGTCACAAGGGGTCAAATCCGGTGAACAGGGTGTGGTGTTCTTCAAGAACTGTAGTGGCTGTTTTGGCAAAACTGCTGAACAATAATGACAGTATTAGAGAATGTATTGTCATGTAAGGAGCAACACGGCTCCTCTGGTGGATCTAGGGGGCTCACTTCCCCCAATATTCTTTTCTGGCGCTCTCTTTCCCTGTTTTTTTCTACTTTTTTTTAGAATAAATTTGTCAATTTGGTCAGTTATTGGCACCCTTGTCACATTGCCCCCATCCCAAGATTTTGCTCATTGGCGCCCTTGTCACACTGGCCCCCCAAGATTTTGCTCTAGATCCGCCTCTGCACGACTCAAAAGTAACCGAAACTCTTAAAAAAGGAATTTTGATATCAATAGATATATGAAAGGAATCAGCTTATTATGCTAATTCCAAATAAATAAGATTCAAAAAGCTTAGTGTTACCCATAAAAGGCTACAAACTTGAAAAAAAATGCCTGATTTTCGAAAAAGAGGGGAAATTTTATGAGAATCACACCATTAGAGTCAGCGTATTAGAGAACCCTATTCTAGAGGGTTCAAGCTCCTATTTGAAAAAATGTGGATTTTTTTTTTTTTTTTTTTTTTTTTTTTTTTTTTTTACAAAGACACTGTTTTATAGAAGATCTTGTTACACTGGTTGGTACTTGTATGATAAAACCCCTGCATCTCAAGTTGTTCATGCATTGGCGCAGTGTAAACCGGTTTCTTTCGCTAGTTTCTTTCAACTTAGCGTAAGGAAAGACAAAGAGAATTGATAGAATAGATGGAAATATATAATTTGGGCCAGAAAACAACTCTTACTTCATAATATCAGAATAATTGTAGCTGACACATTATGCATGTAGACCCGTAGTACTTTATCCCCTCCCCCCCCCCTAATGTGCAAATATATAGGACTAATTTGCTTCTAATGTATTATATTTTCATCATACTTAAGTATATTTTAGTAGGATTAACCTAACTTCTCTTCTTGAGATGAAGGGGGTATATCATACAAGTACGCACTGGTTTGCGAACATTTTGTAAGAATGTGCACTTGCTTCTCATTGGTAGATCTTTTACAGCATAACAATCATAGACAATTCCACATTCGTTCCGGCGTGTTTGATTGAGGATTCCAAGATGACATTAGCTTTGGCATTACCACTAATACCTACTTAAAATTCTTATTGACGTGGATTTCGACACTGACAAAGCTTTTGAAATACTTCTGAAATGCAGGAGATTTTGTTAATTGTTATTAATTTAGCAAGGTTTTTTTTCCATAGAAGCAGTTTCTTAAAAAAAAGAGAAAGTTTAGAGCTAAAACCTAAAACAAACAGAAATAAGGCTATATAATAATTCAAACTTAAAACAAACCAAAAGTGCCATGTATGAATAAATGAAAAAAGAATGAACAGAAATTAGAATGAGTAATCACGTCAAGAATAAAGATAACAGACGCTGTATTGATGAACAAACTAATCTTGAAACGAACAAAAATTACCACAAACAAGAGTAAGTATACTCACCCTCAGCCTTCTTAAGGCTAAAATGTCATTTGCCCTTGACTGAAAGCAAAATACAATTAAAAGATTTTTCTTTTATAATTATAATTAATTTGAAAAAACTTTTCCACTAAATCAGTTTTTCAAAGAAAAGTAAAGAGCTCCATTAGGACAAAAATGAGCCGAAATAAAGTTAAATAATCTTCGAAGCGTAAAACTACCACAAATCGCTATTAATAAATAAATGAAACTTAAAGCGAACAGAAATTACAATAAAAAGCCGAGTTAAACACAAAAGGAGCAAAAATTAACGTGAGTAGGGCGGATAACCCCCATGCCTTCTCAAGACTAGAGCATAATTTACTCTGGTCGGGGATTGTCATTTTATTTGACATATACTGATATTTATTCCTTAAAGTTTTGATAATTTTTAATTTATGAAAGTAAAAAAAGTGAAAACATTTTAAACGTATTTTGTTTTCAGTAAAGCACAAATTATGCTCTGGTCTTGACAAAGCATGGGGGTTATCAGCTGAAAAAATCCTCCCTAAGCTTTCTTCCCTAATGAAAATTCTTCCCATGGAAAATCCCCCCTTCCTCCAGAAATTTATCCCGGAAAGTTTCCGTATATTTCCCAATAGCAAATAGCCAAGTAGGCTATAGGCTATGTAAATTAAAAGAAAAACTTTCCGAAAAATAAGTTTTCTAAGGAAAAGTAAAGGACATATTAAACTTAAGATCAGAAGAAATAAAAACCTACATTACTTCAAACTCTAAACGACCAGAAATTACTATTAAAGAATAAATGAAATCCAAAAAGAAACAGAGGAATTAAAAGGAATTAAACAAACAATCATATCTAACAAACATAGAAGAAGTACTAATATAAATGTGTAAATAAATCTTAAATCGAGTGAAACTTAAATTGAATATACAGATCAAGCTCGAAACGAACAAAAATTTCTACAAACTGGAGTTTGGGTTTTGCCTCCTTCTCTGTTAAAGTCTAAAACCTATTGCGTCATTGGCGTTTTACTGGAAACAGTGTGTGTCTTGAACAGTCATGTAAAGTACAGTAAAATCAAACTGAATGTTTGATTTATAATGCTATTAATAGTTGAAAGATCATCAGTTAAAGATTTTATTTCACTGTAATCTTATTTCCATTTTCAATGCTGCAATTTTTGGAAAAGAAAATATTTGTAATATAATTCGTTTTCAGTGAAGCACTAATGACGTAGTAGGCTTTAGAATTTTACAGTTAGGGCCAGTATCCAAACTCTTGTTTGTAGTGAAGTTATGTTTGTCTTAAACAGTCTTGGAAAGAACTAATAAAATTAACCTGAATTTTTGATATATAATGATATTAATTGCTCAAAGCTCATCAGCTCAAAATTTAATTTTAGTCCAATTTTCATGTTAATTGTCATTGGTGTAGTAATCACAAAAGAAGATATTTTCAACATAATTTCTTTTCAGTGAGGCGCCACTTACGCTATAGGCCTTAGACTTTTACAGTGAGAGAAGGAGGCAAAACCAAAACTCTTGTTTGTAGAGTTTTTTGTTCGTTTCAAGCTTGATTTGCATATTCAATTTAAGTTTCACTCGATTTAAGATTTATATGCTCGCAGTGGCAGATCCAGGGGAGGGGCGAGGAGGGCGCGCCCCCTAACATAGTGTAAAGTAGTGTAATTTACTTAATTAGCGCAAGTTTGCATTAATTAAACTTGCTCCTGACGCAAGTTAATGGGATCAACCTATTTTGCACCCCCCCTTAAAAAATTCTGGATCCACCACGGTATACTCGTTTATGTTAGTACCAATTGTATGTTTGTTTGCTATGATTTTTTATTTAATTTCTGTTGGTTTTGGGTTTCATTTATTCTTTAATAATAATTTCTGGTGGTTTTGAGTGTGAGTTAATGAAGTTTCTATTTCTTCTGATCTTAAGTTTAATATGGCCTTTACTTTTGTTTAATAAACTTCTTTGTCGGAAAGTTTTTTTTTTAATTAGTTTATGTCCGTTTTTGATTGCCAAAGTTCGTAGTGTTTCAAAATGTCCTATTTCAAAATAATTTTTCATTCAAAAATGAATTAACGTATTGGCATGAAATAATAAAAATAAACTGAATATTTGATATATAATGATATTAATTCCTGAAAGCTCACCAGCTCAAGATTTTGTTTCACCCAGGGCCGGATTTAAAGCTTTGACACTTCTAGGCCCAAGCGTTTTTGCCGCTCCGTTTTTGCAAGATTTTCGGAGAAATTCCCAAAACTTCGGGAATTGTGAGAGCTGCAGGGCCTAGTGGGCCTATCGATAAATCCTAGTCTGGCTTCACTGCTGTTTTCATTTTATTTTCAATAATAATTTATTTATTACCCACTATAAAAAAGAAGTGGAGTACATCAAGAACAAAAAAAAAAGAGAAAAAAAAGCAAACTCGCACACTTAATAATTATTTACATAAAACGACGTAAATTATGGTGCACAGTAAGACCTGCAGATAATGACAGCTTTCCCGCAAGCACAGTCACTTTTTCCCGTAAATCAGGGAGGCCGAATCGCGATATTAGATGCCCGTTCCGGAATTACGGAGGGAGGCACAAAAGGTACCGAGAAAATTTAAAATAACAAGTCCGGATAGAATTCAGATCTTTAGGCTTCAGAATTGGAAGAAAACCAGATAGAAAAAGAATAGAATGGTCGCAAAATGAAGAATATAATTTCCTAAGCGCTTTTCTATTGTACCTTCCTCTATTTGCAACAATTTTTGAATATCCTATCTGATTTTTTTTCTGGCATTAGAAACTGTCAGAGCCCGAAGAGTTTTGAGATTATTAGTAATGTGAAGACCAAACCACCGAAAAGAAGAGATACAGGGAATAGAGAAAAAAACACAGTTAAGAGAGAGACTCGCACTCGAATTAAATGAAGTATATTCGCACTTATCAACGTTCAACATAAGCCCAAATCGTCTGAACTGGTCATAGATCCAGCTGGCACTCGAATTAAATGAAGTATATTCGCACTTATCAACGTTCAACATAAGCCCAAATCGTCTGAACTGGTCATAGATCCAGCTGACAGAATGTGAGAGCCCAGCCCTAGAACGACTGACAAGGAGAACATCGTCCGCATAAGCAAGATACGAGACATCAATTCCATCAGAAATGAAAGTCGAAGGCAAGGATGAAAGGATAGGAGCAATATATAACTTGAATATAGTTGAAGAAAGCACATCACATTGACAGACACCACGCTTAAGAAACAGCTTTTATTCAGAAAGTACTCCATTACATTTTACCTGAATAAAAGAGTTAGAACACCAGTACCGTAACAAAACAACAATAGAAAGCTTAATATTATTGGAAAAAAGTGAATAAAGTGCATGTGAGTGGACTATACTATCGAAAGCTTTCGAAAGATCAGGATTACAGATATGAAGAGGAGATTCATTATTAACAGATTGTAATAGGAGGGAAGCTAGAACACGATGGGTGTGCTGACATCCCAGCCTTTTTTGAAAGCCAAATTGGTTTTCACCAAAATTAATATTTTCTGAATTGAAAGGGGGAAGAATATATTCAAAAATTTTGCTAATATTGCACGATACAGTAATTGGTCGATAAGAGCTACACTCTGACGAAGTTTTTCCACGCTTCAAAACCGAGGTGACTGTGCCACAGAGACAACTGTCGGGAACCATAGAAGATAAAAACATCTGAAACAGTAGCTGAAGGTGATCTATCAAAGTTGGGCAAACTACTTTTAGGTGATAAGAAGAAATTCTGTTTTGATCAACAGAGCTATATTACATGTTCTTAATAGCTTGACCAATATCAACAGTAGAAGCTGGTAATAAATTACTCTGAGAAATACGATTAGGCTAACACGACTCAAGAAGATTACTGAAAAGCTTTTCAACTTCCCGGTTCACCTTGCCGAAAATATCATTATAATACAACACCCAAGTATGAACTGCTATAGGACTTTCAGAAAACACACTACTAAGCTAATCCGAATTCAGAACATGAGACCCCTCCTTTCTCGATGCAGGAAAATCAAAACCAGACACCCTAGAATGCCGTAAACGTTTTTTTATAAGCACGCTTAATACTTTGCTTAAGATCGAAGACAACTCCTCGATTTGGCCGACAGCAAGACACCCATATTCGTAGCCAAAACTTAGCTTTATTCTTTACAACTTTTAATTCTGGGTCCAAAACCCATTATGGTTTTCTAGTTTTAGCTTTAATCTTTTCTAGAGGAACAGCAGTCACCTCTGCTTGTTTTAACCACCAAATTATTTTATCATAGTTATTCATTTAGAGACTGTTTATCATTTGAGAAACAGTTAGTAACTTTAAGCAAATGGTAAGGAACTTTTAAAGAACCCAATAATGCGGACAACGTAGTAATATAAAGTGCAAAATTAGCTCTACTCCAGTTATTCCTGTAAAGCCACTTAGAACTTTGTACAAATGGTCTAGTAGATAGGAAAGCGAGTAGTGAAGCAGAGAACGAAACCGGGAGGTGGTCAATATCACGATTGTCTTCATGAACAAGAACAGTTGATACATTAATATTTGGCGAGGAAACTACATGGTCAATATTAGTCAAACTTTCAGATTGGTGAATATATGAATAATCAACCCTTTTCTCGGGACTATATCGGATCAAACTGACTGACTTGTAATATCTGTGTTGAAGTCACCAACCACTATGAAATCATAACCAGTCGATGCAACAGACGCAAGAATAGCCTTGATATGCCGAGGCTTTCATATACGCGTTTAAAGCGGAAATAGTTTTTTGTTACACGGGAGATACACATTTATCAGCACAATATTACCAAACCGAACCGCAAGGATGAATTTATCACTGTGAAAACACACTGGAGAGAGCATCCGTTTAAGTAAAGCACCAAATATGCAGTAGGCCTTATGCTTTGACCGTTAGGGAAACGGGCAGTAGCATATTCTTGTTTGTATTGAGGAATACAGGTGTCTTGAACAATTTTGGAAAGAGCTAATAAGATTAAACTGGATTCTCAATTTTTGAAAAAAAACATCTTTAATAAGTGTTTTGATTGGGGGAGGGGCCATGGAAGGAGGGCCAGGGGTCAGCTCCCATAATGTTTTGAATAAAATATCGTTAATAAGTTTTCTTGGGAGTGGGGGTGCCGGGCTATGGAGAGAGGGCCGGGGGTCAGTTCCCATGATTTATCATTGATAGTTTTTTGGGGGAGGGAGGTGCAACGGGCCATGGAGGACCAGGAGTTATCTCCCATATGTGTTGGAATAAAATTAATGTTAATAGGTTGTTTTTTTGGGGAGAGGGGGCGGGCCATGGAGGGCCAGGGGTGAGTTGCCATAATTTTTGCAATAAAATGTCGCTGACAAGTTTTTCTTTTTGCGAATATGGGTCGGACCATGCAGAGAAGGCCAGGGGTCAGAGCGCTTAAGTTTTGGAATAAAATATCGCTCATAAGTTTTTTGACTGGGGGTGGGGATTTGGTTTATTTGCTCTTTGAACTATTTTCAAAACCCTCGCGTTAGAACCTCATATACCCCCGGAGATAACATACAACACTTATCCCAGAGCTTTGAGGGGTTGTATTGACCCTGGAGTATTTGCTATCCGATCTTTTTACTTATTTATGTATACAACACTGTTCGAAAAATAATTTTTGAAACGAAAATTAAAGGCTAATTTAAACTTAACCTCAGCAGATATAAATACACGTAAAAATTCAAACTCAAAACGACCATAATTTACCATTAAAGAATAAATGGAACCCACAATGAACAGAAACTAAATAAACAATCATAGCAAAAAACATAAAACAAATAATAATATAAATGAATAAATAGATCTTAAAGCGAGTAATGCTTAGATTGAATATGAAAATGAAGCTTAAAACGAAAACAAATATTTTGCTATTAAAGTATAAATGAAACTTAAAACGAACAGAAATTAAATAAACAATCAATGCGAACAAACATACAGTATATATTAATGTAAATGAATAAATACATCTTGAAAAGAGTGAAACTTAAATTGAATATGCAAATCAAGTTTGAGTTTAATAAAAATAACTAAAAACAAGAGTCTGGGTGTCGTCTCACTGCAGAAGCCTAAATCCTATTGTGTCATTGGTGCTTTAATGAGAACAAATTATATTACGAATGTTTTCTTTTGTATTTAATATTGAAAATAAATATTAAAATTACAGTAAAATTTTGAACTGATGAGCTTTTAGTAATTAATATCATTATGCATCAAATGTTCAGTTTAATTTATTAGTTCTTTTCAAGATTGGTCAAGACAAATATAGTTTCACTACAAGCAAAATTTGGATACTGCCCCCTTCTTTAACTGTAAAAACCTAAAGCCTTCTGCGTCAAAGGGTGCTTCACTGAAAACGAATTACTCGTATATTAAAAATTTATTATTTTCCAGTTCTTACAGCATTCAAAATGAAAATAAAAATTACAGTGAAAAAAAAAAAATCTTGAACTGATGGATCTTTCAACAATTAATATCATTTTCAACAATTATATATCTAATATTCAATTTGATTTTGTTTATACTTTCCAAGACTGTTCAAGACTCATATAGTTTTGCCATTTTTTTTAACTCTGCCATTTTTTGTCACTAATCGTGTTAGTTTGTTATGAAAACATTCTATGGCTTCTAGGCATTTCTATTTGAGCGGAAAACTGCACCTCAAACTTTGTGGAACGTGCATTTTCTTGCCTGAAACCCCAAAATGTAATAAAATGTCAAGTTTTGGAGTGTTCCACCACTCGCAAGCAAGTGCCATTGGGATTTTTCAATCGGCATGGTCAATTTAGGTGGTGGAGGGTAGGCTAATTCTCGTAGCAGCTCCATTCCATCGTGGTATGGTTCACATTTTCAACACCTGGCGTCCGGACTATCATATAATCTACCAATCATAAAACTACCCCAAATCAGTATCAATAAATAAATGAAACCCAAAACGAAAAAAAAAAATTAAAATAAATATTTGAGTCAAACTCAAAACGAGCATAAATTAATGTGAGTAGGGTTCAAAACCCCTATGCTTTCTAAAAGCCAGAATATAATTTGTACTTTACTGAAAAAAATTCAACTGAGATTACTGAAAAAAAATGTGCATTGTAAATTGAATATACATATGCTGATATTTATTCCATAAAATCTTAATTAATTTTTGATTTCTTAAAGTTACAAAAGTGAAAATATTCCAAAGAATTGTTTTCATTTATTCTTTAATAGTAATTTCTGGTCGTTTTGAGTTTGAATTTTAACAGGTCATCTGCTGAGCTGAAGTTTAAAATGGCCTTTACTTTTCTTTGAAAAACTTATTTTTCGGAAAGTTTTTTAAATTAAATTTTTGTTCGTTTTTGATTGCAAAAAGTTTCAAGCTGTTATGGCATGGGGGGGGGGGTTCTTACTGTCTGATTATTCTTGACTTCAAAAAACGGATCTAGAACTTTAAATTTAAATGGAATGAGGCTTTTTTCAAAGTCTATACGATTACCTCTTTGATAAAAACCTTATATATGAACAATACACAGATTGCATAACTTGTGGAGAGCGACTGACAAAAATGAATGGATTGAAAAAATAGCTCCAATAAGGGGGTTTAGACCATTTCACTTGCTGACACAAAGGGATCACGACTGTTTGGAATTGACCTTAGTAGGAATTTGTTTGCCAAAGAAATTTTGCATCTATCACAGAGTATGTATTTTAACCTTATAATTGGATAATTATAATAGATTTCCTATGTGTTCTTCCCATACAAAACCCCTTCCCATAAGTTATAAACCCCCTTTAATAAGTTATCCCCCCGAGGCATAACTTACAACGCCTACCCCTGGGCCCTGGTGGGCTGTGTCAACACTAGAGTTCTTTGTTATCAGAACTTTAAACCGTTTTAACAAGATCTTTTTATCAAAAATTTTATCTAATACATTTGGGGTATGGAAGAGGGGGAAGGACTCGTTGCTCTTCGATGTCTTTTGAGTCTTAAAAAGTGAACAAGAACTTTCAATTTTCAATCAAATGAGCCCTCTCTAAAGTTTATACGAGCATTCCTTCCATATGAAATAATATGAAGGATTCAGAGAATCTTTAAAATATAGCCCTTTCCCTGAGGGCTTTGGGAGAGTTGTAATCCTCAAAGACCTAATTTCCAGAACATAAAACTACGTTTAATAAAATGGCTGTCTTAAAATTTTGATTGGATGTGTTTGGGGAAAAGGTGGGCGTGAGAGGGGGGTTAGTTGCCCTCAAATCACTTTCGACTATTACAAAGGGCACTAGCCCTCGGAATTTCCAATCGAATGAGCCTTTTTTGAAGTTTCTACGACAACGCCTTCTATAAAACCTTATATGCCCCCAGGGCATATCTTAAAACCCTTGCCCTGAAGGTTCTGGGAGAGTGTCCTCCTCAAAAACATATTTTCTATCTGGAAATCAGCTACGCTGAACAAAAAGGTTATCTAACCATTTTGATTGGAGGTGTTTGGGGGTATGATGGGCGTGGGGGGGGGCTAGTTGCCCTCCAATCATTTTCGACTATTAAAAAGGGCACTAGCCTTTTAATTTCCAATCGAATGAGCCTGTTTTGAAGTTTCTACGACAACGCATTTTATAAAAACCTTATATGCCCCCAGGGCATAACTTAAAACCCTTGCCCTGAGGGTTGTGGGGGATTGTACTCCTCAAAAACATATGTTCTATCTGGCAATCAACTACGCTGAACAAAATGGCTATATCAAAATTTCTATTGGATGTGTTTGGGGGAATGATGGGCGTGGGGGGGGCTAGTTGCCCTCCAATCACTTTCGACTATTAAAAAGAGCACTAGCCCTTTGAATTTCCAACTGAATGTGCCTATTTTGAAGTTTCTACGACGAAGCCTTCTATAAAAACCTTATATGCCCCCAGGGCATAACTTAAAACTCTTGCCCGGAGGGTTGTGGGGGAGTGTCTTCCTCAAAAACATATTTTCAATCTGGAAATCAACTACGCTGAACAAAAATGGCTATCTCAAAATTTTGATTGGATGTTTTTGGGGGAATGATGGGCGTGGGGGGGGGGGGGGCTATTTGCCCTCAAATCACTTTCGACGATTAAAAAAGGCACTAGCCGTTTGAATTTCCAATCGAATTAGCTTTTTTTGAAGTTTCTACGACAGCGCCTTCTATAAAAACCTTATACGCCCCAAGGGCATATCTTAAAACCCTTGCCCTGAAGGTTCTGGGAGAGTGTCCTCCTCAAAAACATATTTTCTATCTGGAAATCAATTACGCGGAACAAAATGGCTATCTCAAAATTTTGATTGGATGTGTTTGGGTAAATGAAGGGTTGGGGGGGGGGGGGTGCTAGTTGTATTCCAATCACTTTTGACTATTAAAAAGGGCACTAGCCCTTTAATTTCCAGTCGATTGAGCCTGTTTTGAAGTTTCTACGACAACGCCTTCTATAAAAACCTTATATGCCCCCAGGGCATAACTCAAAACTCTTGCCTTGAGGGTTTTGGGGGAGTGTCCTCCTCAAAAATATATTTTATACCTGGAAATCAACTACGCTGAACAAAATAGCTATCTGAAAATTTTGATTGGATGTGTTTGGAGAAATGATGGGCGTGGGGGGGGGAAGGGGGCTAGTTACACTCCAATCACTTTCAACTATTAAAAAGGGCACTAGCTCTTTAATTTCCACTCGAAGGAGCATGTTTTGAAGTTTCTACGACAACGCCTTCTATAAAAACCTTATATGTCTCCAGGGCATAGCTTAAAACTTTTCCTCTGAGGGTTTTGGGGGAGTGTCGTCCTCGAAAATGCGTTTTCTATCTGGGTGGCAACCGTTATGAACAAAAAGGCTATCTAAAAATTTTGATTGGATGTGTTTGGGGGACTGATGGGCGTGGGGGTGGGGCTAGCTGCCCTCCAATCACTTTCGACTATTAAAAAGGACACTAGCCCTTAAATTTCCAATCGAATGAGCCTTTTTTGAAGTTTCTACGACAACGCCTTCTATAAAAACCTTATATGCCCCCAGGGCATAACTTAAAACCCTTGCCCTGAGGCTTGTGGGGGAGTGTCCTCCTCAAAAATATATTTTCTATCTGGAAATCAATTACGCTGAACAAAATGGCTATCTGAAAATTTTGATTTGATGTGTTTGGGGAAATGATGGGCGTGGGGGGGGAGGGGGGCTAGTTACACTCCAACCACTTTCAACTATTAAAAAGTGCACTAGCTCTTTAATTTCCAATCGAATGATACTGTTTTGAAGTCTTTACGACAAGACCTTCTATAAAAACCTTATATGCTCTCAGGGCATAACTTTAAACCCTCGCCCTGAGAGTTATGGGGGGGTGTCCTCCTCAAAAATCTATATTCCATCCGGAAATGAACTGCACTGAACAAAGTAGTTATCTGGAAATTTTGAGGGAGTGTGTTTGGGGGAATGATGGGCGTGGGGGGGCTAGATGCCCTCCAATCATTTTCAACTATAAAAATGGGTACTATCCCTTTGAATTTCCAATCGAATCAGCCTGTTTTGAAGTTTCTACGACAACGCCTTCTATAACAACCTTATATGCCCCCAGGGTATAACTTAGAACCCTTGCCCTGAGGCTTGCGGGGGAGTGTCCTCCTCAAAAATATATTTTCTATCTGGAAATCAACTACGCTGAACAAAATGGCTATCTGAAAATTTTGATTTGACGTGTTTGGTGAAATGATGGGCGTGGGGGGGATGGGGGCTAGTTACACTCCAATCACTTTCGACTATTAAAAAGGGCACTAGCTCTTTAATTTCCAATCGAATGACCCTGTTTTGAAGTTTCTACGACAACGCCTTCTATATAAACCTTATATGCCCCCAGGGCATAACTTAAAACCCTTGCCCTGAGGATTGTGGGGGATTATCCTCCTCAAAAATATATTTTCTATCCGGAAATCAACTACGCATAACAAAATGGATATCTCAAATTTTGGATTGGATGTGTTTGGGGGAATGATGGGCGTGGGGGGGGCTAGTTGCCCTCCAATCATTTTCGACTATTAAAAAGGGCACTAGAACTCTCGATTTCCAATTGAATGAGTCCCCTTGGAAGTTTCTATGACGACCTCTTCCATATGAAGTGCCTCTGGGAAAAAAAATAATAATAATAAAACATTGGAGCCGTATGGCCTTTACTATAGGCAACGCTACAGCCTTGCCTCTGATTTTAGCAAAATTCTTATCTAAAAAATTCGATCGGATGGATTTGGGGTAAAGAAGGCAGGAGAATTAGTTGCCCTCCAATCCCTTTTGACTCTTAAAAAGGGAACTAGAACTTTCAATTTCCAATAGAATGAGCCCCCGACGAAGTTATACGATTATTTCTTCCATAAAACCTTATATGCCCCCGGGGCATAATTTGCAACACTTGCCCCCAACACTTGGGTTCTGGGGGGCCGTGTTAACCCCAGAGTTTTTAATATATGACCTTTGGTCTATTTTGAACAAAATGAAAATCTCACAAATTTGATCGGGCGCATTTGGGGAAAAGATGGTTGGTTTGGGGGGGGGGGTGGAGGGCTATCTACCATCAGATTGCTTTTCTCAGATTGCTGAATCTCAAAAAAAGGGAACTAGAACTTCAAATTTCTAGTCATTTGAGTCCCCTCCGAAGTTTACCACTTCCAAAAAACCTTATATGCCTCCGGGTATAATTTACAACCCTTCCCCCAGGCTCTGGGGGGGAGGGGTATGTTGACCCCAAAGTTCTTGTTATCTGGTTGATGGACTATTAAAAGAAAATTCCTATCTCAAATTTTTTATTGAAGGTGTTTGAGGAAAAGAGGTTGTGTGTGAGAAGGGAGGGGGGGGGGGTAGATGCCTTCAGTTCACTTTTGACTCTTAAAAAGGCAACTAAAACTTTCAATTTCCAATCAAATGAGCCACCTCTGAAGTTTATACGACCAACCCTTACATAAAAGCCTTATATGCCCCGTTGCATAACTTACAACACTTGCCCACTTCCCACTGGCTCTGGGGAGTTGCGTCAAACCCGGAGTTTTTGTTATTTTATCTTTAAACTATTTTGAACAAAATGACTATCTCAAAATTTTTATCGGATGCATTTGGAGAAAAAAGGGCCCTTGGGGGGGGCTAGTTGCCATCCGATCTATATGAAGTGTCTCTGGGGGAAAAATTGAAGCTTAATGGCCTTGGGGCTGGTGGCGGGAGGCTTATTGCCAATTCTTATTTAAAATCGAATGAGCCCCTCCGAAGTTTAAACAGCCATTCCTTCCATAAAAACCTTATATGTCCCCGGGGCATAATTTACAACACTTGGCACCATGTTCTGGGGGGGGGGCTGGGTTATCCCTGGAGTCTTTGTTATATGATCTTTGGTTTATTTTGAACAGAATGGTTATATCAAAAATTTGATCGGACCCATTCGGGGGAAAAGAGAGTTCACGGGGGTGGGGGGAGGAGGGGCTAGTTGCAATCGAATCACTTTGAACCTTAAAAAGAGAATTAGAACATTCAATTTCTAATCATTTGAGTTCCCTCCGAGGTTTATACGACCACTTTTCCATAATAACTTTATATGCCCCAAGTGCATAAATTACAACCCTTCCCCCGGGCTCTGAGGTGGGGGGTATGTAGACCCCGAAGGTTTTTTAATCAGATATCTTTGGGGAAAATGAGCGTGGGAGGGGAGTTAGGTGTCCTCCGATCTTTTTGGTCACTTAAAAAGGGGACTAGAACTTTTGATTTCCGTTTGAATTGTTTGTCCTCCGATCTTCTAGGACCATTGGTGTGATACGATCAACCCTGGGGATAATAGAAAAAGACAAACAAATAAATAAACATGCATTAAAAATCTTTCTTCGGACAAAGAAATACGAAATTCTACATTTTTGTAGATAAGAGCTTGAAACCTCTACAGTATGGTTCTCTGATATGCTGAATCTGACTTTTGTTAAGATTACTTGACGTTTTGTGGGTATTTCCTACCTTTTTTGAAAATCAGGCAAATATATTCAGGCTCGTAGCTTTGAAGGTTGATATTAAACATAAGATTTTGGTAGAAGCTCTAAAGACAGGGGTTGACTTCAGTTATAAAGTGTCTTCGATACATGTATAAACATCTTCCTGCCAAAATGAAGCGCGGTTCAGAGCTTTTTAATGTGCTAAAGGGCGTTAAACAAGGAGGTCTCACTTCCCCCGCGCTTTTTAATAATTCAGTCATTCCTGCTCAAAGCTCTATTGTGTCCACCTGTATTTACGGGGGTTTAGAAGTCTCTTTACTTACGTATGCTGATGATATCCTGAATCTGAGTCGCACTTTCTCTGGTTGTGAGAGCACTTTTTCGAAGTTAAAACTAGAATATCAGCAGATTGGTTTCAGTTTTAATGTGGATAAAACTGTAGCTGTCGGTTTCAACCTCAAAGGATACTCTGATAAATCCCTCCAACTTACTGAAACTTGTATCCCCCTCTCTAAAAGACTTATTTACCTGGGAATGCCAATTGGAAATTCAATTAAGGAAACTATTAAGCTTGCCATTCAAAATCTTGAAAAAAAGACAAGGTTAGCTTATGCGTCACTGGTCTCTAATGTTACACACCTTAGTTGTTTAAATATTTCTAAAATTTATCTTTCTAGTCTAACTGTTCCTCATCTTCTTGCTCTCTCTCCAATTTGGCAATTTTTTCCTCTTTCAAAAAAAAACTTGTTCATCAGATTTATTTTAAATTTGCTAAATTTCTTTTACATATGCCCCCTTGGACTAGTAACTTTTTTTTTGTCCTAAAAATTCAAGCTCATTTTCCCTTCGACAATTATTGATAAAAGAGTAAAAGATTTTAAATCTTCCACCAGTAAACTAAATCAGGATTTGTCCTCTTTATTTTTATGAGTTTTTTTTTATGTCTTTTGATTTATTTTTTATCTTGTTATTATGATATATGATTTGTGATTATGTCTATGATAATTATGATTGTAAAAACTGCTTATTTTTGTTCAGTGTATAAGTTTTCTTGTCTTTTTTCTTTTGTTTCTCTTATGTACTCTGTCATTTAGGGGACTTGCGCCCCTTTTTGTTTTGACAGGTTATAAATAAATTGAATTGAATTGAATAATAAAATTCCATTTGGAATTAGCATAAAAGCCTACTCTTTTGATGTATCTATTGTTATCAAAATTCCGGTTCTTAGAGTTTCGGTTATTATTGGGCCGAGTCGCTCCTTACTTACAGTTCGTTAGCACGAATTATTTGAAAATTAGAAAATAGTACATAACTTGGGATAGGGGCGTAGGTATGGGGAGGATTAGGAAACCCTTGGTTGACAAAATGGTTCTTGACCACTCTAGAAGAGTTTATAATTATTCTGGTTGTTTCATTTGGATTTTTACCAAAAAATAGCCCAAAGATCTTAGATAGTTTAAAAAGAAAGATGACTAATTTCTACTGTATAAACATAGATTGAAACATCTGTGACAGCCAATATTTCTGACCTATCAAATTCTTTTGTTGCCTTGTAACTTGCCTTGTAGGCTATGCTGAATTTTTACTTTTAGCTCATGTTTTTAGTTTCCTAACCGAAACTATGTTTCTGAGAATTATTAGTTGACATTATTGATACGAAAAAAGTACTTTCTGGACCGATATTTAAAATTTATCTAGGGGGGGTTCCCCTTTCTGAAGTTTTTTTTTTAAAGTATTATTTAAGTTATCAGTGAGGCTTGCTCCAGCCCACCCCTCAACCTGTTTTTCAGATATAATTGTAAAGCTTGATATTCTAGCTTGTATATTAGATGTCTATAGATATTATACATATCGAGCTAAAACGATTTCTGCTGCACTTACGCTACAGAGTGCAGCAAAAGTATAAATTAACGAATTGCTACGCTCTTTATTGAATCAGTACTGAAATTTTTACTGTTTTTTTTTCTTTTAAGTAGATCCCAAGACCATATGATGAATCAAAAATAAAGAAGAAAAAGAATGAAGAAACGAAAAGATTTTTCTAGCGTTTCAGTCAAATTTTCCAAAAATATAAGCCATTTGCTGTTATATTGCTATTGTTGCTTTGCTATTATATTGGCTTTAATACTTGAAGCTATCTTTATGGATGCTACATTCTGGTCTTTGCCCTAATTGAATTTCTCCCTCCTCAAATTTTCGGCATTTCCTTCTGTATTTAGGGCAAGAAAAAATTTGTCAATAGCGTGGGAAACAAGGTTTGTGTTTATAGAAACAGAAAATCCAGTTGTAAAAACCTTTTACTTCAAGTCGATATTTTGAAAAGAGCCTCTGCCAAACCGTCTTCAATGTTAAAAACTGAAATAAAAAAATAAAATAAAAAAGAAACCTTTTTTATGTTAGTAATCGGAAAATATAAACCGATTAAAAATTCAATACAGAATTAGCTTGAAAAATTAACAAAAAAACGAGTTATTTCTCTCTGTTCTTTTTTTTTTTTTTTATTATTTAAAGTGGTTTTAATTATTTGAGTAACTGTTAAGACTAATTTGATACGTATTTTCTTGAAGACGGGTTGGTGGAGGTTCTTGCTGATTTATCTGCTTTGTTTCGTCTTCTTCGTTGATCATACATCGTTGTTAAAACAAAGTATTTTATTCGTTACAGAAAATGATTCAAGCTGTCCATAGTGCAGCAATTGCTGGTGACTTGGCCTACTTTCTCAGGGAAAGCTTTTCCAGTGACATTCTTGAAAGCCGTGATCGATTTGGAAGAACTGTTCTTCATAAGGTATGTTGCCATAACACATGAATTTTTGTTTTGTAAAATTGTCTTTTTGGATCTATGGACAGTGCCATTGTCCCTACGACATCTTAATGTTATGGAATTATAATATATTATAATCAGGCACGTACGTAGGTATTTGTTTCGGGGGGGGGGGTTGTCCAAACCCCTTATTCTGTGAGAAGTATCAGAAAATTGTGGAAAATAAAAAATCGTGAGATTTTTTTGGGGAAGGGCGGAGCCCCCCCCCCGGTGTCCTTGCAAGATTATAATATAATAGCGTCCGTAATTGTAATAATTCTAACAATTAAATATAGTTAATAAGATAGCAAAAAAAATATATATACAAATCCTTTGGTTTGTTCAAATATCCATGGCCATGAACAATAAGCAAAGAGCGAAAAGTAAGCAAGAGTGATATTTGCAATAGCTTCCTTAAAACGGATTTTAGCGGACTAGTACTGACGTTTTTGATAAAAAGAAAATAATAAATAAAACTGGCAAAAAAAAATTTGCTTGCTATGAAACTTGCTAAAAGAAATAAACTTGTGAGCCGAAAGGAGAATTAGGGTTTTTGGAAAGCCGGCCTACAATGTGGCTTACTTAAGACGGTTTAAAACAAAGCCGTAGCCATGATATTATTTATATTCTAGGAAACAGCTCACATATCCTTTACCTCCTGCGTTTTTGATCTTTTTGATTCAGCTCATGTTTTGGCCTTTTTATTTCTTCCTGGAAATTCTGAAATTCTTTTGGATTTTTTCTTTTGTCACCCTGTGGAAATTTTCCGGGGGGGGGATTGTCAGCGAGGGTGGAACTGTCCGGAGGGAAATTTAATGGGGGCGGGATGTATTTGACGTAGAAAAAAATTTCCACAGAGGATTTTCACGTGAGTGGGGGGGTATACTCCAAGGAGGGTAAGCCAGATTTACCGGCATTATTTGAAAAACGACCAGAAATTAAATATAAAAAAACACAATTTTTTTTTAATTGAAAGTAAGGAGAAACATTAAAACTCAAAACGAACAGAAATTATTCCGTATATGAAGGGGTTATCCGCTCCTCCATACCTTGCGCTTTACTCTAAAGTTTGACTGGTTGTCCCAATTTTTAAGAGCGGCTCCTGAAACTCAAAGGCCGTTTAATTAGAGTAGGAAGCTTTTTTAAAAGTGCTGAAAGCTTTAGCGTAAAGAGTAAGGTATTGAGGAGGGGGACAACACCTTATTATACGGGATAATTTCAGTTCGTTTTGAGTTTTTTATGTTGCTCCTTAGTTAAAAAAACTTTTTTTTATTATTAATTCATCTGCAAGAATGAAAGAGATATCTATATTTGCTCTGAAAGAAACTTTCTGAATCACAAAGATACGACAAAAATTTTAGCCAAATACACTTTTAGTCAATTTATCTCTAATATAAACTAAACACGAATTGAAGTCCAATACTGCCTCCTATGAAAATCATTATTTTCAAGTGCATTATGAGCGGAATCAACACCACAATCCGCTCTCCCACTAGCAAGGTAAGCATTGGCATGAATTTATTGATATCAGGGAGGGAGGAAAAACTAAAATTTTCAAAACCTAGAGGAGTGGGGGTACGTTTTGCTGTTTTTCCAATGATATTACCTAAAGAAAATCCATTTTTCAACGTTCTTCTCGAAAAAAGTTTTTTTTCAAATTAAAAAAAAACGAATATTACTGCAGCGCAATTTTACCGTTTCTGAAACTATGGGAAGCTTAATAGATGGGTTTTTGATAAATTTTAAGTCGATTCTCCGTGTTGACTGCTTATTTTCCTTCTTTATTTTTTATCCATTATTTCTTAAGTTGGTCAAAATTTCTCAGGCTCGTAGCTTTTATTGGGTAGCTTCAAAATTAGTGAATTATATATATTTGAAATCCACGTAAAAAGTTAAATGTCTTACGTAACTTTATTGGAACTATTTTTTAGAGGTCTGGTTACTATTAGCACGATTCACTTCTTACTTACAGTTCTTTCCCACAAGCTGTTTTTGTATAAGAAGTAAGCTTAAAACCGAATATCTTTTATTAAACATCTGTAAAAATAAAGTTCGTGGTAACACTCGCCTCACCTGTGAAGTTTCCCGAAAACGCTGAAGACTTCTCCACCTTTTGTGCCAGCATATGAGTGTTAGCATATGAGTGTAATTTCTTATCCTACAAAAAAATATATATAAGTAGTGGGAGGGGCAATGCTACAGGACGAACACCATATATGGAAGACAACTGGACTCCAGCCAGAACACCAAGAGAAGGAATTTGACCTACTATAGAGAGAGAGACTTTAGAATTCAAACGACAGATTACAGAGTGAGTCTTCAGGAATTTAACACATAGTTATTGCGTACATTTAGAATTGGAACAATTATTTAGAGAGAGAAAGACTTGAAATATTTATTGCTTATCAACTAAGGGATAAATCTGAGGGGATAATGACTCCATTAAGAGATACATATTTTTGTTATTTTGGAGGGGTCGGTATAATGCACAAGCAGCAAATGAGGCGTGTGAGCAATATAAAATATTGTGTAGTATTAGGAATATAAATGACAATCAAATTGGTGTTAACCAATTCTTCTTTTGGCAAAAATTGACAAAAATACATGGCGAACAAATTTTTAAACTGGTCGACGGAGAGCAGGGCTCGATGTGTCGGCCATAAACAAATATAAGAAAATGCCTAAATGATAAATACAGGATATAAAAAAAAAAGACAAAAAAAAAACAACATACCAGGTAGGAGATAACAGAGGTGGCCACCCCAGCACGAGCACACTACAACACAAACCATACTAATATACATTATTCATCAATCCCAACATCCAGACAAAGAATCATTTTTGAAATATGTTTTTTTCAAAGAAGATCTGCTCTTGAAACTTGGGAACATTTCTACTAAATTAAGTTTATTTTCAATATGAGGAATCTGGTATCTGATTGAGAATCTAGCTCTTTCTGATTTAATTGGAGGAATCCGATACTTCTTGGAGTGGACGGGGTAGGCAGGAGAAATGAGAATCTCAATTATACCCAAATCATGGAAATTACTTGTTGAAGATTGAATATAGTAATAGCACATTGCTGTATGCAGATCTTTCAGTTGTTTAAGATTAAGTATATTGAGAGAAACATATAAAGTTTGAGTTTCCGAGAGATTTTGAAGCCTCATTGGGTGATGAACAAAAGGACCCAGAATTATAATCGCCTTATTTTGAATTATCTGAAGAGGTTGCAGATTGACACTAAATGTTTTGAAATAGATTACAGGGCAATAATTAAGATATAATCCAATGACTGGTATAAAATTTTAAGGATGAAAAAAGGAAACGCGTGTTTCAATCTATGAAGACAACCTAAGTTATTGGTAAGTTTCAAACTGAAATAATCAGAATGTTTACAGAAGGATAAAAGCTCATCGAGAACAATCCCAAGGTAACGAAATGATTTTACTCTTTTTATCCTACTTTGATTTACAATTAACTCTTCTAAGGTAATTGTATTTACTGTCCGCTGTGACCACCCAAAAATCATGAATTCAGTTTTAAAAAATTCGGAGCTAGGTAGTTACATGCAAACCATTTATTCAAAGATTTCATTGCTATCTCCATTTTCTCAACCAAGAAAGATGGGGTTTTAGCTTTTACTGTTACCGCTGTATCATCTGAAAAAATTACTACTAAGCTACTATCTTGGGGTAAGCACCTCGGAAGGTCATTTATATAAACCAAAAAAAGTAGTGGTCCTAATATTGATCCCTGGGGGACTCCAACATCATCAATACCAATATGGCTTGACAGGTGCCCATGTAATTTTATGTAAGTTTATTGGAAATAATTAAATAGTTTCTAAATAATCAATTAAGATATTTCTCCGTTCAAATAGTTTCAATAGATATTATATTTCAAAAGTCTAAGAGCTATATTTGTACAAAAAAATTAATGAAAAAATAAAGCACATAGAATCACGATAATTTAACGGAGAAAAATCTAATGAAATATAATTATATTTAAACTTACTTTCTTTTATGCTAATACTGAGTTGTTTAAACTGAGCATAATAGACTGAACCTCGTGTAACTGAACCCCAAGCAACTGAACCCCTGTAACTGAACCCCCGTGTAAATGAACCTCCCTGTAACTGAACCCCCGTGCAACTGAACCCACGTATAGCCGAACTACCGAGCAACTGAACCCCCGTATAACCGAACACTTGTGCAACTGGACCCCCTTGCAACTGAATCCCCGTGCAACTGAACCCTCGTACTACTGACCCCTCGTGCAACTGAACCCACCTTTAACTGAACCCTCGTGCAACTCAACCCCCGTGCAGCTCAACCCCATTTAACTAAACCCCCGTGTAACTGAACCCCCATGTAACTGAACCCCCGTGCAACTGAAACCCCGTATAACCGAACATCCGTGCAACTGAATCCCCTTGCAACTGAACCCTCGTGCTACTGAAGCCTTGTGAAACTCAACCACCGTACTTACATTGGGTAAAACACAATAGGGTTTTGAACCACAGTTATTTAGCTATGGTATATTTATTTAACCTATAAACTGTTGTAAATAAAATTACTGTCCCAAAATTTTAATCCGATGTATTTAGGGGAAAAATAGGGTGGGGTGGAAGCCCTCCCGATCACTTTTAACTCTGACAAAGTGCACTGGAAACTTTAATTTCCAATCGATTGAGCCCCCCTCCCCCCCCCCCCAAAAGTTCATACAAAATCTTTTCTACAAAAACCTTCTGTGTTAGCAATGAACAACTAGATTAACTTACAGCCCTTGCCCCAGATGCTGCTGGTGGGGTTGTTAACCCAAAAGGCATGGTTATTTGATATTCAGACTATTTTGAACAAAATGTTTATTTTTATTTTGATCGGATGTATTTGGGGAGGGGGGATGTCAGTTAAGAGTGAGAGGCTGATTGTACTTTGATTACCTTTGATTCTTCAAAATTGAACTTGAACTTTCAATTTCCAATCGAATGAGCCTCCTTCAAAGCTTTTACGATCATCCTTTCTATAAAAACCTTAAATTTTAAGAATTGGGAACTTGCAATAACATACAGATTGCTGATACAGGTGCATCAGCAATTTGTTTTGTAACAGCTTAGCGCATTAAGATGAAACTTCTGGGGCATCTACCTGCTACTACTGCTATTAATACTGGTACTACTACTACTAATTCAACACTATTATTTCTTCTACTGCTCCTACTACGAACTCTGCTACTACTAAACTAGCACTATTAAGGCTACGTATATCAAGTTGAAAATTTGACAGAATGAGGTATTTGAAGTGGAACTTGAACTAAATCAAAAGAGACTATGTGCATGCAGATTTTCAAAATGATGTATCTCAAAAAGGGATTTGTGTATTAAGTTGGAACTTTCAGAGAGTGCTTAAAGGGAAAGTCAATTCACCAAAAGGAAATATGTGCACGCTCAGGCCTGGATTTACCACTAGGTCCCTAGGCCCGGATCTAGAAGCGCATAATGCTAGCGGGAGCAATAAATTATCACTGAGTAATTTTTTCCTGACAAAAACTGGACTGACGTGATTTATCGTCGCCAGGTTCGCTCTGCAGCCACGCTGCCTATTCACAGAAAAGTGACTTTAAAACAACATAGGAATTCCATGGTTACTTATAAACTGTCAGATATCTCCCAAGAATGGTAGCTAAGAATTCGGTATTACCCCTCTCTTTCATCACTTTTCACTCATCAGTTGTGTTCTGTTAACACACAGTTACATGGTTACATTGTTACACACAGTTTCAGTTGCGCGGGGGTTGAGTTGCACAAGGGTTAAGTTACAGGGGTTCAGTTGCATGAGGGTTCAGTAGCACAAGGGTTCAGTTGCAAAGGGGTTCAGTTACACAGGGGTTCAGTAGCACGAGGGTTCGGTTATACGGGGGTTTACTTAAATGGGGTTGAGTTGCACGGGGGCTGAGTTGCACGAGGGTTCAGATAAAGGGGGTTCAGTAGCACGAGGGTTCAGTAGCACGAGGGTTCAGTTGCACGGGGGTTCAGTTGCACGGGGGGTCGGTTATACGGAGGTTCAGTTGCACTGGGGTTCAGGTACAAGGGGGTTCATTTACATGGGGATTCAGTTACACGGGGGTCTAGTTAAATGTGGTTGAGTTGCCCGGGGTTGGAGTTGCACGAGGGTTCAGTTAAAGGGGGTTCAGTTGCATTAGGGTTCTGTAGCACGAGGGTTAAGTTGCACGGGGGTTCAGTTGCACGGGGGTTCAGTTGCACGGGGGTTCAGTTACACGGTGGTTCAGTTGCTTGGGGTTCAGTTACACGGGGGTTCAGTTACAATGGAACCCAATAGACCAAAAAACCAAATATTATCCCTCCCTTAGTATGCTAACCTCGTATACGTTAGAGCGTGAAATAGGGGAGTTTTGTTATTTATTATAACTTCTGTTTATTTTGGGTTCAATTTAGTTATCGATGCTGATTTTTGGAAGTTTTACGATCTATAGAGTATTTGATTTTATTGTATTGCTCATTTTTGGTCTGATTGAGTTCTTTACATTTCTTTAAAAAACTGGAATTTTGTCTTAGGACACAAAACTCCTATTGTTTTAGATTTGAACTGTATTTTCGCATTGTTTTAATATTTAGTAAATTGCAAATTTATGCTCGGGCCTTGGGAAAGCATAAAGCTTTTTTCCCAGTATTCTAGACTATTAGCAGATATCAGGGCTAATTAAAATGCTTTACATAGATGTAAATATATAAATGTAGGGGAAGGGAGGTGTGGGGCATCCAGCTTATTAAGAATAAAATTATCAGTAAAGAAAACAAAAAACGAGGATTTTCTCTTAGGACACAAACCTTTTTATAGATAGCTTTTTATAGATAGCGACACCTTTTCACTACCTCAACTGCTACCATCTTTTCAACTATAGTTATAGATGGCAGCAAACCCACTCAAACACACGGCTATCATTTAAGCTCACTTAGCACCCACGCTAACTAAGCTTAAATGAACCTAACTTTTTGCATGTCCCTCTCACTATAGCCGTGTGTCTGAGCAGTTTTGCTGACATCTATGCCTATAGATGAAAAGATGGCAGTAGTTAAGGTAGTGAAAAGGTGTCGCCACCTATAAAAAGTTTTTTCATTTCTTGGATCCACGTGTCTTATGTTCAATTATACCTAAAAAACTATGGTTTTCTATGATTCTTCTTTATATTTGAAGGTTTTGCTAGCGAGGACATGAAATTAAATAGTTTTTTGTCTCTTGGATCCACGTACCTTAGATCTAATTAAGATATTCATTATATTTGGAAATTGTGATAGCTCTTGGATCCATATTCCTTATAACTCTTGGATCCATATTCCTTAGGTTTAATTATGATTTTTCCTGAAATTTGGGAGTAATGGCATAAATGACATGAAATTAAAATGTTTTTTCATCTCTTGGATCTATGTACCTTAAGTTCAATAAAGAACAAAAGTACTTTTTTCTAATTTTTGATACTCAATCACCAATTAAAAGACTTGGAATTTACCAAGTAGTTGAGTTTGTTCTGTGCAAATGTGTTCTCTATCTCTTTTAATAATTTTCGATACTCAGTCTTCATTTAAATGACTTGGAATTTACCAAGTAGTTGAGTTGATCTCTTGAAAAATATATAATGGACACTGGGACAATAAGTATTTATTGCAAATATAATAGCAATACACTCTTATAAGTATCATCAGTAATGAGATTAGAAATAAATTGATCAATGGGAGTTCTTCCAGTTTGTCAAATTCACTTTACTGCCAATCAAATCTGGGGCAGTTAGAAGATGGCAGTAGTTGAGGTAGTGAAAAAGTATCACCACCTATAAAAAAGTTTTTTCATCTGTTTGATCCATGTGTCTTATGTTCAATTATACCTAAAAACTGTGGTTTCCTATGATTCTTCTTTATATTTGGAGCGTTTGCTAGCGAGGACATGAAATTAAATAGTTCTTCGTCTTTTGGATCCACGTGCCTTAGATCCAATCAAAATTCTTCATTATATTTGGAAATTGTGATAGGAATGAAACGAAATTAACATGTTTTTTGTCTCTTGGATCCATGTGTCTTAGATCAAATTAATAATTTTCTTTATATATTGGGAAGTTTTGGCATCAATGTTATGAAGTTAAAATATTTTTTTTTCAAATCTTGGATCGACGTACACTAGGTCGAATTAAGATTTTTTCTTGTATTTTGGAAGTTTCGCTACCAATGACTTGAAATACGAATATTTTTTCGTCTCTTGGAGCCATGTGCCTAAGGTGGAATTAAGATTTTTCTTTATTTTTGGAAGTTTTGGTATCAAGGATATGAAATTAAAATGCTTGTTCTTCTTTTGGACCAATGTGCCTGAGTTGGAATTAAGAAGCTTCTTTATACTTGGAAGTATTAATTTGGATCCATGTGCCTTAGGTCCAATTAACATTTTTCTGTATATTTGGAAGTTTTTGTATCAAGGACACGAAATTGAAAAGGTTTTTCATCTCTTGAACTTATTTGTCTAAGGTTCAATCATAGATAAAATTTATGGTTTTCTAGGATTCTTTATTATATTTGAAAATTTTGATAGCAAGGACATGAAATTAAAATATTTTTGCCTCTTGGATCCATGTGTCTTAGGTCGAATTAAGATTTTTTTTTTCCCTATATTTGGAAGTTTGGGTATCAATGACATGAAATTAAAATGTTTTTTTTTTCAACTCTTGGATCAATGTGCCTTAGGTTGAATTAGGATTTTGCTTTATATTTTGGAAGTTTAGCTACCAGTGACTTGAAATTAAAATATTTTTCGTCTCTTGGATCCATGTGTCTTATGTCAAATACAGATTTCTTCCTTATATGTGGAAGTTTTGGTATCAATGAAAAAAATTCAAATGTTTTTTCCGTCTCTTGGATCAATGTACCTTAGGTTGCGTTAAGGTTTTTCTTCGTATTTTGGACTTGTGACACCAATGACTTGAAATTAAAATGTTTTTTTTCATCTCTTGGAGCCATTTGTCATAGTTGGAATTAAGATTTTTATTTATATTTGGAAGTTTTGGTATCAATGACATGAAATTAAAATGTTCTTTCCAAATTTTGGATCAATGTACCTTAGGTCGAACTAAGATTTTTCTTTATATTTTGGAAGTTTTGCTACCAATGACTTGGCATTCACATGTGTTTTCAGATCTTGGAGCCACGTGTCTTAGGTAAGATTAATATTTTTCTCTATATTTGGAAATTTTGATAGCAAGGCCATGAAATTAAAATGTCTTTCGTCTCTTGGATGCATGTGTCTTAGGTCGAGTTAAGAATTTGTCCTTATATTTGGAAGTTTTGGTATCAATGGCAACAAATTCAAATGTTTTTTTCAACTCTTGAATCGATGTACCTAAGGTTGGATTAAGATTTTTCTTTGTATTTTGGGAAGTTTTGCTGCCAATGGCTTGAAATTAAAATGCTTTTTCGTCTCTTGGAGCCATGCTCCTTAGTTAGAATTAAGATTTTACTTTGTATTTTTGAAAGTTTTGGTATCAAAGATATTAAAATGTTTTTTCCAACTCTTGGATCAATGAACCTTAGGTCGAATTAACATTTTCCTTATATTTTGGAAATTTTGCTACCAATGACTTGAAATTGAAGTGTTTTTCGTCCCTTGGAGCCAAGTGCCTTAGTTGGAATTAAGATTTTTCTTTATAGTTGAAACTCTTGATAGCAAGGATATGAAATTAAAATGCTTTATCGTCTTTTGGATCCATGTGTCTTAGATCGAGTTAAGATTTTTTCCTTATACTTGGAGGCTTTTGTATCAATGAAAAGAAATTAAAAGGTTTTTTTTTCGTCTCTTGGATCAATGCAGCTTAGGTTGAATTAAGATTTTTAGTCGTATTTTGGAAGTTTTGTTACCAATGACTTGAAATTGAATTGTGTTTCGTCCCTTGAAGCCATGTGCCTTAGTTGGAATTAAGATTTTTCTTTATATTCGGAACTCTTGATAGCAAGGACATGAAATTAAAATGCTTTATCGTCTTTTGGATCCATGTGTCTTAGATCGAGTTAAAATTTTTTCCTTATACTTGGAGGTTTTTGTATCAATAAAAAGAAATTAAAAGGTTTTTTTCGTCTCTTGGATCAATGTACCTAAGGTTGGATTAAGATTTTTCTTTGTATTTTTGGAAGTTTTGCTGCCAGTGGCTTGAAATTGAAGTGTTTTTCGTCTCTTGGAGCCATGGGCCTTAGTTGGACTCAATATTTTTCTTTATATTTGGAAGTTTTGGTATCAAGGATATTAAATTAAAATGCTTTTTCGTCTTTTGGATCGATGTGCCTTAGTTGGAATTAAGATGTTTCTTTATATTTGGAAGTTTTGATGTCAATGACGATGAATTAAAGAAGTTAGGCATGAATAAATTAGGTATGAAATTAAAAAAAATTTCATCTCTCGGATCCATGTGCCTTAAATTGAATTATGATTTTTTTTTTATATTTGGAAGTGATGGTATTAATGACATGAATTTAAATTGTTTTTTCATCTCTTAGATCCATGTACCTTAGGTTCAATTAAGAGCAAAAGTGTCTTTTTTCTAATTTTTGATACTCACTCCAATTAAAAGACTTGGAATCTACCAAGTAGTTGAGTTTGTTCTGTACAAATGTTTTCTCTCTCTTATGAATTTTTGATGCTCAGTCTTCATTTAAATGACTTGAAATTTACCAAGTATTTGAGTTGATCCCTATATGGACAATTGGGCAATAAATATTTATTGCAAATATAATAGCAATGCACTCTTATAAGGATCATCAATGATGAGATTAGATATAAATTGATCAATGGGAGTAATTCAAGAATGTCAAATTTCTTTTATAAAAATCTTCTTTGTTATTTCTCAAGAAATGTGAAGATTTCGTGTAGTGGGACCATGATTTTCTTGATCTTTAATTTTTCACGTTGTGATCCCTTTCTTGTTTGCCGTACCTCCTTTTCCAAGACAATTGTTGTGATTTTGAGCTTTCATAGGGTGGTAATGTTACTCTTTCTTCCGAAAAGAAAGTTCTTACTAGTTCTTACTTGACCAATCTATAACTGAGTTTCTCTCCATTGTATTTGAATTCATATCATTTATTTTAAAGTCCACATGTTCTAAATCGATTGCATTATACTCATACGAATTAATAAAATCATTATAGTGGTCTTTACAAATGATAAATTAAAAAAACTTTTTCCAAAAAATAAGTTTTTCAAAGAAAATTAAAGAACTTCATTAAACAAAAAATGAGCAAAAATAAAATCAAATAATCTACCAAGCGTGAAACTACTACAAATTAGCATCGATAAATAAATGAAACCCAAAACGAACAGAAATTAGAATAAATAACCGAGTCAAACTCAAAACGAGCAGAAATTAACATAAGTTGGGCTCAAAATCCCCTTTTCCTTTCAAAGGCTAGAACAAAATTTGCACTTTACTGAAAAAATATTTAATGTTTTTACTTTTATAACTTTAATAAATCAAATAATATTAATATTTTGATTACTAAATATCAGTATATGTATATTAAACTGACAATGCACATTCATTTGTATTTTTTTCAGTAAAGTACAAATTTTGTTCTGGCCTTGGGAAAAAATTTTCATTGCATATTTTTGGGGAAAAGGTGGGCGTGCGAGGGGGGGGGATGGGGGTAGTTGCCCTCAAATCACTTTCGACTATTAAAAATAGCACTAGCCCTTTGAAATGCAAATCGAATGAGCCCTTTTTCAAGTTTCTACGACAAAGATTTCAATAAAAACCTTACATGCCCCCAGGTCATAACTTATAACCTTTTCCCTGAAGACTGTGAAGGGAGTGTCCTACTCAAAGGTATAATTTCCTGAACTTTAAACGTCGTGGGACAACTTGGCTATCTCGAAATTTTTATTGGATGTGTCTGGGGAAATGGTGGGCTTGGAAGGGGTGTTAGTTGCCTTCCAATCCCTTTTGACTATTAAAAAGGGCACTAAACATTTCAATTTCCAATCAAATGATCCCTTTTTGAAGTTTCTACGACAACGCGTTCTATAAAAACCTTACATGCCCCCAGGTGATAACTTACAACCCTTGCCCTGAGGGCTGTGGGGGGTTGTCTTCCTCAAAGACCTAGTTTCCAGAACTCAAAACTCCGTTAAATAAAATGGTTATCTCAAAATTTCGATTGGGTGTGTTTGGGGGAAAGGTGGACGTGAGAGGGGGGTTGGTTGCCCTCCAATCACTTTCGAGTATTAAAAAAGGCACTACTAGCCCTTTGAATTTCCAATCGAATGAGCCTTTTTTGAAGTTTCTACGACAACGCCTTCTATAAAAACCTTATATGCCCCCAGGGCATAGCTTACAACACTTGCCCTGATGGTTGTTTCTTCCTCAAAAACATAATTTCTATCTTGAAATCAGCTACGCTGAACAAAATGGCTATCTCAAAATTTTGATTGGATGTGTTTCGGGAAATGGTGGGCGTGGAAGGGGTGTTAGTCGCCTTCCAATCACTTTCGACTATTAAAAAGGGCACAAGCCACTCCAATTTCCAATTGAATGAGCCCTTTTCGAAGTTTCTACGACAACTTCTTCGATATGAAGTGCCCTGCTCTAAAGGTAGAAAATAATATAATAATACATTGTGCCGACATCATTCTTATATGCCCCCAGGGCATAACTTAAAACCCTTGCTCTGAGGGTTGTGGGGGAGTGTCCTCCTCAAAAATATATTTTCTGGCTAGAAATCAACTACGCCGAACAAAATGGCTATCTCTGAAATTTTGATTGGATGTTTTTGGGGGAATGATGGGCGTGGAGGGGGGCTAGTTGCCCTCCAATCACTTTCGACTATTAAAAATGGCACTAGCCACTCCAATTTCCAATTGAATGAGCCCTTTTCGAAGTTTCTACGACGACTTATTCGATACGAAGTGCCCTGGTATGAAAAAAAAAAAAAAAACAAAAAAATAAATAATACATTGTGCTAACATCGGTCTTTACTTAGGCAGCGCGATTGCGCTGCCTATGATACAATCACAGTAAAAAGATACTTCTATTTTAATATTGTCATCCATCACGGCTTAATATGGAACTAGCTGTGTGATTGTTTCTGGTAACAGGTCTATAAATAGATGAAGTGTTAAGCTTAAAAATGTTTATTCCTTAAAGTTCACTATTACACACGACTTAGGTAATTTTTAAAATGGTCTCTTGGATAGTTTTTCCCAATATCCTTGGTTAGATTTACGTATTTGACTTTATTAATTTCATTAGAATGTTTTAAAAAAGCTTATTTGAATTTTCAGAAAAAAAATGTTCCTTCATGTTTCAAACGTTATCTTAGAGCTAAACATGGCGTACAAGTCATAAATGAAAAAGGATAGTAAGCTAAAACATTTTTACTGCTTAAAAATATATTCAACAAACAAGAAATATTTGGAAAGATGTACATATTTACATATTTAAAAGAAAACAATATTCAGAATGACACTATTACTCATCCATAAATTGTGATTCCATAATACCGCTTTTAGCAGAGTGTTTTTTATTGTATAGAATAGATTTAGCACTCTTAGGTAATTGTTCAGGTATCCACTGTGCAAAGTATCTCACTTCATCTTCAGGGGATGATATGTGCCTTTAAATCTGGGGCAGTTAAATTGTTCTAAATTGAAAAGTGAGATATCGGGTTCACCCTTCGATCCTTAATAAATATATGAAAAAAAGACTTAAATTAAATAAATTTGATGAGGGATAGTCATGAAGATCCTCTCCTTCTATCCGTTGTGAATATGCCTACTTTTTCATTTGTATTCTTTTTGTTTTAAGGCAATTGGTCTTGGATATGAAGATTTAGCCCGGCATTTGATTATCTACTACCGCAATTTGATCAATTTTCAGGATTCTGACGGTCGCACTCCTTCTCACTTTTGTGGACTTCTGAGCACTAGAGAAAAACGCCGCTCTATGCTTGAAACACTCGCTCAAAACGGAGCAGATTTGGATATTCTCGACAAGGTATGTTCCAAATAATTCCAAAAATTTTAGAATATTGGAATACCTATATACGCCAATCGACAAAACAATTCTTTTTTAGAATTATACAAAATTCCAATGGCGAACGACTTTATGTCATCAGGAGAGTTCCTGTGACGTTTCACATTGGGTCACAATTTTTTAAACACTGAATTTCTTATGGGCCTTTATTCTCTAATATTCTCGATAATTGGATATTCTCAACAAGAAATGTGCCAAATCATTGCATAGATTTCGGAATACTGATGCATGTAAATCGACAAAAAAAGTTTTTGTTTTGACCTATGTGAAAGTCCAGTGATAAACTGCTTTGAGTGATCAGCTAGCGCTCCTGTGGTCTTTATCTTATATTATGACGGAGGGATGTTAACTACTGTATGGAATGAGGCAGGGGGAAAATAGTCTACAGTTCTCTTCTAAGGGTAGTAATAATTGACCTTAACAATAATAGGAACCTATCAGGAGGTATGAACGGGGCACCATATATGGGCATATAATACTGACAGAAGCCTACAACATTGCCGGATAAGAAAGGTACTATTTGGTACTTTAAAGCCCCATTTTCAAGGTCGTTTTATTAGTTATTTCTATGTGTAATGACTCCGGGGCAAAGTTTGCAAATGCGTATTAACGGGGAGAGATGTATTGATCGACTCGAAGGGGAAGTAGATTTCTGAGAAATTGGTTACATAATTGACTAGGACAAGAGGGGAAGTGAATTTCTGAGAACTTGATTACATAATCGACTAGGACAAGAGGGGAACTGGATTTCTGAGAAATTGATTGCATAATCGGCTAGGACAAGAGGGGAAGTGGATTTCTGAGAAATTTATTACATAATCGGTGGGAAATGTATTGATCGAGTCTAACGGGAATAGGATCACGTGTCTTTTTCTAATCCAATCAGGGAAGTTATGTAAGGTTTCCCATTACATCACAATTTGCCCTTGAGATTTTGTATATATATTGGACATATGTTGTGGTTAAATTATCTTATAGTCTCAAGACACAATGGAACAAGCATCGAATATTGACTTGGAAACTCTGGCTACATCAATTTATAATGTGAGTTCAGTTTAGTAAATTTTCTTAGTTTATTTCCAAATAAAATCATTTTACATAGTCCCACTCCAGTAAATTCAAATTCAGGGGATACCCCCTTCCCCCACAATAAAAACTCCACTATATGATGTTTATACTCGAAAGAAAGCGTAAAATACACTCTTTTTTACCATGTAAACCATCAACCCTCCCCTCTGTTTAAAACTTTAATTCTGTTTCTGATAAATTCTGTATCTTACCTAAAAGTGACTGTCAACTTCCTGTCAACCCTTAGTTATTAATATACTGTTTTCACCGCTACGGCTTGACTTAAAGATTTACCGCAAAGATTTAAAACCTTAGTTATTGCTTCCTGTCAAGTGTACATCCGGCTTTGCTAAATATACAAGGATTTGCATTGCACTGGTTTCACTGAAAAGATACTTTTTTATAAAATTAGCAAAATATCATATTTCTCACAATTTTTACTTTTTGCTTTACTGAAAAGGGAGAGGGCCTTTCTTTTGTAAAATGGGGGGGGTGGATTGTTAAGAGGGGGAGAGGTGACAGTTACGATAAATATTTTAATATGGAAAATTTATCTTCCATTTTGAGTACTCAGTTTTTATATGGGGGAGGGGGGAAGGGGCAGTGCATCGCTTCTAACAGCTTCGTTGTAAGGTAAAAAAAAACTGTTTCTCCGAGTGAAAAGTAAGGGGGGCGGGTTCAAGAAAAAGATACATAGCTACAATGAGAAGATTTACTGAAGCACAGGCCCTTTTAATTACGTAAACCTTTTACCATAGAGGAATAATGTATAAATATATGCATTGCGTCTCTGGGCATGTTTTTAGTTTTTTCTAGCTTTCTTCCAAAAAAGTTTCTTTTATATTTCCAGGAGGGGGCGTGAAAACTATGGTTTTTTAGCTTTAATACACAAGGCTAGAAAGAAAAGTCATTAGGAGTTGCATGAAGCTTATATTATGCGTAAATTGAATAGCATTTTTACCTATGATCTTAAATTTTAGGCCTATAAGCTGTGTGTTAACAATCTTTTTCATCTAATTTAAAGCCTATAGACTGGAACATTTAAATTTTTTTCTAAATGGTAAAAATAGAAAAATTGATTTCTATCCTAAGGCTACAGACTACTGTTTGTCAAGATTTATTTTTTCACAAGTTGTGTAATAAAAACGTTTGATTTCTAAGCCTAGTATATTTCTCGCAAATTTTTACTTTTTGCTTTACTGAAAAGGGGGAGGGGCTTCTTTGCGATAAATGCTTTCTATACAAAATTATGGTTAGGGGCGGGGGTACTACTTTTTCTTCTGTAAAAAGGGGAATCGTTTTTCCATACTAAATATTTTCTTCTTTTAAGGACAATTTTGAACATTGCTCCCCTCATGAAAAGAGGGCTAGGGGCACCGACCCAACCCCAGTGCAGCGTTTGGAGATAACTGGCACATCCAGGAGTGTTCTATACCAGCCCCCTGTCCCTCATCAAATCACCGCGCCCTCTATGAAATCTCACCCTTGAACATTCAAGATTGCAGTAGAGATGCCAAGGGGACATTGACTAGCCCTAGAATGGGATGAATATACCCGTGATCTATTAAATGACATTGAGAAAAAGAAGAAGACCACTAATATCACCAAAGAAATAAAAGACATTGTGTTATAGATTCCAGAAGTAAGGTTTCATATATTTATTATTATTTTCTTAGGCTTAAGGGTCGAGGTTTGAGAATTTTAAGAGACCAGTTTCCGTATTTTAATATATTTATTCAGATGACTACTGACTCAATACGGGGTACAACCTGATAACCAAATTCAGTATTTGTTGTCTACCAGAAACTTCACGGAAAATGGACGCCACCCCTCCTACTGGTAAAGGTTAGGTTAGATCGTTTTCAGACTGAACAATGCAAATTGAGAAAAACATGAAATGGGTTATAAAAGAATAAAATAAAAAGCAATAACCATTGCAATTTAAGGGAAAATGAGAGGAGAGGACTCCAGGGGAGGAGAGAGTGTCTTTAAGAAACGGAGAGCAGTGTTTGGTCAACAGCTCAATATTAACTTTTTCCAGTGGATCGTTTTAAGACTGAACAATACAAATTATGAAAAACATGAAATGGGTTATCAAAGAAAAATAAAAAACAATAACACGCGTAATTTAAGGGAAAATGAGAGAAGAGGACTCAAGGGGAGGAGGGAGTGTCTTTAAGGGACGGAGGGCAGTTTTTTGGTCAACAACTCAACATTAACTTTTTTTTCGTTGTTATATTTATAATTTATTTTTCGTTGTACAAAGCAGTAGTTTTTAAGTGTCGATTTAATGTTAGGTTAAATTAGAGACATGCAAAAGTTAGCTTAATTTAGGTGCACTTAGAGTGATGCGTCACTCTAAGTGAACCTAAATTAACCTAACTTTTGCATGTCTCTCACTATGACTGTGTGTCTGAGCGGGTTTGCTGCCATCTATAACAATATGAAATATGTTTGCAGCTATAGCAATCGTACTCTATGCCTTCTCTTACATCTGAAGCGGCTTTCCCAGTGGTAGTTCATGGTGGGTTATCGAGACTATCTAGTTTATTACATGTATTAGATTAGTAATTTTCATCCATTGGACGGACAAACACCGTGATCATATTTAAATAAAGAAGTGAAAATGAATTATTCGAGGGAAGCGTGTATGCATGATAAAGTCATCGTTGCCTTGAATGCTGACAAAGAGATATATTTGAACTATGAAAAAAGTAGTTTTGGAGATCTTATTAGGAATGTATGCCTACGTTGTCATGAAAGTGAGGAGTTAAATTCCTTTGGAGTACTCATGAATTTCCATATATCAAAAGGTGGATATAAGAAAGTATCATTTCCAGAGAAGTTAGTACTCAAAGAGAATGCCAACATAAAAATAATAGTTGATGAAAAGGGGCAACTTCTAGCTATTGGTTCTTGTAACATGTTACCTGTTGATAGTTCTTATCGCCATCTTTCCGGTGTTAGCATTCGAATGAAAGCAAAGAGAAATAGAAGACATACATACTGCTGCACTAATATCATAAATCAAATCTTGTCTACGTGCCAGAACTGTTACCTCTGTAAAAATAATGTGATAATAGACAATGAAATCACAGTCAAAATAACAAGAGCATTGGCAGCCAATATCACTAATCAATGTCAAGATAAATTAATGGAGAATAAAGTATAAGTGGACATTATTACAACCAAAGATCGTATGGTCAATGAATTAAATAATAGCAAGGATGAAATGTCTGTTGAACCTGTATGTGACATCCCATTAAAATTGTATATAACTCAAAATGGAATAATGATTATCCAAGTTGTTGTGAACTAAGAGAAGTGAGAAACTCCAGTATCAAGAGAGAATCTAATGATTTATTTTATGGAACAGATTCAATATGTTCAAAGTGGCTCAATAATATTAATAGTGACTAATAATGTATGTAATATACTTTAATTTTAATATTCTACATGTTATTTCAATAAAAAAAAATTATGCATTACTTTGTGATCTTTATATTATTTTAAAATAGGTTAGCATGTCAATGCTTAGAATGTTTATTAGAAAAGTTGTAGATATTTTATTTTCTTTGGAGAAAATTAGAATTGACTATAACTTTTTCTTTTTCATTGAGAAAATTCAGAGGAGAACTTGACCCTTTCTCCACTTAATTAAGAAAATTTAGAATTAAAGTGGAACTTTTTATCTTCATTGAAAAATATTCAGAATCATTGTCTAACTTTTCCTATCTTCCATGGAAAAATTTGGAACGGAGCTTTAAATTTTTTATGTCTTTGAGAAATTAGGAACTCAAATCGAAGCCTTTTTTCATTTCCACTGGTAAATTTCAGAATTGAGCTAACTTTTTCTCTTCTTTAAGAAAATTCAGAAGAGAGCTTGAACATTTTACACTTCTTTCCAGAAAACTCAGAATTAAAGTGGAGCTCCTTACCTTCATGGTGAATATTCACAATCAAAGTATAACTTTTTTCTATCTTCTACGAAAGATTTGGAACAGAACTATAAATTTTTTCATCTCTTTGAGAAAAATCGGAACTGAATTTAAGAAAATTTAGAATTAAAGTGAAACTTTTTATCTTCATGGAAAATAATGATAATATAACTTTTCCTATCTTCTACGAAAAAAAATTAGAACAGAACTTTAATTTTTTATGTCTTCGAGAAATTAATGACTGTAGTGGAAGCCTTTTTCATTTTCTTTGGTTAATTTCAGAATTGAGCTAACTTTTTTCTATTCTTTAAGAAAATTCAGAAGAGAACTTGAACATTTTGCAATTATTCGACAAAACTCAGAATTAAAGTGGAGCTCCTTATCTTCATGTTGAATATTCACGATCAAAGTATAACTTTTTCTATCTTCTATGAAAAATTTGAAACAAAACTTTAAATTTTTTCATCTCTTTGAGAAAAATCGGAACTGAATTTAAGAAAATTTAGAATTAAAGTGAAACTTTTTATCTTCATGAAAAATATTCACAATCATAGTATGACTTTCCCTATCTTCTATAGAAAAATTTAGAACAGAACTTTAATTTTTTTTTGTCTGTGAGAAATTAAGAACTGTAGTGGAAGCCTTTTTTCATTTTCTCTGGTAAATTTCAGAATTGAGCTAACTTTTTCTCTTCTTTAAGAAAATTCAGAAGAGAACTTGAACATTTGCACTTCTTCGAGAAAACTCAGAATAAAGTGGAGCTCCTTATCTTCATGGCGAATATTCACAATGAAGGTATAACTTTTTCTGTCTTCTACGAAAAATTTGGAACAGAACTATAAATTTTTTCATCTCTTTGCGAAAAATCGGAAATGAATTTAAGAAAATTTAGAATTAAAGTGAAACTTTTATCTTCATGGAAAATAATCATAATCATAGTATAAATTTTTCTATCTTCTATGGAAAAATTTAGAACAGAACTTTAAATTTTCTATGTCTTTGTCAAATTAAGGACTGTAGTGGAAGCCTTTTTTCATTTATTTGGTAAATTTAAGAATTGAGCTAACTCTTTCTCTTCTTTAAGAAAATTCAGAAGAGAACTTGAACATTTTGCACTTCTTCGAGAAAACTCAGAATTAAAGTGGAGCTCCTTTTCTTCTTCGTGAATATTCACGATCGAAGTATAACTTTTTTCTATCTTCTATGAAAAATCTGGAACATAACTTTAAATTTTTTAATCTCATTGATCAAAATCGGAACTGAATTTAAGAAAATATAGAATTAAAATACAAATTTTTATCGTCATAGAAAATAATCAAAATCAAACTATAAACTTTCCTACCTTCTACGGAAAAATTTAGAACAGAACTTAAAATTTTTTATGTCTTCGAGAAATTAAGAACTGAAGTGGAAGCTTTTTTCATTTTCAATGGTAAATTTCAGAATTGAGCTAACTTTTTTCACTTCTTTAAGAAAATTCAGAAGAGAACTTGAACATTTTGCACTTCTTCGAAAAAACTCAGAATTAATGTGGAACTCCTTATCTTCATGTCGAATATTCACGATCAAAGTATAAATTTTTCTATCTTCTATACAAAATTTGGAACAGAACTTTAAATTTTTTCATCTCTTTGATAAAAATCGGAACTGAATTTAAGAAAATTTAGAATTAAAGTGAAACTTTTTGTCTTCATGGAAAATAATCAAAATCATAGTATGACTTTTCCTATCTTCTATAGAAAAATTTAGAACAGAACTTTAAATTTTTTATGTCTTTAAAAAATTAAGAGCTGAAGTGGAAGCTTTTGCATTTTCTTTGGTAAATTTCAGAATTGAGCTAACTTTTTCTCTTCTTTAAGAAAATTCAGAAGAGAACTTGAACATTTGCACTTCTTCCAGAAAACTCAGAATTAAAGTGGAACTCCTTGTCTTCATGGCGAATATTCACGATCAAAGTATAACTTTTTTCTATCTTCTATGAAAAAATTTGGAACAGGACTTTAAATTAAAATGTTATTTCAGAGAAATTCTTTAACTATTTAGGGTTAACTTACCTTTTTAGGGATGACAATTTAGGGTTCTCCTGCATGCTGAACCTGAAAGTGTGATTTCAGAGAAATTCGCTAACCTTTTAGAGTTAACTTACCATTTAGGGTTCCCCTATATGCTGAACCTGAATGTGTGTTACCTGACATGCTGAATCTGAAAGTATAATTTTCATGGTGATGAACTATTCTAAAGAATAGAGACAGCTGAGGGTTAAGATGTTTATTGCTTAAACATAATAAAAAACATTTGAAAAAATACACATTGACATATTTAAAAAAAATATCTTAATCCATTTGATATTATGAGGAGCATGAGTTTAGGTCTTTGGATATCTGATGCATTTTTCCATGTCAGGCATCTTTTGCGGCACCCATTGAGCGAAATATCTAACTTCATCTTCCGGATCATGTACTGAATGCAGATATTTCTCACATTTGATGTCTCCTAAATTGAATAATGCTATGTCTTTATCACATTTTTCTAGTAAGAGTTTATCAGTTGGCACGTTTCCCTTAACATATACTGCTTGCACACCAAAAAAAACTGCATATTTCCTGTATTTCCTCTTGTACATGTTTTATTTCATAGCCATTTTCATTACGTGGTCTTATGGTTTTAACGTAAAAGCCGTTTCTATTTATAAAATTTAGTGTTGGACTCCATCTGATTTTCCCGTACTTATACATATTGTATATGACGTTCCAGTATATACGTATGAATTTCACGCAACTGATAGTCTAGGAGTAAGAAAGCTGTTTAAAATATAAGGCCGGCTTTGGAATATTTCAGACCAATATATTCTGAGTCAATCACACCGAACATTATTATAGCTGAAAAAAGCGCTTAAATTAAATAAATATGTAATATTTCTGAAACTCTAACAAATACAGTTCACTTTCTTAGAATAATTCATTTTCACTTAAGGAGGTTGGGAAACATTAAATCTACACTTAAAAACGACTGATTTGCACAACGAAAAATAAATTATAAATATAACAGCGGAAAAAAGTTAATGTTGAGTTGTTGACCAAAAAACTGCCCTCCGTCCCTTAAAGACACTCCCTCCTCCCCTGGAGTCCTCTTCTCTCATTTTCCCTTAAATTACGCGTGTTTTTGTTTTTTATTTTATAACCAATTTCATGTTTTTCATCACTTGCATTGTTCAGTCTGAAAACGATCCAGTGGAAAAAAGCTAATGTTGAGCTGTTGACCAAAACCTGCTCTCCGTCCGTCAAAGACACTCTCTCCTCCCCTGGAGTCCTCTCCTCTCATTTTCCCTTAAATTTCAATGGTTATTGCTTTTTATGTTATTCTTTTATAACCCATTTCATGTTTTTCCCCCTTTGCATTGTTCAGTCTGAAAACGATCTAACCTAACCTTTACCAGTAGGAGGGGTGGCGTCCATTTTCCGTGAAGTTTCTGGTAGATAACAAATACTGAATCCAGTTATCAGGTTGTATCCCGTATTGAGTCAGTAGTCATCTGAATAAATATATCAAAATAGGGAAAATATTCTTTTAAAATTCTCAAACTTTGACCTTTAAGCCTAAGAAAATAATAATAAATATATGAAACTTTATTTCTGAAATCTATAACACAATGTCTTTAATTTCCTTGGTGATATTAGGGATCTTCTTCTTATCCTCAATGTCATTTAATAGATCACGGGTATATTCATCCCATTCTAGGGCTAGTCGATGTCTCCTTGGTACTTCTACTGCAACCTTGAATGTCCAAGGGAGAGATTTCATAGAGGGCGCGGTGATTTGGAGAGGGACAGGGGACTGGGATAGAACGCTTCTGGATGTGCCAGCTATTTCCAAACGCTGCACCGGGGTTGGGTCGGTGCCCCTAGCCCTCTTTTCATGAGGGGAGCAATGCTCAAAATTGTCCTTAAAAGAAGAAAAAATTTAGTATGGAATAATGATCCCCTTTTTACAGGAGAAAAAGTAGTACCCCCGCCTATAACCATAATTTTGTATAGAAAGCATTTATCGCAAAGAAGCCCCTTCCCCCTTTTCAGTAAAGCAAAAAGTAAAAATTTGCGAGAAATATACTATGCTTTGAAATCAAACGTTTTTATTGCATAACCTGTTAAAAAATAAATCTTGACAATCAGTAGTCTGTAGCCTTAGGATAGAAATCAATGTTTCTATTTTTACGATTTAGAAAAAATTTAAATGTTCCAGTCTATAAGCTTTAAATTAGATGAAAAAGATTGTTAACAAACAGCTTATAGGCCTAAAATTTGCGATCATAGGTAAAAATGCTATTCAGCTTACGCATAATATAAGCTTCATGCAACTCCTAAAGACTTTTCTTTCTAGCCTTGTGTATCAAAGTTAAAAAAACATAGTTTTTACGCCCCCTCCTGGGAATATAAAAGAAACTTTATCGAAAGAAAGCTAGAAAAAACTAAAACAATGCCTAGATATGCAACGCATATATTTACACATTAATCCTCTATGGTCAAAGGTTTATATAATTTAAAAGGGCCTGTGCTTCAGTAAATCTTCTCATTGTAGCTATGTATCTTTTTCTTAAACCAACCCCCTTACTTTTCACTCGAAGAAACAGTTTGTTTTCACCTTAAAACGAAGCTGTTAGAAGCGATGCACTGCCCCTTCCCCCTCTCCCATATAGACACTGAGTACTCAAAATGGAAGACAAATTTTCCATATTAAAATATTTATCGTAACTGTCACCTCTCCCCCTCTTCACTATCCCCCCCCCCTTTTTACAGAAGGAAGCCCCTCTCCCTTTTCAGTAAAGCAAAAAGTAAAACTTGCGAGAAATAGGATATTTGTTTAATTTGATCAAAAAGTATCCTTTTACCGTGAAACCATTGCAATGCAAATCCTTGTATACTTAGCGAAGACGGTTGTACACTTGCCAGGAAGCAATAATTAAGGTTTTAAATCTTTGCGGGAAATTTGTGTCAAGCTCTAGCGGTGAAAACAGTATATTAATAACTAAGGGTTGACAGGAAGTTGACTGTCACTTTTAGGTAGGGTACAAAATTTATCAAAACAGAATTAAAGTCGTAAAAAGGGGGGAGGGTGATGGTTTAAATGGTAAAAAAAGAGTGTATTTTACGCTTTCTATCGAGTATAAACATCATATATTGGAGTTGGTAGTGTGGGGGAGGGGGTATCCCCTGAATTTGAATTTACTGGAGTGGGACTGTAAAATGATTTTATTTGGAAATAAACTAAGAAAACTTACTAAACTGAACTCACATTATAAATAGATGTAGCCAGAGTTTCCAAATCAATATTCGATGCTTGTTCCATTGTGTCTTGAGACTATAAGATAATTTAACCACAACATATGTCCAATATATATACAAAATCTAAAGGGCAAATTGTGATGTAATGGGAAACCTTACATAAATTCCCTGATTGGCTCAGAAAAAAATACGTGACCCTTTTCTTATTAGACTCGATCAATACAGTCCCCACTGAGTATGTAAATAAATTTCTCAGAAATCCAGTTCCCCTCTTGTCCTAGTCGATTACGTAATCAATTTCTCAGAAATCCACTTCCCTTCTTGTCCTAGTCGATTATGTAATCAAGTTCTCAGAAATTCACTTCCCCTCTTGTCCTAGTCAATTATGTAATCAATTTCTCAGAAATCCAGTCCCCTTCGAGTCGATCAATGCATTGTTCCCGTCAATGCGCATGTGCAAACTTCGCCCCGGAGTCATTACACCTAGAAACAACAAATAAATTGACCTTGAAAAAGGTGCTTTAAAGTACCAAATAGTGCCTTTCTTATCCGGCAATGTTGTAAGCTTCTGTCGGTATTCTATGCCCATATATGGTGCCCCGTTCATACCTCCTGATAGGTCCCTACTACTAACAATGATATTTTGTGGCACATGTTGAGTAACAATAGTAAATCAGTTTGAATGTTTGTCAAAATTTGCGGAGTTGATGGGCTTGAATTTTAGTTCACACGGTATATTTAGATTTTATCATTAAATAAATTTGTATTTTAATGAAGCTATTTAATAATTCTAGCATCTAGAATTTTCGTTTATTGGATGCACTTGGGAAAATAGGGTTTAGGGGGGGGGAGCTGGTTACCCTCCAATATCTTTTGACGCTTAAAAAGTGAACTAGAAGTTTCAATTTCCAATCAAATGAGCCCTCTCTGAAGTTTATACGACAGGGGAGGGAAGGGAAAATTATCAAAAGTCCCTTGGGGTGGGAGGGTTGGAGATGGTACTAAAAGAATGTTTATGGGGAGAATAAAAGGGGTTTTACCTGTATTTTAAAACAGATTAGAGTCACATTTTGAGTCGGAATAGCATCTGTTTATTTTTAGGAGATATTATCTTTTTACCTGTATTTTTGCAACCAATTTACGAGTCAGTAAATTATATCAGGGGAAAGACTTAAACCTGATACCCCGTAAGGATACGCCCCTGCTTAATGCCTTTTGGCGAAATTCTGGATATTTACAGTATTTCACAAACGCATAGGATACTTTTTCACTTTTGCAAACAACTCACTACAGCACCAAGATATTCCGTGTAGAGAATTGTCCAGACGAAATTTTCAGCGGGATGAATTTCCGGCAAACATATTTTCACGGAAGGGGAGATTTCTGGAGTGATTGGAAAAATGATTAGAAGTTAGTCTTTTTCGAATGAACGTATGCTAAGGAGAATTTTTCAGGCTGAATCGTCCGCAAGAATTTTTTTCGGGCGGAAGAATTTTCAGCGAGGGTGGAATTGCGCGGAGGAACTTTTAAAGGAGGGATGTATTTTAAGGGAGATCTTTGCATCAAAGAGTTTCTCTTAAGAGGGGCGGGATAGGGTTCATGGAAGGTGAGCCAGCTTTACCGGTATTATCTTAAAGACGATCAGAAATTAAATCAAAAAAAGTTTTTTCAATTGAACGTAAGGAGCAACATTAATACTCAAAACGAAAAGAAATTATTCTGCATATAAAAGAGTTGTTCCCCATCCCCATATCTTGCTCTCTACGCTAAGGTTAAGGAGGGAGCAATCCCTTCACATACGGAATAATTTCTGTTAGTATTGAGTTTTAAGGTTGCTCCTTACTTTATGTTAAAAAAAACTTGCCTTTATATTTAATTATCTGTCTAGAGTCAAAACATATCAAACAGTTCGTGTTATCAGAAGCAACGCTGTAGCGTTGCCTATAGTAAAGGCCATACGGCTCCAATGTTTTATGTTTTTTTCCCAGGGGTGCTTCATGTGGACGGGATCTTAGTAAAAGATTCAAAGGTGGCTCATTCGATTCGAAATCGAGAGTTCTAGTGCTCTTTCTGATAGTTGAAAGTGATTGAAGGATACCTAGCCCCCCCCCCCACGCCCATCATTTCCCCAAACACATCCAATCCAAATTTTAAGACAGCCATCATGTTCAGCGTAGTTGATCTCCGGATAGAAAATATATTTTTGAGGAGGACACTCCCCCACAACCTTCGGGGCAAGGATTGTAAATTATGCCCTGGGGGCAAGAAAGGTTTTTATAGAAAACATTGTCGTAGAAACGTCGAAGAATAGTCAGTCGATTAGACATTCAAAAGGAAAGTGCCCGTTATAATAGTCAAACGTGATTGGAGGGACCTAGCCCCCCCCCTCCACCCCCCTCATTTCCCCAAACACATCCAATCAAAATTTTGAGATAGCTATTTTGTTCAACGTAGTTGATTTCCAGATAGAAAATTTTTTTGAGGAGGACACTCCCCCACAGCCCTCAGGGGAAGGGTTTTAAGTTATGCCCTGGGGGCATATAAGGTTTTTATAGAAGGCTTTGTCGTAGAAACTTCAAAACAGGGTCATTCGATTAGAAATTCAAAGGGCTAGTGCCCTTTTATATAGTCGAAAGTGATTGGAGGGCAACTAGCCCCCCACCCCACGCCCCTCATTTCCCCGAACACAGCCAATCAAAATTTTGAGATAGCCATTTTCTTCATCGTAGTTGATTTCCCGATAGCAAGTATGTTTTTGAGGAGGACACTCCCCCACAACCGTCAGGGCAAGGGTTTTACGTTATGCCCTGGGAGCATAAAAGGTTTTTATAGAAGGCGTTGTCGTAGAAACTTTAAAAAAGGCTCATTCGATTGGAAATTCAAATGGCTAGTGCCATTTTTAATAGTCGAAAGGGATATGAGAGCAAGTAGCCCTCCCCCCCCCACACCCATCATTCCCCCAAAAACATCCAGTGAAAATTTTTAGATAGTTATATTGCTCAGTGTAGTCGCTTTACAGATAGAAAATATGTTTTTGAGGAGGACACTCCCCTACAACCCTTGGGGCAAGGGTTTTAAGTTATGCCCCGGGGTCATATAAGGTTTTTAAAGAAGGTGTTGTCGTAGAAACTTCAAAAAAGGTTACTTTGATTGGAAATTCAAAGGGCTAGTGCCCTTTTTAATAGTCGAAAGTGATTGGAGGGCAACTAGCCCCCCCCCACGCCCCTCAGTCCCCCACACCCGTCCAATCAACATATCTACATAGGTATTTTTTTCCGCATATATGATTACCGAACTGAAAATATGTTTCTGAAGAATACACTCCCCCACAACCCGCAAGGTTAATGTTTTAATTTATATCTGGGGAGCAGCGCCGGTTTTCATAGAAGTTGTTATCGTATAAAAGAGAAGATAGGCTTATTCTAATGTCAATTTCATGGGCTAGTCCCTTTTTAATAGTCTAAAGTGATTTGAGGGCAAATAACCCCCCTCTCACACCAATCTTTTCCCCAAACACATCCAATCAAAATTTTGAGACAGCGATTTTATTAAACATAGTTTTAAGTTCTGGAAATTAGGTCTTTGAGGATGACAAATCCCCCACAGCCCTCAGGGCAAGGGTTGTATAGACAAAATTGTCGTATAAACTTCAGAGGGCTCATTTGATTGGAAATTGAAAGTTCTAGTTCCCCTTTTAAGCGTCAAAAGATATTAGAAGGTAACCAGCTCCCCCCCCTAAACAATATTTTCCGAAATGCACCCAATAAAAATTTTAAGATGGCTATTTTTTTTAAAATAGTTCATAAATTATGTAACAAAAATTCCGGTGTCGACACAACCCACCAGGGCTCGGGGGCAGGAGTTTTAGGTTATGCCGTGGGGGCATGTATGGGTCTTATGGAAGGGATGCTCGTAATAAATTTAAAGAGGTATCATTTTATTGGAAATTCGCCCTTTTTTCCTGAAACACATCCGATAAGAACTTTGAGATATCTTTTTTTTAAATAGTTCAAAGACCATATAACGAAAACTCGAGGGTCAACACAACCTGCCAGGGCCCGAGGGCAGGTGTTGTAAGTTCTGCCCTTGGGGAATATACGGTTCTTATTGAAGGGATGCTCGTAAAAAATTCAGAGATGGCTCATTATATTGGAAATGGTAAGTTCTAGTTAAGTTTTTTCGAGTCAAAAGATATTGGAGGGCAACTAGCCCCCCCCCCTCCACGCCCCTTTTCCCCAAATGCATCCAATAAAAATTTTGAGATAGGGATTAAGTTAAAAATTTCTCAAAAATCAGATAACAAAAACTCAGGTGTCGCCCCAACCCCCCAGGGCCCGGGGGCAGGCGTTTTAATTTATGCCCTGGGGCATATATTGTTCGTATGAAAGGGATGCTCGTGTAAACTTGAAAGACGGCTATTTAATTGGATATTGAAATCCAGCCCTTTTTAAGAGTCAAAAGTGATCAGAGGGCAACTGGCCCTTCAAGCCCTTTTCCCCAAAATACATCTGATAAAAAATTTGAGGTAGCCATTTTGTTAAAAATAGTTCTAAGATCACTAAACAAAAATGCTTTACGTATGGTCATTTCGTTAAAAATAGTTCAAAGGTCAGATAGGAGAAACTCCTGTGTCGACACAACCCCCCCAGGGCCGGGGCATGTGGTTTAAGTATTGCTATGGGGGCATATGTGGCTCTCATGGAAGGTATGCTTGTATAAACTTCAAAGAGGGTTCATTTGAATGGACATTAAAAGTTATAGTTCACAGAAATTAAATAAACAATCAATGCAAACAAACATACAATAGATATTAATGTAAATTAATACATAAATCTTAAAACGAGTGAAACTTAAATTGAATATGCGTCTATATGCTATATGCGTCTTGAACAGTCTTGGAAAGTATTAACAACATCAAATTGAATATTTGATGTATAATGATAATAATTGTTGAAAGATCCATCAGTCCAAGAATTTATTTCGCTGTAATTGTATTTTTTTTTCAATGCTGTAAGAACTGGAAAAGAAAGTATTTGTAATATAATCTGTTTTCAATTAAGCGCCAATGACGCAGTAGGCTTTTGATTTTTATTTACAGTTAGGAAAGGAGGCAGTATCCAATCACTTGTTTGTGGGGAAACTATATTCGTCTTTAACAACTTTAAAAAAAGCCAATAAATTAAACTGAATATTTGATGTATAATGATATGAATTGCTGAAAGATCGTCATTTAAAAATGATAATATAACTTTAATTTTAAATTTTTTAGTCAAGTACAAAAGAAAATATTTGTCACAAAATTGTTTTTCAGTATAGTTATAGTGACGTAGTAGGTTTTAGACTTTAACAGTAAGAGAAGGAAGTCGTTCCCAAACCCTTATTTGTAGTGATTTTTGTTTGTTTCAAGCTCGATTTTCATATTCAGTTCAAGCTGCACTGGTTTTAAGATTTATTTATTAATTTGCATGAATATTTATTTTATGTTTGTTTGCATTGATTGTTTATTTAATTTCTGTTCGTTTTAAGTTTTATTTTTACTTCAATAGGAAATTTTTTTTTTCGTCTTAAGCTTGATTTTCATATTCAATCGAAGCATTACTCGCTTTAAGATCTATTTATTCATTTATATCATTACTTGTTGTATGTTTTTGCTATGATTGTTTATTTAATTTCTGTTCGTTTTGGGTTTCATTTATTCTTTAATAATAATTTCTGGTCGTTTTGAGTTTGAATTTTTGGTATTTGTATTTGCTGATCTAAAGTTTAAAATAGCCTTTATTTTTCTTTGAAAAACTGATTTTTTTGGAAAGTTTTTTTTTAATTAATTTTTAAGTAAGGAGTGATGTGACTCAATTGTAACAGAAACTGTTAGAACAAGATTCTTGATAAAAAAAAAATAGATACATCAAAAGAATCGAGTTTGATAATGTGGAAGATGGTTGTTATAATTTTAGAAAAATAATTTGTGAAGTTGCTGAAGGTGTATTAGGGAAGAAAGCTAGAACTGCAGCTAAGAATATTAGTGAAAAAGCTTTATGTTTAATAGAAAGGAGAAAGGACTTGTACAAGAATTATCTGAGTGATAGATCGCATGAAAACAAAAGAAATATAAAGAAAGTGGAGAAAGCATTGAAATATGAACTAAGGAGGTGTGAAGTGGAGGCCATGGATAAAATTGCCGAGGATTTAGAAGATGCAGCTACACGGCATAATAGTAAAATATTGTACTGGCACGTTAACAAATGGAGAGGTAGTTGTCAATCCGGACTTGTCCCAGTTAAAGATAGGAATGGGGTGGCAATTAGTGACAATGAAAAAGCTATAGCGAGATAGTTAGAACATTTTGAGAACTTGCTTAACCGAGATAGAGTTACAGTAAAAAATGTAGAGGGGAAAGAAACAATTTGTGATCCCTTGGATGCGACGGATGACCTGTTTTATGGGTAGAACGTAGCAGTAGTTCTAAAAGGATCGAGGAATAGTATTGCTCCATATGTCGATAACGGGATAAATAAGTTTCTGAAATATGGTTGCTCTCAGGTTACAAATAAGTTATTGAAAATTATGAATATTATTTTTGAAAAAGGGGAAGTACCTAACGATTTTAGGAAAACCTTAATTAAGCCACTTTATAAGAAAGGTGATAAGAGTGAGTGTAGTAATTATAGAGGCATTAGTTTTGTCTATGTAGGTATCATATTGCTTAGTAATATGATACTTTTTAGACTTAGAAATGCAGCAGACAAATTTTTAAGAGAAGATCAGTGATTTTTTAGAAAAGGTAGAGGATGTGTTGACCAAATTTTAACTCTAGGTTAATAATGGAGAATTGCCTGAGTTTTCAAACACCATTGGTCCTCAGTTTTATAGATTATGTGAAATCATTCAATTCAGTCTATAGAAGAGCTGTAGCAAAGGTTTTGTCCTTGTATGGTATTCATAACAAATATACTAAAGCGGATAGCCTTATATATGAAAACAATAAAACTTCGGTTAAGTTAGGAAATAAGGTTAGCAGCTGGTTTTCCATCAAATCAGAAGTTTAACAGGACTACTTTTCATCCCCCTTTATATGGATTATTTTGATGGAATTTGTTTTAAGGAGCACAGAAAAGGTAATGGGAGACCATGGAATCAAATGGGGAGGAAAAAGTCTCCTGGACTTGGATTATGCTGATGATTTAAGCATCCTAGATGAAAGTGTGAGTAAAATGAATGAAGTTTTAGAGGTTTTGTGAGTTCAGGGTGCTAGTATTGGTTTGAAAATTAATGTTAGGAAGACTAAGTCACTAAGGCTAGGAAGTTAATGTTAGGAAGCTAGGAAATTAATATTAAGAAGACTAAGTCACTAAGTCTAGGAATAAGTGAAGATGAAAAGGTGACGTTGGGTAATGAAAAGATTGATCAGGTGGGCAGCCTCACTTACCTTGGTATTATTTTTAGTAAAGACGGTGGGAGCAGTGAAGATGTTAAAAACAGAATAGACAAGGCTCAGGGTGTTTTTTCACAGTTAAAAAGAGTCTGGAAGAATAGGAAGATAAGTCTGCAAACCAAGTTTAGAATATTAGAAGCTACAGGGATGACAGTGGTCAAATATGGCTCTGAAGCATGGACTATCCGAAAAGCGGATGAAGATTTGCTAAATGTTTTCCAGAGAAATTGCTTAAGGATTGTTCTGGGTACCCGGCTGACTGACCGTATTTCAAACAATAGCCTATACGAAAAATGTGGTTCAATACCGCTTTCTAGGTCTATAATGAAAGAAAGGTTGAGGTTGTTAGGGCATGTTGTGCGGATGAAGGATGACAGATTGCCGAAGATTGTTCTTTTCGGCCAACCATCTAGGGCTAAACGGAAAGCAGGTCGTCCCCGTCTGGGGTGGGATGACGCCATAAAGGAAGATTTAAAGGAAATGGGAACTTCGTGGGCGGGTGCAAAAGGGAGGCTTTGAATAGATTGGGGTGGAGGAGGAGCGTGCGTAGCTCTGTTGGCCTCAGACGGCTTGGTGCTGCAATGAGTTGTTATTAGTAGTAGTAGTAGTAGTAGTAATCGAGTTTTGGTGCTTATTCAAAATATGTAAAATTCCTCAAGTTTAATGTTACTCATCGAATGTTACGAGCCTGAGAAAATTTGTCCAATTTTTGAAAAGGGCGGGACGCCATCAAAACATCAAACGATCTTAGCGAAAATCACACGATCAGATTCAGCATATTAAAGAACCCTGATGTAGAGATTTAAAGCTTCTAATTAAAAAATTTTAAATTTTTCATTTTTTACCAGAAGAAAGGTCACGGATCCGTGTTTATTTGTTTGCCATTTGTTTGTTTTCTCCAGAGGTGATCGTATTGAACCAATAATCCTTGAAAATCAAAAATTCTAGTGCCCTTATGTGTGACCAAAAATATTGCAGGGCAGCTAGCCCCCCTCCCACGCTGCGTTTTTCCCCAATGTTAACCGAGCAAATTTTTTAGATAGCCACTTTTTAACGTGTTCGAAAGGTCTAATAACTATGTCTTTGAGGATGATTTGACTCCCGACAGTCCCCAAGGGAAAGGTTTCAAACTAGGAACTTTACCCGTTGTTTACCTATAGTAGCCGATTGGTTATTGGAAAGTATACAGACATTTTTTTTGGAGGGAGGGGGGTGTTTTGGCGGCTGGGGGAGTACATGGGAGGATCCTTATATGGAGGAATTTTTCTTGGGGGAGAGAATTTCACATGGAGCCAGCAATATTTAAAGAATAATCACAAATTAAATTAAAACAAAACAATTTTTTTCAACTGAAAGTAAGGGGTAACGTTAAATCTTAAAACAAACAAAAATTATTATGTATATGAGGGGGGCTGCCCTCTTCTCAGTACCTCATTCTTTACGCTAAGTTTTTTTTTAGAAATTTTAAAAAAGCTTATTATTCTCATTAAACGGTCATCGCGTTTCAGGAGACATTCTTAAATAACATCGCTATCATTTTCAATTTGTTTGTTCCGTTTTACCTCGGCTTGTCTTTCGTGATTATGAAATACATATCGCCAAACCTTTGTTTTTTTTTAAAAGGTATGGTAGGCATTGATGACCTTTTCGCTATCATTTTCGCTATCATTTTCAATTTTCACACGTTTTGACTCTTGCTGTCCAGGTTGATTTTTATTGACTCGCTCACATGCTCGGTGTCGCATGTCTTCTAACGGTATGTGTCTTTGCTCTTCATTTTCACTTTTGACACGCTGCCACTACTCTTCTAACCACGCGTGTGTTTGCTCTTCATTTTCTTTGACTCGCTCAAATGCTCGGTGTCTCATGTCTTCTAGCCGCGTGTGTCTTTGCTCATAATTTTCATTATTGACACGGCACCACTTATCTCCTAACCGTGGTTGTCTTTACCATCCATTTTCATTTTTGACTCGCTCACATGCGCGGTGTCACATGTTTTCTAACCGCCTGTGTCTTTGCTCTTCATTTTCATTTTTGCCACATTTTTGGATTTTGATTACTTCAGACAATTTAGCAATGTCCTTTTCTTTAGCTGCCCGTATTAGTTTTGTCGCAATTGATGGTGCATTTTTTTTTTTGGCCTTCCAACAGCCATTATATTATATAAATAACTGATGCATTCGAAACTCAACAATCATGTTTATGCTATGTAAGACATCATTTAAGAAATTGCTTATACGATGTCATATACGATGTCACAAGAAACGCTTATATGATGTACTAACATAGTACATGACTTAATATGCAAAAACCAAAACTAAGGCTCTTGACGAATTTTTTCAGAGTTTTGACCTATCTAGATCGTTTTTTTTATGCGAGAATATCCCAAGACCAATTTCCCCCCAATTTTACTAATTTTACCGAAACAATGTGGAGTCTTTTTCGAGAAAAAATACATACATATATATATATATATATATATATATATATATATATATATATATATATATATATATATATATATATATATATATATATATGTCTCTGTGTGTGTGTAGGTGTGTGTGTGTTTGTGAGGGGGGGGGGGTTCCCTTACAGGTTGGTAACAGTGTTATTCCTTTGCATTTGTTGATGTCTATTTTCAGTATGGGAAAAGGGCTGAATACTACATGCTCTCTTCCAAGGCAATATCACCATTTGGACTAAATGATCTTCCTGAAGGGCCAAGAAATGGAGGAATAAGACCAACCTTGAAAAAGGCATCAAGCTTGCCTCCAACAACACATGCTACGGCCTATAGTGCCCCGCGTGATATTGGAAGATCTATAACCGTACATTCGGTAAGATAATAGTAACTAAACAAATCAAATGAAAATATTGAGTATTCCATTGATATTATAATAGATATAGAATTTTTTAAATGTTCATTTGATTTATTTAGTATTTATTCAGTATCCCTGTGAATTTACTTATTAATAGATCCCTGCAGATTTCAAAATTTAGTAATCTACAGAATTATGTTCATGGATCATTTATTAAGTTAAGAAGTGTTTCGATAACAGTTTTAATGTTTACCTAAATATAGTCGCAATATAGAAGGTTACTCCATCAGTGTTGCATAGAGGTACCCGAATTCCACAAAAGACATATGAATGCATTTTAAAAAATATGTTTCTTTTATTGTATGATGAGGTTTAAATGTTCTTAAACATTTTTCCACGCCCCCCCCCCCACAAAAGGGATTCCCGGATACACCCTGTTTGCCAATAGAAATAACTATTCCCTTCTTTGTCTTCATATGCTAATCCAATGTGGTTAAAACAGAAAAAATAATAATACTTTAATGGCTTTTCTACCTCCCGTAATTTCTCCTTTTTCTTCCAAGATCTCTTGTTCAGGTACTCGAATTCCTGTCTCTACCAACTGCAAAGCATTTGTGCTGATATTTCTAGCGGCTCTGACTGTTTTTTCTCCCTAAAAGTTTATCTGCTACTTTGACAACTATTCCCACTAATTCTGTCTTCAAGTGCGCATAAAGCGGACCTAAGATTGAGGGTGAAAAAATAGATATTTATCTTCAGCAGAAAGAAGTCCAAAAGACAACATTTAAATAGCTTGAAATAAGAGAAAATGAAGGACAAAGCTCATAATCACGTAAAGAAAAAAAAATCATAAATCTTTTCCTTTAATTTCTTACAATGTCAAATTCTAAGCTTTCCCATTCACATCGAACTAAATATAAGAACAACATAGAGTGTAGGCAATGTCAAACTATTTGAATACTTTCATACTGCTAATCTAACTTAAAGATTATTTCCGATTCGGAACTCTTGACCGCAGATTTTACTGCCATTCTTTTTAAGAATAGCGAAAGAAAGCTTAAAAAGTACATAATCAGTCTTATCTAACAGCCAAAATCATTCCAAGATTTTTTGGGAGGGGGGAGGTTACAAAAATACTATACTTTTTAACGTCGCGTCAAAAAAAAATTTATGCATTTTTTTATGCTTTAACGAGTTAAACAAATATTTTAGGGAGGGTTCAAACCCTCTGACACCCCATGGATCCAGCCTTGCTCATAGCCCAGTATGTTTGCATTATTTTTTTTTTTTGTGTGTGTTGGTTTTATATCTCGTTCTTGATGTTTTACTTAGCGTATAATTTGAAAAGCATTGTTTAAGTTAAAGTTTGAGTCGGCTTTGTCAATTTTTCAAGGGGAGATTTTATTTTATTTGTAATGTTATCTTATATTCTACATCAATTGCTTTTTGGCTTATCTATTTTACACATTTCAACCGTTTTATGGGAACCTATAAGCTGACAAATATCATTTCCAGTTTTCTTTCATCTTTTTCTTTTTTTAAGTTTTTTTTTTCCAGTTTCTGTTTCAGGTGTTTATTCTTTTAGAACTTTTTTTTTCTTAGGACCGTCTTAAACCTATTGGGACTGTAAATGATCAAACAGTTGGCAAAACAACAAAAGATAACGGACGTTTACTGAGGAGTCTCGTGCTAATCTTATCTGAAGGAAGATCTCATGCATTAAATATGATTGGCGCAGAGAACGAGGAATATTACCCAGGGGAGTTTCTAAGGGATATATCACTTCATACGGTAACTATATTTTAGCTAAAGCTGCGGCGAATGAATAAAAGCCGGACCAAATAAATTTCAAGAAATGGATGAATGAATCTTTATGAATGAATAAGTTCTGATAGACAATTCGACTCACAAAGAGATTCTTATTACTAATCATTAACAAGACCTTATGCAAAAAATAAACAAAGCATCTGAAAGAAGAATAAAATTAAGGCACGGTTTTTGTTAACTACATCCGCAATTACAGAGCCCTTCTTAGGTTTGATGATGTTCAGGGAAAAACTAATTACAGCCCCCCCCCCCTTCTCGACTCAAATATAAGCAATAAAGCCAAATCAAAGTGAAAATTTGATTAAAGTGGGTAATCCCCCCGCCGCGGCACCCCCCCCCTAAATCTTTGAAACCAAAGGCAGCTGACCTGGCTGCTCCCCTCCGCTAGGACGAGCTCTGGGTAATTAGGATATTCACCTTTGATAGCTATTAACTAAAAAAATCAAGTTTTTTCAACTGAAAGTAAGGAGCAACATTAAAACTTAAAACGAATAGAAATTATTCCGCATATGAAAGGGGCTGTCCCCTCCTCAACGCCTCGCTCTTTACGCTAAAGTTTTTTATTGTTTTGAAAAATGAAGTTGTGAGACATAGTCAAATTTAGCGTAAAGAGCGAGGCGTTGAGGAGGGGACAGCCCCTTTCATATACGGAATAATTTCTGTTCGTTTTAAGTTTTAATGTCGTTCCTTACTTTCAGTTAAAAAAACTTGTTTTTTTAAGTTAATTTCTGAGCGTTTTTTAATTAATGCAGCTTTGATTTTGGCTCACTGTACATGAATATTTAAAATGAAACTGATATATTAATTTTCCTTTTTTTGGCTTAATAGCTTTCTCGAAGTTTTGTTCTGACATTACTTACGAATTAACTTACGTAACGAATTTCTATATTCGTATGTTTTATTACGTATATTAGGGAGTTTTCTCCCTAGTCAATACCTCGCTCTTTACAAAAAATTTCGAATTTTTTTCGAATCACAAACCCCTGAATCACAAAGGCCGGTTAATTAGAATAGATAGCTCTTTTTCAGTACTAAGAAACTTTAGCGTAAAGAGCGGGGTATTGACTAGGGGGTGAACCTTTTCATATACGTAATAATTTCTCTTCGTTTTAAGGTTTAATATTGCTGCTTATTTTCAGTTGAAAAAAAACTTGTTTTTTATTTAATTTCTGATCGTTTTTTAAATAATGCTGGGAAATCTGGCGCCCCCTTCATGGAAATGTTCCTTCCCCCAAGGAAATTTCCTCCATGGAAAGATCCTCCCCCGTAACTCCGACTCCGACCACGACTCGCCCCTAGAAAAAATTCCACCTGAAAACACCAGCATACGCCCCCATAACCAAAATTATATATAAACAATGGCCGAAGTTTATAGCTTGCAGCCTTTCCCCCGGGGACTGTGGGGGATCAAATCATCCTCAAAGACATATTAATTAGATTTTTCGACTATGCTGAACAAAATGGCTATCTCAAAATTTTGATTGGATGACTTCAGGAAAAAAATGAACGTGGGAGGGGGCCAAGTTGTCCTCCAATTTTTTGGTCACTTAAAAAGGGCACTAGAAATTTTCATTTCCGTTCGAACGAGCCCTCTCATAATATTTTAGGAATACTGGATCGATACGATCACCCCTGGGAAAAAAAAAAAAAAAAAAAATAAATAAACGCACATCCGTGATCTTTCTCGTCTTTCTCATCGTAGTGCAAGTAGTGCAAAGTCAATGGATTAAAAGGATACAGAAAAAAAAACTAGCTTGGATAAGCCAACCAAATGCTCTGAAATAATTGTTATAAATCAATTTTCGTAACCTCTTTTAATTCATTTTTACAGCCAAACACCTCACTAAGACTACTCACCGCCTACTTATTGAACTTTAGCAGCAACACTATGAAGAGTTTCAAGTTGGTTATTTAATTTCAAATGTCCTTTTGGGCCCGATTTCTGATGCCTGACCATGATTTCAAATTTTAAATGACACAAAATGTTTAGACAAACTATAGAAATGGACAACGAGCGACAGCATTGAGGCCAAACTCACAAACAAAACCAGCCTCTAAGTTTATTAAAAAGCACATCAAAGTCAATATGATTTCTATAACTACTGAGCCTCTAAGCGCAAATTTTGCATTATTCTCATGCAAATTTTCGTTGAATTAAAAAAGAACTAAGCTTAACAGTTGCCAGAGTAAAATGGTTTTAAATTAAAAAGGTTTATTATTGATAGCTAATGCTTCACACATCTGAAAATATTTCACATTACATTAACGTCAAGCTGCTCTTAAATATACTTATTTATTGGCAACAAATAATAATTTTTCTACTAAGTTTAAGCAACTAAATATGTTTCCTCTTTATAATAAATTTTTTTCAATATTATTTCTTACTTGAATCACTTTGCCATTCACTCAGAAAGACATTTTCACAGTTTCTGGCTCAAATGTATCAGATCAATAATCTATGGTGGTCTTCTTTTCTTAATCTCCTTGGAATTCTGTTTTATTTTACATGTTTCAAATCTTATAATGCTTCCAGTTATGTAGCGACTTCACAATTGAAGGAGAAATGAGGAAATCTAACACGTTTATGGCTTAGTGACAGTGACTTTGGTCGAGTGTGAATTGTGCTTGACTACAGGTTATCGATGTCTTGTGTGAATGTGTATTTCATATCTATTGTCCATTGGGTAATAAAAATACTGGTTTCATGTAACAGATGTTAAGTGAGGATTTAGTTTTTGAGTGGTGAAACTAACTATGGTATGAAGTTGAATGTTAAAGCGTCTCACAGAGCAAATAGTTTTCCAATTCTATTTACATCTGAAGAAATATATGTAACACGTGTTTGCAGTACACAAAAAGGATTTGTTGTTGGTTATATTTACGCCACGTTTATAAGTTTTTACGACACAGTCATACCTTCTGGCAAAAAATACAAAATTCCACATTTTTGCAGATAGGAGCTTGAAACTTCTATAGTAACTTTTGATGGTTATGACTAAACTTGATGGAACTTATATATTTAAAATCAACATAAAAATCTGATTCTTCTGATGTATCTATTGTTATCAGAATTCTGTTTTTAAGAGTTCTGGTTACTATTGAGCCGGGTCGCTCCTTACTTACAGTTCGTTTCCGCGAACTGTTTGATAGTTTCAAAGGAAATATCATATTCATTTTCTAGTTTTTAAAATACAAATTTGGAGATAAAAGAAGTGGAATTTTAGATATAACATCTTGGACTCACTGACAACATACAAGAATTGTAACCCTAAAATTGCTTTACTAAATGGGCCACAAAGAAAAATAGAATAGATGAGACTGTAAGTAAAGAAAACAGGTGAATGCAACAGATTCTGCCAGGATGGAGCTATTACAAGCTGTCTAGAACAACGGACATATCCGGAAGGCAGTCACAGTGGAAGCTACAGGAAGGGTGAAATATTGTGGAGCAGTATTGGTTCATACTTTAAAAGTATTTAGGAATAAGTACAATATACTCGACTAAAAGCGACTAGAGTGCCAATACTCCAAATAAACTCGCAATTAAGAATGTAAATTCGTATTTAAGGACCCAGGTATGTAGGATTTGTCACAGCTTTTTGGCTATCCTCAAGAAGGATGTCTGATAAAAGTATATTTTTAAATGGTCTGGACAGCAGCAAAAGGTAGTTGATCACCTGTTTTACTGAACAAGTAAAGAGGAACTTTATTTTAGCAGCAATCACTGCAAGTCACCAAGATCTCTTTAAAGACTTATGATAGCACAAATAATTTTCCAGATATTCATTATAAGTATCGTGCTAATATGAAATTCCACAAGGTGCTGCAATGTACGAGCAGTTCGTAAAACAAACTGAAGTTATTCCGTATAAGATATTAAGATCGTGGCTGTCGCTTCCTCGACCATCAGTCTTTACGTTGAAGTAAAGTTTTTTAAGTTTTTACGTTTTTTAAAGTCTTAAAGTTTTTTTTTAAAATACTTCTCATTCAAATTTGACGCACCTTGTGTTTGAGCAGTCTTTCTGAAAGAATAGTGACAAAAAGTCAAACTTTAGCGTAAAGAGTGAGGGTTGAGGAAGAGGCAGCCCGCCTGGTAATCGGAAGCTAGTTTTGAGCTGCGTGGATATGTACCCTATAAAATCCCGGCATTATTCCCCCACCCCTATGACAGATTTCCCTCAAGCTGATAATGTGGTAAAAGGTTTTTTTTTTAAATATGATGGCTGTGAAATTAGAGCTAAGTTGCAGAAGATTGTGAATATGATTTTGAAAAAGGGAAGCATTTAAGAAAATTCTAATGAACCCCCTCTATAAGAATGGTGATAAGAGTTTGTTTGATAATCATATAGGCATTAGATTCGTTCCTGTAGGAAGCAAATTACTAAGTACAATGATACTTTTTAGATTTATAGATGCTGTAGATAGGTTTTAAGAGCAACAGTGTGGTTTTGGGAAAAGAAGAGCACGCGTCAACCAACTTTTCACTCTTAGTTCGATAACTGAGAAGTGACTGAGTCAGCAAACCCTTCAGTCCTCAGTTTTATAGATTATGAGCACACGTTTGATTCATCTGATAGAAGAGCTTTAGCAAAGGTCCTATCCTTGTATGGTATTTAATATAGGCACATTAAACTCATTAGTGCCATGTGCAAGAAAAATATTGCTGTGGTTAAAGTATTAAATGAGGTTACTAACTGGTTTCGTATAAAAGCAGGAGTTAAGCAGGGCTGCATCCTATTCCCATTTATATGGATCATTTTGATGGATTTGTCTTAAGGAGCACAGCAAAGGGAATAGAAGAACACAAGATCAATTGGGGAAGTAAAACTCTCCTACACTTAGATTAATCTGATGATTTATAGATCTTATATAAAAATATTAGTAAAGTGAATGAATTTTGAGAGATTTTGTGAGCTCAGGGTGCAAGAATAAGGACTAATTGAAAGAGGACATTTACTAGCTTTGATTCTATTTTATGAGTTATTTTGTTCTCTTATTATTCTTTTTGTTTTTGAGTTTGAATAATGTGGAATCAAATGGGGAGGAAAAAGTCTCCTGGACTTAGATTATGCTTAGGATTTAAGCATCCTAGATGAAAGTGTGAGCAAAATGAATGAACTTTTAGAGGTTTTGCGAATTCAGGGTGCTAGAATAGGTTTGAAAATTAATGTTAAGAAGACTAAGTCACGAAGACTAGAAATAAGTGAAGGTGAAGAGGCGATGTTGGGTAATGAAAAGATTGATCAAGAGGACAATATCACTTACCGAGGTAGAATTATTAGTAAAGACGGTGGGTGCAATGAAGATGTTAATGTGCACCGATTTTACAAAATTGGAAACTACAGTGATGACAATGGTCAGGTATTGTTCTGAAACGTGGGCGCTCTGGAAAACAGAGGAGGATTTACTAGATGTATTCCAGAAAAGGTGCAAAAGGATTGTTTTAGGTATCCGACTGACTTACCGCAGCTCAAATTAAAAGCCGTTTGATAAATTTTGGTGAATCCCGCTTTCTATGAGCGAAAGGTTGAGATGACTAGGACACGTTCTGTACATGAAATATGCCATATTGCCCAAGATCATTCTTTTCGGGCAACGGTCTAGGTCCAAACGTAAAGTAGGCCGTCCCAACATAAGATGCGAGGATATTGTAAGGAAATATATTAGAGAAGTGGGAAATTCTTAGGAGGTTGTAAAGAGCGAGGCTTTGAATAGATAGGGGTGAAGGAGGAGCATGTGTAGTAGTTTCGGTGTCAGGCGGATTGGTGCTGAAGTGAGTTGTTAGTAGCAGTAGTAGTATGACAGAATAATATCATATAAGATTTTGATACTTCATTTATGGTTAAAGATTTACTTGAAACGCTTTTCTAAAGATCCCTGGATTTTCGTTACACTTATTGGAAGGGCGTATAGAAATAGAGGCTAAAAAAGGGGGAAATCTACGCCTTTGCCCCTAATTCTCATTCATATTTTAAGATTCTTACTATCGTTCCTATAATCTCAAATGCTCCCAATGCAACCTGCCTATTTTTGAACTTCTTTTTATGAATTTTACGCCTCCTTTTGCATTCCAAAAAGAAACTTGTTAGTGTCTGAATAAACATATTCTTTACTGATGGGTTGGGCAGGTGTTGTTTTTCCGTCGTTAGTTGGGATTCTTTATATTTTGACATATCTAGAAAAAACTGCTGTAAAAATTTAAAGACCTTTGTTGCAGGAACGTATCGATGCGCTACATTCTGCATCGTCACGTGGGAAGCTCTCTCGTGTCCGTTCAATCATTGAGTCGATTGGGTCAATTCCTACTTTGAAAGATTCCACCGATATCTTCGCCAAAAGCCGTAATAGCACAAAGGCTACTCCTTTACATCAAGCAGCAGTCAACAGTCATGTTGACATTGTCAAATATTTATTGAGTTTAACTCCAGACGCTATCCAGTTATTAGATATGGTAAGTAAAAGTAAATAATTTTAATTTTTCACTTAAATTTGGGTCTTCGGAAGGGTGCCCAGGCTGGTGATCTTTAGAATCCAAAATCAAGGTAGCGAATGCTGCACCTTTCTGTTAATAAAATAAAAAGATAGCAGGATAATATCTCCCTTTGCATAAGGAGCTCCCTGTGCTTCTTGGAAATCGAACCTTTTATAACTTTTTGGTTGTGACAAATTTGTATTAGGGGTGGGGTATCTGAGACATTTTATCCCTTTTCCCTTTGTGGGAGCAGCCATATATGCTTTGTAGCAAACATGGACTTTTTATTCTTATGATTTTACTGTTTGGATTCTTGGAGAGAGGGGGGCAGGAGATCATAAATCAACGTTAGTTTGTTGTATGTTTTCTTCCAGCACATTATTGACCATTGCTTTCCTAGTAAAGTCATTTCTGCCCATCAGATATGTCCTAAAAGTATAAAGTCATAAATCCTTTTATCTTTAATAATATGCAGCCATTTAGTTGATTGTACTTTAGTCTTTATAAAACATGCTGTAATAGGGTTTGGCCAACCAAAAAACGAAACAAAAAGAAAAAAAAACTTTCTATGGGACATTCTAAAACGGAAGGATATTCCCCACTTCTTTGGCAATACCGCAATCTGTGTTTCCATACCAACTCATTTATGGTGAGATTTCATGATTTTCTTGAAAATACCACTATCCAACGATAGATATTGTTTATTGCTGGTTTCTAAAGAATTTTGTTCAATGAGATCCAGAGAACTTAGTTTAATTTTTTTTTTTTAAAATAGGCCAGGCTGCTAAAATTACAAACTTTAAAATATGTTCAATAAAAAAAGAAATAACTAGTATTTTAAGTGAATATAAACAGCAATGTTCAATTCAAAATAAAAAGAAATTATCCTGCGTATGCGGGGAGCCGCTACTGTCTTAGCCTTACACTCTTTACGCTTATTAGTGTTTATCTAAAAACTTCCCTGAGTGCATCAAATCTGCCAATTTGATATTTACCACCGTCACATCCAGGATTTTTGTTCGGGGGGGGGGGGTATCCGATTTTTTCCCATGGACTTTGTCTAACATCCTCGGGCAACATTACGTTGCGTATTTTTTAGACTAATTTTCGACTCGGTCAATTTTTTTTTTTGGAGGGGGTGGTCAAACCGGATAACCCCCCTCCCCCTGGATACGGCCTTGATAGCTACATATAACTTTGTTTCACTTTTTGCTTGCTTCCAGGCTTCAATACGTCTAATAAACTAATGTAATGAATATCGCTTTGCCGCTTCTTAACAAATAACCTTAATTTTCTAATTGCTCCATTTAAGATGATCAGGGAGTTAATTATTTAGTTTCCCTTTTTCTTATGCAGCGATTTCGTATGGCTAGGTTGTATTAACGATTCAAGGTTATACAAAAGAGTACAAGCAAATCATAATTCTTAATTTCTATTATAATTGTAATCAGACATTTCTGTCCGATGTTCTCACCGGCTTATTAAAGCCGATGAACAACTGTCTATTTGGTTCTCAGAACTCATCCGAGATAATCTGTAGAACAATCTTAATGAAGCTTTCTGCGAGTGTACCGAAACCTTTAATGGTTCTAAGCAACCTTCGCCGAATTTCCGAGAGAGATAAATGGAAGCTCTGCTCGTAATGGTTATAAGATTAAAGATATATGTGAGTATGTCACGGCGATAGATCAGCAATTAGCAAACTAAAGACGACTATCCGATTGTTGGATAAGATAAGATAAGATTGATTCTTCATTAGACACACATACAATATTACATGTTATTATTCCCCCAAAGGCTCATTGGCCTGTAAAGAAGGGGGAAGACAAATGAGTTTCTTACTCAAAGATGAAAAACAAAAGAAAATTTAAAATAATCACTTACTCACATACGAAGGAGAAGAAAAGAAAATATAGATAAAATGAAAACTATAGAATAAATAAACTAAATTAATTAAATAGATTAAATAGACTAAAAAAAATAATAAAAAAACATAAATAAAATAACTTTTTTACGAAGCCAAAGAATTTTTAACAATTTTATTAAACAAACCGAATGAGTGGCACCGTCGAGCTGATTCAGGCAACTTATTCCAAACAATATGACACGCCATTAGAGGATTTAAATCTGACCTTATGCAAGGAGTAAATGGAACTTGAACATGATTTGTCATATTGCGAAGATTATAATTATTTTGATCAGAGGTAAAAGATAGCGAAACACTTGGGGGCCGGGGGAGGTCACCATGAAGTTGAGAAAAATTAAAACATGCACATGAAAGAATGTATAGTGACTCAAGATCAAGTAATGGTATAACTAATGAACGATTAGTTTCCTGAATGAGGTTTGTAGCTTTATTGTAAACCTTAGAAAGCGGTTTTAGCAGTGAAGGAAAAGTTGACATCCACACAATTGGACTGTAAGAAACTTAAGATTGAATGAAGCAGTGAAAAAGGATTTTCAAAATTAATCCAGGAAAAGTATGTCTAAGTTTCCTTAAAAGACCGAGACTCCTGCTTATCTTCATTTTAATAAAATAAATGTGACGTTTGAAAGATAGGTTTTCATCAACAAGAATGCCCAAAAAACGAACACATCGGTCTTTAGATCTATGAATTATTCCATTTGGCTGGTGAATTTCTGATAACTGGGGATAAACCTGAGAAACAAGCGAAAAAAAAAATCAAAAAAATGGACTTAAAAAAAAATTTAGGGTAAGATAATTAGCATCAAGCCACAAAATTACCTTCTCAAACAAATTTTCCAAATTTAATCGAAGCTCGGATTCGCAGTTTTCTGAAGTGCCAAGCGTGCTGTCATCAGCAAAACAAACAAGGACATCAGAAGAAGGCGAACTATAGTTGCCAAAATGGGCAAGAGAAGGCTCAGGATGACAAAGTATACAGCAATTAAAAAGTTTCTGCTTTCTTACAACATAATAAAGATCATTTACATAAATCAAAAATAGCACAGGCCCTAAAACTGATCCCTGGGGGACGCCAAAATTCACTTGTGATGGTGAACGGAAAAGAGGATCAACAGAAATTAACACATCATTCAAATAAGACTGAAACCAAAAAAATACATTTCCACTTATACCAAAACGAAACATCTTCGATAGAAGAATTTCATGGGTTAAGGAATCGAAAGCCTTACGAATATCCAGGAATACAGCAGCCGGAATCAATCCCGAATCTAACGCAGAATGAATAAAATTCAAAAAGGTCATACAGACATGTTCAGTGGAGTGATTCAGGAAATCAAAAAGAAAATTTTTGGATTTTAAGAAAGTAAGGAGACAAGAAAGCATAGCCTCTTCAAATATTTTACTAAATACTGATAAAATTGAAATTGGTCGATAATTTGCCGGATCATTTCTTGGTTAACCTTTATACAAAACAATAATACGAGCACGCTTGAGAGCATCCGGAAAAACACCACATTCAAATTAAAGATTAACAAGTTTTGTTAGAGGCAAAACTATTGAAGGAAGAATAGATTTAAATATCTTAGTAAGCATAGAATCTGGCCCCGAAAAGGTCGAGTTTTTCAGGCCATTAACAATTTTAGTAATTTCACTTACTGTTACTGGCTCTAGAAACATAGACTTAACACAAGATGGCCCGAGGTAAGATCTAAAGTCCGGCTTAGGCCGAGACAAAGTAAATGTAGAAATAATATTCTTACCAATATTAGCGAAGAATGAGGAGAATGCCTCTTGGATATTAAGCTCACCCTCCACAGCTCCATCACTAATGACCAGACTCATAGGTAAAGAGCTAGATTAAGAATCAGGTTGAAGTCCAGAATTTATTACCTTCCAAGTTTTACGAATATCATTGCTACAAGCAGCAAAATTATTTAGATAATACAGAGATTTGGCTTTCCTAGACAGGGAATTATATATATTCCGGTAGATCTTGAATTGACAAAGACGAATAGCACCTGTTGAACGTGTAGCGCATTTATAAGCTCTTCAGAGATTATTCTTCCTTCTCCAGCTTTTGAGAAGTCCGGATGTCATCCATGGGTTTAGAGGAACAATCCTTTTAGACCTATGGTTAGAAGGTGGTACTCTACAAATGCTAAGAATAGCCTCTCTTATTGTTCCATAAAAGGACTCAAATAAACAAGAAAAATCCCTATCATTATCAAGCAAGCTCCACGAATTTTCCGCTAATTTAGACCCAAGAAGAGATTACTCTTTCTCACCAAACCTAACAGAATAGGAATCAAACAAAAGTAAGCTGCATCTGACTCTCGCATATAAGTTTTCGTGTTTCGGCAGCAGGATAGTAAGTTTTAGTCGTACCCTTGGACATTATTATTTCTTGGCCGAAAAAAAAGATATTGTATTTTGGGTCATGCAAAGGATGCAATTTCAAAAGCATCTTCTGAAAACGCAACTCTTCTTGCTATTCTATTATACCATAGCAGCCAAGAACCCATAATGCGGGATATTCGTAAAAGAATTAATTTTGGCCATGAGTTAAACATTACTAAACAAAAGAATCTATTCTTACATGAATTATACAGTTGACTTTCTTTTAAAGTACCTAAAGGTACTATGGAGTATTATACTTTGCGTAAAATATTCATATTAATTTGTTAATCATTATTTTTTTTTTCATTTTGCAAACATTAAGTTGTTGAGTGAACTTATTCATGACGAGGAATCATGCCTCACACAGGAATGATTTAAAACAACTAACAAAACAAAATCTTTCTTAGTTAAGATATGATGTTAAGGAACGTTTTTAAGCTATATGTTCTTTCTAAGATATGCGATTTTGTGACGAACCTGAAACTGCAACTTGCGCTAAAAGTACAGGATACTTATATCATTTGATTTATTAGTTACAAATCTATCCATTTCTCGAGTCTGAACTATGCTTAGTTCTTTAGCCTACTCCTTAGGCTACATCTTAGAGAATTATCTAAACTTGCTTAAATACAAGAAAAATTTTACTTTTATCACTGATTTAACACATTTTAAATGTTTAGTTTTAAATCTAAAAAAATACACCTCAATTATTATAACTATGTTACTCTATAGATAGATAACGCTGAATCTCAGCTTTCGAATGATGGCAAAATTATCGCCTAAGTTGAAATATTTAACCCATGGGACTGTAGGAAAATTATTTAAATAAAACTTATACAAGGAATTTAATGATATTTTGGAATGCATTGGGCAGAAAGACTTCATTGAAATGCTAATGACTTACAAACCAGGGTCATGAGATATGTTTTTCAAGCCTACTGCAACGGCAAGGTCATTACTTAGTTTTTATTGGTGAACTAGATGAAACGTCTTAGCATTTTCCAGGACGTGTCAGGCAAACGATGGAATTAGACGAAATGTCAATCATCAATGGCGGGAGCACAACTTTAGAGGTCCACCTATAAAGGATCTGAAGATGACGTTTTCAAACTAGAAAAAAATAAATACTGTACTATTTAAACCGTATTTATTCATCACTTCCAAGTCAAACTATTTTTGTCCTTAACTGTTTATGAAAAGAAGACACCATTCACTTGGCAAAACATCAACGGATTCAGTATGGTCTAATAGGGAAGGATCTTGCAGAACAATTGACTAGCGACAGACTTTAAAGGCAGTGTTTGATTGGGCTAGAGACATTCCTGGGGGGGGGGGCAGCCGGAGAAGTTGTCCCGGGTGCCGTGGCTTGAAGGGCACCAAAGTTGAGCAATTGCCCACTTCGATCCAAATTTTCACTTTACTTGTTTTTTTTGTTTATATTTGAGTCGGGAGATGGGATCTATAATTAATTTTACACCGGTTGTCACCAGCCCGAGGAACGGTTCTAGATGTGGTGGAATGACCGTAATTGGCAAGTATATTCACTCATCTGCTTCTGAATCGTGTTACGGCACCGTTTTTCATGGCGAATTGAAAAAGCGCTAACTTACAACTTGCATAGATTTTAGGAAATGTCTAGGCAATAATACTGAAAAGCAGCATTTTTTTTTTCATTACCTCGCGTCCATATGGAGCCAACTCCATGGCGGAATTATTCTATCAAAGTCATATTTTGATTTCTTTAAGTCATGGGTCGGCAGCCTTTTGTCGTGAAAGGGTCAAGATTGTACATGGGGGTATTACGCGGGCCGCAGTTAGGTCACATGTCATTACAGTGTATTGCAGTGTTGTAGCTTGTAGGCATATCATAATGATTATAAGATATATACAATATTTATAAACAAATATTTTAGCTTTAAAAATAAAACGCTTAAAATATATTTCTACGACATTTATTGTAGAAAACGCAATCAATAAGATTTTTGTTGTTGCATTTGACTTTATATTTTTTTATATTAGCTTGCATTTTTTAGTAAATTAAATTAAAAAAAGACAAGTTTTTTCAACTGAAAGTAAGGAGGAACATTAAAACTTAAAACAAACAGAAATTATTACGTATATAAGGGAGTTCTCCTCCTAGTCAATACCTTGCTCTTTACGCTAAAGTTCGAATTTTGTTCGAATCATAAATCCCTGAATAACAAAGGCCGTTTAATTAGAATAGTTGGCTCTTTTGAAAGTACTAAAAAAAAAAACTTTAGCTTAAAGAGCGAGGTATTGACTAGGAGGAGAACTCCCTTATATACGTAATAATTTCTGTTTGTTTTAAGTTTTAATGTTGCTCCTTACTTTCAGTTGAAAAAACTTGTTTTTTAATTTAATTTCTGATCGTTTTTTAAATAATGCTGGGAAATCAGGCAGGATTCCCAAGAAATGTTCCTTCTCCCAAGGAAAAATCCTCCACGTAAATATTCTCCCACGTAACCCCTTCTCTGAATTCCCCCCTCAAAAAAAAAACAGAAGAAATCCCTCCAGAAAACGACTGTATACTTCCCAATAACCAATACTATATGCAAACAATGAGCAAAAGTAGAAAGGCCTTATTGACTCGTGACATTACCACGTGGTTTATGGTCCAAATATGGGCATAGAGTCCCTAGGGGAGATGGATTTCTGAGAAATTGATTGCGTAATCGATTGGGAATTTGGAACACCTGTGCTGTCAGTCATTAATCAAATTGTTTCCGGGATGAAGTTTATTAATATCTTTGGTGTTCGACCAGAATTGTTTCCGGGGCAAAATTTATACATAACTGACAGATGATGTCATGATTGATTGATTTGTCACGAAAGGGGAATTAATTTGTTGTTTCTAAGGAGAATTATTGATTCACGAAAGGGGAATTAATTTGTTGTTTCCAAAGAGAATTGTTTCCGAGCGAATGTCTATTAATATCTTTGGAGTTCTACCAAGAGAATTGTTTCCGGGTGAATGTTTTGATCTTAGCGATGAAGTGATTAGCGCGCGAAAGGGTTTCTTAGTAATTTCAAATGTGAAAGCACATGGGATGCCAAAAACAAAAGGAACTCGCTGAAATTACGTTTAGGGTTTATTTGGGCGAAACCGTTTTAGACATTTTAGGGAATTATTTCGGCGAAACAGTTAGAGACATTTTAAAAGATGATTTTAGAAGATGTTTTAGAAGAGAATTTGAGGGTGGTCGTTATAATACACAAGTTGTATTTGAACAGTGTTGTGAGGTCCTCTACCCCGACCCCAAAGGGCCCCGATCCCCCTACCCCGACCCAAAGGGCTGTGATCCCCATATCCCAACCCCAAAGGAAGCCCCCGGCCCCAAAGGTTCCCCCGGGCTCCCAAAGGGTCCCCCGGGCCCCCCAAAGGGCCCCCGGTGCCCCACAGGCCTGATTTTTCAAAGTTCATTTTGAATTTCTTTCGTTGAAATGCAAGAGTTGGAATATTTCAGTAGTGTTTGGTTGTGGTTTACCTTGTCACAGTTACATTTTCTTGATTTTTCAAAGTTCATTTTGAATTTCTTTCATTGAAATGCAAGAGTTGGAATATTTCAGTAGTGTTTTGATGGGGTTTACAGTGTCACAGTTACATTCTCTTGATTTTTCAAAGTTCATTTTCGATTTCTTTCGTTGAAAAGCAAGAGTTGGAATATTTCAGTAGTGTTTTGATGTGGTTTACCTTGTCAAAGTTACATTCTCTTGATTTTTCAAAGTTCATTTTGTATTTCTTTCATTGAAATGCAAGAATTGGAATATTTCAGTAGTGTTTTGTCATGGTTTACCTTGTCACAGTTACATTATCATGTTTTTTAAAAGTTTATTTTGGATTTCTTTCGTTGAAATGCAAGAGTTGGAATATTTCAGTAATGTTTTGTCGCGTTTTACCTTGCCACAGTTACATTCTTTTGATTTTCAAACTTCATTTTCAATTTCTTTCGTTGAAATGCAAGAGTTGGGTTATTTCAGTAGTGTTTTGTCGTGGTTTACCATGTCACAGTTACATTCTCTTTATTTTTCAAAGTTCATTTTGAGTTTCTTTCATTGAAATGCAAGAGTTGGATTATTTCAGTAGTGTTTTGGTGTGGTTTACCTTGTCACACTTACATTCTCATGATTTTTCAAAGTTCATTTTGGATTTCTTTCATTGAAATGCAAGAGTTGGAATATTTCAGTAGTGTTTTGTCGTGGTTTACCTTGTCACAGTTACATTCTCTTGATTTTTCAAAGTTGATTTTGGATTTCTTTCATTGAAATGCAAGAGTTGGAATATTTCAGTAGTGTTTTGTTGTGGTTTACCTTGTCACACTTACAATTTCTTGATTTTTCAAAGTTCATTTTGGATTTCTTTCATTGAAATGCAAGAGTTGGAATATTTCAGTACTGTTTTGTCGTGGTTTACCTTGTCACAGTTACATTCTCTTGATTTTTCAAAGTTCATTTTTGATTTCTTTCATTGAAATGCAAGAGTTGGAATATTTCAGTAGTGTTTTGTCATGGTTTCCCATGTCACAGTTACATTCTCTTAATTTTTCAAATTCAGGTTGAATTTCTATCGTTGAAATGCAAGAGCTGGAATATTTCAGTAGTGTTTTGTTGTGGTTTACCTTATCACAGTTACATTCTCTTGATTTTTCAAAGTTCATTTTGAATTTCTTTTATTGAAATGCAAGAGTTGGAATATTTCAGTAGTGTTTTGTCGTGGTTTACCTTGTCACAGTTACATTTTCATGATTTTTCAAAGTTTATTTTGAATTTATTTCGTTGAAATGCAAGAGTTGGAATATTTCAGTAGTGTTTTGTTGTGGTTTACCTTGTCAAAGTTACATTTTCTTGATTTTTCAAAGTTCAATTCGATTTTCTTTCGTTGAAATGCAAGAGTTGGAATATTTCAGTAGTGTTTTGTCGTGGTTTACCTTGTCACAGTTACATTCCCTTGATTTTTCAAAGTTCATTTTGGATTTCTTTCATTGAAATGCAAGAGTTGGAATATTTCAGTAGTGTTTTGTTGTGGTTTAACTTATCACAGTTACATTCTCTTGATTTTTAAAAGTTCATCTTGAGTTTCTTTCATTGAAATGCAAGAGTGGAATTATTTCAGTAGTGTTTTGCCATGGTTTACCATCTCACAGTTACATTCCCTTGATTTTTCAAAGTTCATTTTCAATTTCTTTCGTTGAAATGCAAGAGTTGGAATATTTCAGTAGTGTTTTGTTGTGGTTTACCTTGTCACACTTACATTCTCATGATTTTTCAAAGTTCATTTTGGATTTCTTTCATTGAAATGCAAGAGTTGGAATACTTTAGTAGTGTTTTGTCGTGGTTTACCTTGTTACACTTACATTCTCTAGATTTTTCAAAGTCCATTTTGAATTTCTTTCATTGAAATGCAAGAGTTGGAATATTTCAGTAGTGTTTTGTTCTGGTTTACCTTGTCACACTTACATTTTCTTGATTTTTCAAAGTTCATTTTGGATTTCTTTCATTGAAATGCAAGAGTTGGAATATTTCAGTAGTGTTTTGTCATGGTTTACCTTGTCACAGTTACATTCTCTTGATTTTTCAAAGTTCATTTTGGATTTATATCTTTGAAATGCAAGAGTTGAATTATTTCAGTAGTGTTTTGTCGTGGTTTACCTTGTCACAGTTACATTCTCTTGATTTTTCAAAGTTCATTTTGGATTTCTTTCATTGAAATGCACGAGTTGGATTATTTCAGTAGTGTTTTTCGTGGTTTACCTTGTCAAAATTACATTCTCTTGATTTTTCAAAGTTCATTTTGAGTTTCTTTCATTGAAATGCAAGAGTTGGAATATTTCACTAGTGTTTGGTTGTGGTTTACCTTATCACAGTTACATTTTCTTGATTTTTCAAAGGTCATTTTGGATTGATTTCGTTGAAAAGCAAGAGTTGGAATATTTCAGTAGTGTTTAGTCGTGGTTTATCATGTCAGAGTTACATTCCCTTGATTTTTCAAAGTTCATTTTGAATTTCTTTCATTGAAATGCAAGAGTGGAATTATTTCAGTAGTGTTTTGTCGTGGTTTACCATGTCACAGTTACATTCCCTTGATTTTTCAATGTTCCTTTTGGATTTCCTTCGTTGAAATGCAAGAGTTGGAATATTTCAGTAGTGTTTTGTCGTGGTTTACCTTGTAACAGTTACAATCTCTTTATTTTTAAAAGTTCATTTTGAATTTCTATCGTTGAAATGAAAGAGTTGGAATATTTCAGTAGTGTTTTGTTGTGGTTTACCTTGTCACAGTTACATTCTCTTTATTTTTCAAAGTTCATTTTGAATTTCAATTATTGAAATGCAAGAGTTGGAATATCTCAGTAGTATTTTGTCGTGGTTTACCTTGTCACAGTTACATTCTCTTGATTTTTCAAAGTTCATTTTGAATTTATTTCGTTGAAATGCAAGAGTTGGAATATTTCAGTAGTGTTTTGTTGTGGTTTACCTTTTCACAGTTACATTCTCTTGATTTTTCAAATTTCATTTCGGTTTTCTTTCATTGAAATGCAAGAGTTGGAATATTTCAGTTGTGTTTTGTCGTGCTTTACCTTGTGACACTTACATTCGCTTGATTTTTCAAAGTTCATTTTGGATTTTTTAGTTGAAATGCAAGAGTTGGAATATTTCAGAAGCGTTTTGTCATCGTTTACCTTGTCACAGTTATATTCTCTTGATTTTTCAAAGTTCATTTTGAATTTATTTCATTGAAATGAAAGCGTGGGATTATTTCAGTAGTGTTTTTTCGTGGTTTAAAATGTCACAGTTACATTCCCTTTATTTTCCAAAGTTCATTTTGGATTTCTTTCATTGAAATGCAAGAGTTGGAATATTTCAGTAGTGTTTTGTCGTGGTTTACCTTGTCATACTTACATTCTCTTGATTTTTCAAAGTTCATTCTGAATTTCTTTCATTGAAATGCAAGAGTGAATATTTCAGTAGTTTTTTGTTGTGGTTTACCTTGTCACACTTACATTTTCTTGATTTTTCAAAGTTCATTTGGTTTTATTTCTTTGAAATGCAAGAGTTGGAATATTTCAGTAGTGTTTTGTCTTGATTTACCTTGTCACAGTTACATTCTCTTGATTTTTCAAAGTTCATTTTGGATTTCTCTCGTTGAAATGCTAGATCAAGTTAGGTTAGGTTAAGTTAGGTTAGGTTAAGTTAGGTTAGGTTAGGTTAGCCTACGTACGCGCGCGTACGTAGGCTAACCTAACCTAACCTAACTTAACCTAACCTAACTTGATCTAGCATTTCAACGAGAGAAATCCAAAATGAACTTCGAAAAATCAAGAGAATGTAACTGTGATAAGGTAAACCACGACAAAACACTACTGAAATATTCCAACTCTTGCATTTCAGTGAAAGAAATCCAAAATGAACTTTGAAAAATCAAGAAAATGTAAGTGTGACAAGGTAAACCACAACAAAAAACTACTGAAATATTCCCTCTTGCATTTCAATGAAAGAAATCCAGAATGAACTTCGAAAAATCAAGAGAATGTAAGTATGACAAGGTAAACCACGACAAAACACTACTGAAATATTCCAACTCTTGCATTTCAATGAAAGAAATCCAAAATGAACTTTGGAAAATAAAGGGAATGTAACTGTGACATGTTAAACCACGAAATAACACTACTGAAATAATCCCACTCTTTCATTTCAATGAAAGAAATTCAAAATGAACTTTGAAAAATCAAGAGAATATAACTGTGACAAGGTAAACGACGACAAAACGCTTCTGAAATATTCCAACTCTTTCATTTCAACTAAAGAAATCCAAAATGAACTTTGAAAAATCAAGCGAATGTAAGTGTCACAAGGTGAACCACGACAAAACACTACTGAAATATTCCAACTCTTGCATTTCAATGAAAGAAATAAACCGAAATGAACTTTGAAAAATCAAGAAAATGTAACTGTGACAAGGTAAACCACAACAAAACACTACTGAAATATTCCAACTCTTGCATTTCAACGAAAGAAATTGAAAATGAACTTTAAAAAATCAAGAAAATGTAACTGTGACAAGTTAAACCACGACAAAACACTACTGAAATATTCCAACTCTTGCATTTCAATAATTGAAATTCAAAATGAACTTTGAAAAATAAAGAGAATGTAACTGTGACAAGGTAAACCACAACAAAACACTACTGAAATATTCCAACTCTTTCATTTCAACGATAGAAATTCAAAATGAACTTTGAAAAATCAAGGGAATGTAACTGTGACATTGTAAACCACGACAAAACACTACTGAAATAATACCACTCTTCCATTTCAATGAAAGAAATTCAAAATGAACTTTGAAAAATCAAGAGAATGTAACTGTGACAAGGTAAACCACGACAAAACGCTACTGAAATATTTCAACTCTTGCATTTCAATGAAAGAAATCCAAAATGAACTTTGAAAAATCACGAAAATGTAACTGTGACAAGGTAAACCACAACCAAACACTACTGAAATATTCCAACTCTTGCATTTCAATGAAAGAAACTCAAAATGAACTTTGAAAAATCAAGAGAATGTAATTTTGACAAGGTAAACCACGAAAAACACTACTGAAATAATCCAACTCTTGCATTTCAATGAAAGAAATTCAAAATGAACTTTGAAAAATCAAGAGAATGTAACTGTGACAAGGTAAACCACGACAAAACACTACTGAAATAATTCAACTCTTGCATTTCAACGAGATAAATCCAAAATAAACTTCTAAAAGTTAATAGAATGTAACTGTGATAAGGTAAACCACTACAAAAAACTACTGAAATATTCCAACTCTTGCATTTCCACGAAAGAAATCCAAAATGAACTTTGAAAAATCAAGAGAATGAGACTGTGACAAGGTAAACCACAACAAAACACTACTGAAATATTCCAACTCTTGCATTTCAATGAAAGAAATTCAAAATGGACTTTGAAAAATCTAGAGAATGTAAGTGTAACAAGGTAAACCACGACAAAACACTACTGAAATATTCCAACTCTTGCATATCAATGAAAGAAATCCAAAATGAACTTTGAAAAATCATGAGAATGTAAGTGTGACAAGGTAAACCACAACAAAAAACTACTGAAATATTTAAACTCTTGATTTTCCATTAATGAAATCCAAAAGGAACTTTTAAAAATAAATGGAATGTAACTGTGACAATTTAAACTACGACAAAACACTACTGAAATAATCTAACTCTTGCATTTCAATGAAATAAAATCGAGATGAACTTTTAAATATAAAGAGAATATAAGTGTGACAAAGTAAACCACGACAATACACAACTGAAGAATTCCAACTCTTGCATTTCAACGCAAGAAATCCAAAAGGAACTTTGAAAAATTAAGTTAATATAAGTGTGACATGGTAAACCACACCAAAACACTGCTGAAATATTCCAACTCTTGCATTTCAACTAAAGAAATACAAAATGAACTTTGAAAAATCAAGAGAATGTAACTGTGACAAGGTAAACCATGACAAAACACTGCTGAAATATTCCAACTCTCGCATTTCAACGAAAGAGAACCCAAATGAACTTTGAAAAATCAAGAAAATGTAACTTTGACAAGGTAAACCACAACAAAACACTACTGAAATATTCCAACTCTTGCATTTCAACGAAAGAAATACAAAATAAACTTTGAAAAATCATGACAATGTAACTCTGACAATGTAATCCACTAAATAACGATACTGAAGTATTAAAACTTTTGATATTAAATAATAGAAAATCAAATGAAATTTGAAAAATCAATAGAATTTAACTGTGATAAGGTAAACCATAACAAAACACTACTGAAATATTCCAGCTTTTGAATTTAAGCGATATAAATTCAACCTGAATTTGAAAAATTAAGAGAATGTAACTGTGACAAGGGAAACCATGACAAAGCACTACTGAAATATTACAGATCTTGGATTTCGACAAGATAAATCCAAAATGAACTTTGAAAAATCACGAGAATGTGACTGTGACTAGGAAAACCACGACAAAACAGTACTGAAATATACCAAATCTTGCATTTCAACGATAGAAATTCAAAATACACTTTGAAAAATCAAGAAATTGTAAGTGTGACAAGGTAAACCACAACAAAACACTACTAAAATATTCCAACTCTTGCATTTCAATGAAAGAAATCCAAAATCAACTTTGAAAAATCAAGAGAATGTAACTGTGACAAGGTAAACCACGACAAAACACTACTGAAATATTCCAACTCTTGCATTTCAATGAAAAAAATTCAAAATGAACTTTGAAAAATCAAGAGAATGTAACTGTTACAAGGTAAACCACACCAAAACACTACTAAAATATTCCAACTCTTGCATTTTAATGTAAGAAATTCAAAATGAAGTCTAAAAAATCACGAAAATGTAACTGTGACATGGTAAACCACGACAAAACACTACTGAAATAATCCCACTCTTGCATTTCAATGAAAGAAATTCGAAATGAACTTTGAAAAATCAAGAGAATGTAACTGTGACAAGGTAAACCACGACAAAACGCTACTGAAATATTCCAACTCTTGCATTTCAACTAAAGAAATCCAAAATGAACTTTGAAAAATCAAGAGAATGTAACTGTGACAAGGTAAACCACGACAAAACACTACTGAAATATTTCAACTCTTGCATTTCAATGAAAGAAAACCGAAATGAACTTTGAAAAATCAAGAAAATGTAACTGTGACAAGGTAAACCACAACAAAACACTACTGAAATAATCCAACTCTTGCATTTTAACGAAAGAAATTCAAAATAAACTTTGAAAAATCAAGAGAATGTAACTCTGACAAGGTAAACCACGACAAAATGCTACTGAAATATTCCAACTCTTGCATTTCAATAAAAGAAATTCAAAATGAACTTTGAAAAATCAAGAGAATGTAACTGTGATAAGGTAAACCACAACAAAACACTACTGAAATATTCCAGCTCTTGCATTTCAACGATAGAAATTCAAAATGAATTTGAAAAATTAAGAGAATGTAACTGTGACACGGTAAACCACCACAAAACTCTAGTGAAATATTCCAACTCTTGCATTTCAATGAAAGAAATCCAAAATGAACTTTGAAAAATCAAGGGAATGTAACTGTGGCATGGTAAACCACGAGAAAACACTACTGAAATAATCCGACTCTTGCATTTCAATGAAAGAAATTCAAAATGAACTTTGAAAAATCAAGAGAATGTAACTGTGACAAGGTAAACCACAACAAAACGCTACTGAAATATTCCAACTCTTGCATTTCAACGAAAGAAATCCAAAATGAACTTTGAAAAATCAAGAGAATGTAACTGTGACAAGGTAAACCACAACCAAACACTACTGAATTAGTCCAACTCTTGCATTTCAACGAAAGAAATTCAAAATGAACTTTGAAAAATCAAGAGAATGTTACTGTGACATGGTAAACCATGACAAAACACTACTGAAATATTCCAACTCTTGCATTTCAATGAAAGAAATCGAAAATGAACTTTGAAAAATCAAGAGAATGTAACTTTGACAAGGTAACCCATAACAAAACACTACTGAAATAATCCCACTCTTGCATTTCAATGAAAGAAACTCAAAATGAACTTTGAAAAATCAAGAGAATGTAACTGTGAAAAGGTAAACCACGACACAACACAACTGAAATATTCCAACTTTTGCTTTTCAACGAAAGAAATCCAAAATGAACTTTGAAAAATCAAGAAAATGTAACTGTGATAAGGTAAACCACAACCAAACACTACTGAAATATTCCAACTCTTGCATTTCAATGAAAGAAATTCAAAATGAACTTTGAAAAATTAAGAGAATGTAACTTTGACAAGGTAAACCATGACAAAACACTACTGAAATATTCCAACTCGTGCATTTCAACGAATGAAATCAAAAATGAACTTTGAAAAATCAAGGGAATGTAACTGTGACATGGTAAACCACGACAAAACACTAATGAAATAATCCCACTCTTGCATTTCACTGAAAGAAATCCAAAATGAACTTTGAAAAATCAAGAGAATGTAACTGTGACAAGGTAAACCACATCATAACACTACTGAATTAACCCGCCTCGTTAATTTCAACGAAAGAAATCCACAAAGATCTTTGAAAATTCAAAAAAATACAACTGTGACAAAGTAAACCACGATAAAACGATACTGAAATATTCCCGCTCATGCATATCAATAAAAAAAATTCCAAAATGGACTTTGAAAAATCAAGAGATTGTAACCGTGAGACGGTAAGACAAAACAGAACACACCTGAAATATTCAAACTCTTGTATTTCAACGAAAGAAATCCAAAATGATCTTTGAAGAATCAAGAGAATGTAAGTGTGGTAAGGTAAACCACGACAAAACACTACTGAAATATTCCAACTCTTGCATTTCAATGAAAGAAATACAAAATGAACTTTGAAAAATCAAGAGAATGTAACTTTGACAAGGTAAACTACAACAAAACACTACTGAAATATTCCAACTCTTGCATTTCAACGAAAGAAATCGAAAATGAACTTTGAAAAATCAAGAGAATGTAACTGTGACATGGTAAACCACGACAAAACACTACTGAAATAATCCCACTCTTGCATTTCAATGAAAGAAATCCAAAATGAACTTTGAAAAATCAAAAGAATGTAACTGTGACACGGTAAACCACGACAAAACGCTACTGAAATATTCCAACTCTTGCATTTCAACGAAAGAAATCAAATATTAACTTTGAAAAATCAAGAGTATGTAACTGTGTCAAGGTAAACCACGACAAAACACTACTGAAATATTCCAACTCTTGCATTTCAATTAAAGAAATTCAAAATGAACTTTGAAAAATCAAGAGAATGTAACTGTGACACTGTAAACCCCATCAAAACACTACTGAAATATTCCAACTCTTGCATTTCAACGAAAGAAATTCAAAATGAACTTTGAAAAATTAAGAAAATATAACTGTGACAAGGTAAACCACAACCAAACACTACTGAAATATTCCAACTCTTGCATTTCAACGAAAGAAATTCAAAATGAAATTTGAAAAAACAGGCCTTGGGGGCACCGGGGGCCCTTTGGGGGGCCCCGGGGGACCCTTTGGGAGCCCGGGGGAACCTTTGGGGGCCGGGGGCTTCCTTCGGGGTTGGGATATGGGGATCGGAGCCCTTTGGGTCGGGGTAGGGGGATCGAGGCCCTTTGGGGTGTGGGTAGAGGACCTCACAACACTGTTCAAATACAACTTGTGTATTATAACGACCACCCTCAAATTCTCTTCTAAAACATCTTCTAAAATCATCTTTTAAAATGTCTCTAACTGTTTCGCCAAAATAATTCCCTAAAATGTCTAAAATGGTTTCGCCCAAATAATCCCTAAACGTAATTTCAGCGAGTTCCTTTTGTTTTTGGCATCCCATGAGCTTTCACATTTGAAATTACTAAGAAACCCTTTCGCGCGCTAATCACTTCATCGCTAAGATCAAAACATTCACCCGGAAACAATTCTCTTGGTAGAACTCCAAAGATATTAATAGACATTCGCTCGGAAACAATTCTCTTTGGAAACAACAAATTAATTCCCCTTTCGTGAATCAATAATTCTCCTTAGAAACAACAAATTAATTCCCCTTTCGTGACAAATCAATCAATCATGACATCATCTGTCAGTTATGTATAAATTTTGCCCCGGAAACAATTCTGGTCGAACTCCAAAGATATTAATAAACTTCATCCCGGAAACAATTTGATTAATGACTGACAGCACAGGTGTTCCAAATTCCCACATCGATTACGCAATCAATTTCTCAGAAATCCATCTCCCCTAGGGACTCTATGCCCATATTAGGACCATAAACCACGTGGTAATGTCACGAGTCAATAAGGCCTTTCTACTAGCAAAGTTCATAACTTGCAGCCCTTTCCCCGTTAACTGTGGGAGACTAAGTCATCCTCAAAGACATATTTATTAAATTTTCGACAATGCTGAACAAAATGGCTATCGCAAAATTTTGATTGGCTATTCTCGGGAAAAAATGAGTGTGGGAGGGGGCCAAGTTGCCTTCAAATCATTTTGGTCACTTAAAAAGGGCACTAGAACCTTTAATTTCTGTTTGAGTGAGCCCTCTCACGATATTCTAGGACTACTGGATCGATACGATGACCCCTGGCGAAAAACAACAAACAAATAAACACGCATCCGTGATCTTTATTCTGGCAAAAAAAATACAAAATTCCACTGCGTTTTTTTTCCACCAGGCTGTTTTAAATGTAGTATCACTTTGCAAGTCTATCACGTTGATTTGCAGTTGGTACATTATTTTCATTTTAATATTTTACCAAACAAAATTTATATCAGCTTCTACTACTGCTTTCTTGCAATTTGGAAAATGATCGAGCTTTTTTTCACCGATATGCTTGATAAATAATTTTGGTTTCTTTTCAAATGCCTTAACATCGGAGTACATCTGGCATATACATTTATTTTTTGCTTGTAAACGTGTATTGAGTAGATCACTTCTGTAATCAAATTAGCTTAAAACCCAAGATTTACAAACCACTGGTTGTTGTAAAGTTCGAGTTTTACCTTTCCTTTCATCTCCATGAAGTTACAAATTTCTTTCTTTAATAAAAAAAAAAATCGTTGATGTACTGATCCCTGGCTTAGCTATTTTACTTCACGGTAATGCATCACGTCAACATTTTCGGCGTCCACATCCTCCAAAACTTTTTAAACTGGCGGTGAGTAAGCCCATTTTCCCTTATAAAATTAATAACAAATATAACGGTATCCATTATTTCTCTCTACGATAAAACATTGCAACACAATGCTTCTTGATGGACAATGCAGCGCAATGTATATGGAACTTCAGGTCCAGACTCTATAAGTTTACTGTTAAATCTTCCAACGACACCTTTATTTTGACCGCTCATGTTTTTTCCGCCGTCCGTGCTGGTGCTGTTTAATTTATACCAGCTCAAGCCAAATGAAACCAGAGCTTGTTCCAAGTGGTGAAATAAAGCTTCCCCCTTTGTAGTTCCATTAAGACCGCATATTTAAATAACTCCTCATATATTATAATTTGTTTCATATCACACACGTTCGTACTTTCGTCCATCGCAAGAGAGAAATACGTAAAAGCCCGCGGTTTGTCCTTATAAGTTGTTCACAAAAGTTAGCACACAAGTCTTTGGTGTGGCGGCAGCAAGTTCTAGCAGAGAGAATAATGTTTTCAATTTTATTTTTCTGTTCTGCGCATACTTTCTCCACAATAGCTAAGACACACTATGACAAGTTTGCTGTCAGTAAATGGGCGACCATGCTTTGCTATTATTTTTGCTACTTTGTAACTGGCATTACAGCTGATTTGCTTTTGTCTGTCACAACTCTAAAGATTTTCTGCTGATATTTGAGTGACAATTTCAAGTTAATGATTTTTGTTTTCGAGATTCACTTCGAAGAAAACCAAATTTAGTTTTGTGCTCAGTATCGTAATGTCGCTTCAAGTTATATTTCTTTACTACGGATATACTCTTTTAACAGATTAAACGAAGTTTTTTTTTAAACTTCAATAAAAAAATGTATAAATTTGTTGATGCTTCATTAAAAATCTGTCTTTCATCAACGATCTTTCTTTATTTAGAAGTCGTCCTGGGTGTATAAATATGCAAAAATAAGAAGTAAAATATAGGCTTATGTATATCTATTTTTTTACGGAGCCAACCAGCCAGTCTTTCACTGCATATTTGGCATTGCTCCAGTTCTGAGGGATTGTCTTGTTGTTTGCCATAGCAAAGTAGTTGATGCAGTCACATGCACTGGCTATTGTAATTACAAGTAGTTGGGGTTTCAGTTGCAATCAGTCACAGTCACAAGTATTTGCAGTTGCAATTAGTCACAAATTCAAACAGTTAAAAGCAGTCGCAGCACGGAAAAGTCATAATAGCACTAGTACTAATTGCATAAGTAGTAGTAAGCCTCAAAGGTTGAATTTATTGCTTTCAACTGTTCCTCAGATATTGTTAATAAGCCCTTTTGACAACCTATATGCATAGAGTGCATTTGATTTAGTTCAATATACACTGCAGTATCCTACTAGTTTCACCTGGATGCCCTTAGCCATCCCAGATATATTGCAGATAGGCCATTTTAACAGTCATATTTTGTTATAAACCCCCCTCAGCAGGTCCTGAGGTTTCAACTTAATACCTTTATCTGTTCCTAAGATGTTGTAACATGCCCTAATGACAACTTGGATGGACATAGCCAAGGCTGTACCCAGAGGGGGGGGGGGGGGTTGTCCCCCCCCTGAAATGTTTGTATGACTCGTAAAAACGTAACAAAAATGGATACAAACAAATTTTTTATGCGTTTTTTGAGGGTTTTTTTGTGTAAGCCCCTCCCCCAATTTTTTTTTTAGTAAAACCCCCTCCGAAAAAATCCTGGGTACGGCCTTGGACATAGCGTCTTTTGATTTAATTCAGCATCCCCAATATTATGCTCTGAAAGTTCCAGCGTACCCCGCTTTTTTTTCCCTGGCATATTACCTTCTGATTTGGTTTACTCCCTCTATAGTTTCCCTGAAAGTTGAAACTTAATACCTTATCCTGTTCCCGAGGCATTGCATCTATGCTCCTTTGACAACCTGTATGTACTTAAACCCTTTCGATGAAATTTAGAAGAAAAAAATACCCTCGATTTTATAGATGGGTGTCATCTGGTACATACTGAGATATGTCCCAGTGTGTACCATTTTTTCCTGCCCCATTATATACCAAATGACACCCATCAACAAAATCATGCGAGGTAGGTTTAAGCAAAGACAAAAATTGTAACATGCTAAAATAATTGGTCTGGATAGTTGAACATCAATCTAATTAGGCTAGATTTTCCCAAGAATGCTAGATGGCACTCCCTTTCACTCCTTTGAGTAGTGATATGGTACGTAAAATGGTCCGTCAGGTGAGTTGCGGCGGGGATCTTGCGGGCCACACCAAGACGTCTGGCTGGCCGCATCCGGCCCGTGGGCCGATGGTTGCCGACCCACGCTTTAAGTGACGGATCGACAGAATAGGTGTGTAATGCCTAGTGGCTAGATTGGATGACAAGGTACCACCTAGGATGATTTGCCATATACTCGGAAGTATGTTACTTGAATAAAGGTAAATAAAAGAATTCTTGAATTTTCAAATAATGTACAACGCCCAGAAATCCTTGTTTAATGAACATGTTATAATTTAGAAGACAAAAAAAAGAAGAAAATACCAAGGGAGTTGATACTACCATCCAAAACCTGTGAGGTTATAAGGATTGTTACCTACGTTGCAATTACATAGCAGTAACTTTTACATAGAAATCATTTTGTCAAATCACAATTGACAAGCGGGTAGAATCACTTGAAGAATTATCCAAAACACTTTCTAAAGGGACTTTGTTTTCTAAACTTGAGAATTTTTCGACTGAGCCAGCCCTATTCTTCTAGCTAGATCCCTCCTCCCTTAGGCACATCATTAAACGTCTATTATATGTGTGTATTATGCGGGGTTGAGGCAGGCATACATTGGGCCTTACAAAAGTATGTTTATATGTATTTTATCATTTTATTCAAGTACCTAACATAGCAGTAGACATTTTGTCAGCTCCAATATGTTCAACCAAAAAGGTAAATGAAATAGTATTAAGACAAATGTAATTATTCATCTATTGAAAAAGAGCGGACAAAAAAATAACAGTATTCTTTTTCTATAGCAACCGGCATTTTTCAGTAAGTTTTATCAATCCACAGTGTATCTAGAACTCTGTTTATATGGCTATCGATTTCCAGGTAAACAAAAGAAGTCATTATTCTTAAGAATAAACGCTTCAATCTTCAAATATGACATTTGCATAATTCCTTTTTTTGCTTCTTTTCTTGGTAAAAGTAAAGGAAAATATGACGAAATCAATTTTTTTCCAAATACAAGCCATCTTTATAATAAATAAAAAATTAAAGCAATATATTGATACGAAATAAAAAAGATAATAATCAGTAAAATAAAACATATTTTATATTTAATGGAAAAAAACTCCTGTTAGTTAGTCTTGAGCATGAACATGGTTAATAAAATGAGTAAGATAAATTTGACAATAAATTTCAAATTTAAAATTTGACTTAAAAAACTAAAATTGGTCTTTATTTTTATTTTGTTGACTTTGATTTGCATTATTTCTTATTGAGTAACAGTATTTTTATCTTCTATTATGTTTTTTCATATTGTTCGATTGCAAAAGTGGAAGCTTAATTCTTTTATTTCCCATGGCTTGAGCTTTGATTCGCTGACTATTTTAGTTTCGTTCATCAAGCAGAGTGCAAAAAAAAACCTACTAGAACCAGTAAATTAAATGGTATTTCAGTAGCAAAATAAAGATTACGGTATTTTCACAAAGTTTTAAAACATCAGCTGTTTTTTTTTCTGTCTCTAATGTTTTAATTTACTATAAAACAAACAGTAAAATTTTAAAAGTAAGGGTCCTTATAAAGCAAGGTGGTCCCCATACAACCCCTTCCTAAAATAATAAAAAATATGTAAAAAGTGCGGTATTTTGTATCAATCAGGATAGGTTTGACACTTCTCTTTAAAAAATGCAATTTTTGTGACCCAGCCCTTTAAAAAAGTTTGCCTGCTCATCACTCCCTGGAAATACTTGTGTTGGCTCCCTTTTTCAAAGACATTGTCCAAATTCTTTCCGAATATTTCATTACAAGGGCTCATATTTATGAATAAGACTCTAGTAGGGTGTTGACCCCAACCAAGGTCAACCCTAGTTATTTTTGTCCTGTCGTTCATTTTAATGAAATTTGTGTGTTTTCCTGATTATTCGATTTGCAGTCTCAATACTCTTTTTTAGGATGGAAGAACTCCCCTTCATTATGCAGCTCTTGGGAGAAACAGAGAAAGTTGCACTAAAATCTATAGAATTCTAGTTGATTTTGGAGCAGATGAGGCTATACGGGATAAGGTAACCATTGACATATTAGATTTGATAAAGCCTTAAACATAATTATTTCGGTTCAACTTAAGTTTTTGTTAATAAGATAAATTATGCTCTCTGCAAAAAAGAAAAGAAAGAAAAATCGAATAACGAATAAAAGTGACCGATCCCCGCAAAAGCTCCGTGGCCTGTGTAGAAGAGGAAAGATACTCATAAACAATGACTCCTCAACAATTAACACTAACTCATAAACTCAAACTTTTAGACAATAGCAAGTAAAAACAGAGGGAGATGAAAAAAGATAGAGAGATGAAATATTAAGTTTGCTAGCTGAATGTTCTTTACGCTAAAGTTCTTAGTACTTTAAAAAACATCGTCTTATTGTTCCAATTAAACAGCCCAAGTGTTTCAGGAGTCATTATTAGAGAATTGGGACAAAATTCATACTTTAGCGGAAACAACGAGGTGTTAAGGACGGGGGAACCTCCTTCATATACGTAATAATTTCTGCTCGCTATAAGTTTTAATGTTGCTTCTTAGTTTCAGTTGAAAGAACTTGTTTTTTATTTAATTTCTAGTCGTTTTTGTAAATAATGCCAGGAAATGTCGCACCATGTCCCCAGATAAACCCCCTCCCCACGGAAATATCCTCTAGACAATTCAACGCTGGCGGAAATTTACTCCGGACAATAACACTTAACCACTCCGCGCGTAAAATTGAGAAGGTAATGAGAGGGCCAGACACATAAAAAAAAATTTATACAGGAATTCTGGCAAATTCCCCCAGTGTATAATTTCCCCTGACAAACTCACTCCCTGGCAAATTCCCTCCCCATGGAAAATTCCCCCGTGGAAAAATCCCCAGCAGAAAATTTGCCCCCCCCCCACCCGAAAATGTATACCTACATCCCAATAACAAATACTATGCGCAAATAATGGGCAAATTTTATAACTTAAAGACCTTTCCCCTGGGGCTCTGGGGGGGGGGGTCATATTGTAACCAAAGGCTTTTTATTATAGTAACCAAAAAAGGCTATTTTATTATAACCACAGGATTTTGTTGTTATTGGGCTTTTTAACTATGATGAACAAAATGGCTATCTCAAAATTTTGATCGGACGATTTTAGGAAAAAGGGTCAGGGGAAGAGACCTAGTTGCCTTCCAATTTCTTTTTGGTCACTTAAAAAGAGCACTAGAAGTTTCAATTTCCGTTTGAATGAGCCCTCTCTCGATATTCTAGGACCACTGGGTTGATACGACCACCCCTGGGAAAAAAAAAAAAAAAAAATAAACAGGCATACGTGATCTTTATTCTTGCAAAAAATAAAAAATTACACATTTTTGCAGATAGGAGTTTGAATCCTATAAAGTAGGGCTCCCTGATGCGCTGTATCTGATGATGTGATTTTCATTGAGATAACTTGACTTTTAGGGGCTGTTTCCCTCTTTTTTCAAAAATCAGGAAAATTTTCTCAGGCTCGTAACCTTTGCTGGGTAAGACTAAGTTTGATGAAATTTATATATTTGGAATCAGTACAAAAAGACAATTGTTTTGATATATCTATTGGTATCAACATTAAGTTTTTTAGAGTTTTGGTTACTATTTATCCGGGTCGCTCCTTACTAGAATTTTGGTTACTATTTAGCTGGTTCGCTCTTTACGCCCTTGGGGGGTAATATGACCCCCCAAGGCCCCTGGGGAAAGGTAGTCTATGTAAGCTATAAAATTGTTAGTTATAAAGTCTATGTAAGCTATAACAGTATTTATTATTAGATAGTATACAGAGACTTTTCAGAGGCGGCAGGGGGAAATTTTTTGCTGGGAGTGGGTTTCCATGAGGAGAATTTTCTGTGGATAGGGAAGTTTTCAGGATGAAACGTTCCAGGGGAAATTTTACACTGGGAAATTTCTATACGAAATTTATTTTATTTGTCTTACTTTCTTTTTGACGCATCGATTCTGCATATAGAGATGTTCTGGGGAACTGTCTGGGATAAATTTTTAGTGAGTTCGGAATTGTCTCGGAAATTTTCCAGTATGGGGGGGGATATTTTCCAAAGTATTAATATTTGTCCATGGGTGAATTTTCTGCGGAAGCAACTTGCCACTGGGGGCGGGGATTTCCAGAGTGATTAGAAAAAAGAAAAGAAAAACAATTAAATGTCTAGAAAATCCTTAGATTAAAAAAAACGATTGGAAGTCCTTTTCAAATGAAAGCATGCTAAGGGGATTTTCTTCAGGTGGAATAGTCCGCAAGACATTATATGAGAGAAATTATTTTAGCTAGAATGGAATTGTCCGGAGGGAATATTAGGGGGACAGGGGGTCATTTTACGTGGGAAGAACTTGCCAAGGACGAGTTTCTCGTCGTGAGGGCATTGAATTTTTCATAGAGGAGAGTCAAGATTTAGCGGCATTATTTGAAAAACCGTCAGATGTTAAATAAAAAACAAGTTTTTTCAACTAAAAGTAAGGAACAGAAATTATTCCATGTATGAGGGGTTTGTCCCCTCCTCTATACCTTGATTTTTACCCTAAAAATTGACTGATTGTCCAATTTTCTTAAGAACGACTCCTGAAACACAAGTGTCGTTTAATTAAAATAAGAAGCCTTTTTGAAAGTGTTAAAAAAAAACTTTAGCGTGGAGAGCAAGGTATAAAGGAAGGTGGCAACCCCCTCATATATGGAATAATTTCTGTTCGGTTTGACTTTAATTTAAACGATCGGAATTTATCAGTTCACTGTAAATAGGAGGCCTCCGTTTTCAATAAAACCTCTAGGTTAATCTTTGATTGTTATAATCTATGTAGTTCAACGTCTTTTTTCTTATTGATTTCTTATAGTCTGGACGTTTGGCAAAGGACTATCTGCAATTCAACGACTCTGTTGACGAAAATAAACTTAAAGTACCGTCTTTTTTTACTACACTTAAATATTCGCTGCAACATCGGGATGAACACGCCAGCAGTGCTCGCTTTTTAGCGACGTCAACTTTTGATGAGTTTCGGGCGAAACGAGTTAATTTACATGAGGAAAGTGATATGAAAAGTGTACCAACTCCACTAAATAATGAAAATAGTTTGGATGAAGGCCGACAAGTTAATAATGAAGAAAGCAACAAACTGGCCTCTCCTCGTCTTGGTGAGTGCAATTTATTAAAAATAGTAATATAAACAGAGTTTAGCTGATCATTCACGATTAAATATTAAAGTAGAATTTTGTGTCTCCACTTCTTCCATTGATAATAATTATAATCATATTATTAAGTATATAAATAATTATGTGATTAATTAAATAATAATAATTATCATTATAATTGAAAATAATCACTCCACTGACATATGCATTGCAATGGGTCTTGAAGGAAATAGATAAATAGGAAAAATTCGAGTTCCCTTTCTCTAGCTTCTAATATTTAGTGAGTCATGCCCCTTCTTGCCTATTAGATACGTCCTCCATTCCTATTTTTGATTCCCTCGCAATTATCTAATCCGTTGTTAAATATCAAATTATTATCATAGTTATAAAATATCGGGAGCTCTTGATGTATGTGAATAGAGATGACCCTATAACTCCTGACAGCACACCATATATGGGCATAGAACCACGTGGTTTATGGTTTTTGTCAGTGAGAATTTGAAAAACAGGAATTTTGCCACATTTATGGATGGTTTTATGGACTTTGTCAGTGAGAATGAAAAAACAGGAACTTTGTCGCATTTATGTCTGTTTTCATGGATGGTTATGTGTGTTGATTATTTGATGGTTTTATGGATTTTGTCAGTGAGAATGAAAAAACAGGAACTAACTCACTCCCTTCTTGTTGTTGTTCGATGCAGATGTTACGAGTTTCCGGGAAACAGTTAATGACACTTCCTTCCTGTTGTTGTTCAATGCAAATGATATGAGTTTCCGGGAGATCGCGTGTTTCTAATATTTGTCGTTCAATGCAAATGTTATGAGTTTCCGGGGAACACCTGTGCTATCAGTCATTAATCAAATTGTTTCCAGGGAATGTCTGACAGATGACGTCAAGTTAATTAATGTCTTTGATGCATTTCCAAAGAGAATTGTCTCCGGTACAAAGTTTAGATCACACGTGACAGATGATGTCATGATTGATTGATTGACACGAAAGGGGAATTAATTCGTTGTTCTAAAGAGAATTGATTCACGGAAGGGAAATTAATTTGGAGTTCTAACAAGAGAATCGTTTCCGAGGCAAAGTTTAGATCTTAGCGATAAATTGTTTTAGCGCGGGAATCAGGTTTCCAAATAATTGGAATGCGCCAGCGCAGGGATGCTAAACAAGAGGAACATGCTGAATTACGTTTAGGGATTATTTAGGCGATACCATTTTAGCCATTTTAGGGAATTATTTCGGCGAAACAGTTAGAGACTTTAAAAATATGATTTTGAAGAGATTTTAGAAGAGAATGTAATGGTGAAACTCTGTGTTCGTTATAATCCACAAGTTCCATTTTAACAGTGTTGTGAGGTCCTCTACCCCAACCCCAAAGGGTTCCAATTCCCCTACGCCGACCCCGAAGGAAGCCCCCGGTCCTCAAAGGTTCTCTGGGCTTCCAAAGGGCCCCCCGGCGCCCCCCAAAGGCCCTCCCCAGACCCCCAAAGGCCCTCCCCGGGCCCCCAAAGGCCCATCGAGCTCCCAAAAGACCACCGGGGTCCCAAAGGTCATCACCCGGTCCCCAAATGTCCCCCAGGCTCCCAACTTACCCCCGGGACCCCCAAAGGCCCTCCCCCGGTCCCCAAAGTGCCCGCCAGACCCCCAAAGGTCCTCACCCGATCCCCAAAGGTCTACCGGGCTCCCAAAGGACCAGTCGATCCACGAGTGCCCCCCCAGACCCCCCAAGGCCCTCCCCGGGCCCCGAAAGGCCCACCCGGCGCCCAAAGGACCACCGGGGTCCCGTCCCCCACCTTTTAAAATAAATTGAATTTTTTAAAATGGTATTTTTTTTTAAACTTTTTTACGTATCTTAAAATGACATGAAATATGCTTACGGCTCTACCAATCGTACTCTGTGCTTGTTCAAAGACACGATGTGGCTTTTTCACTGGTACTCTATGGCAGTTTATCGACACTACCTAATTTATTGCATGCATTAAATCAGTATTTTTTACGCAGTGGAAGGATAAACACACAACTCATATCTGTAAAAAAGTGAAGATGAATTATTCGACGAAAGTATGTACACATGAAAAAATCGTCGTCGTGTTGAATGCAGACAAGGAGAAATACCTGAACTATGAAACGAGTGCAAGTGGTAACACTATTGGAAATGTATGCATGCGTTGTCATGACAGCGCTAAGTTAGATTTCTTTGGAGTACCCAAGAATTTCAATCGTGTAAACGGCGGATATGCAAGAGTAACGTTACCAGAGAAATTAGTGCTCAAAGAGAATGCAAACTTAAAAATAATTGTCGATGATCGGGGACAACTCCTTGCTACGGCTTCTGGTAACACATTACCTGTTGATAAATCGTATCATCCTCTTTCCGGTATTAGCATTTTAAAGAGAACAAGAAGAAGACAAGCATACTCCTGCACCAACATCATAAATCATATCTTGTCAATGTGTCAAAACTGCCATCTATGTAAAAATAATGTGACAATAGACAGTGAAATCGCAGGCAGAATAAAAAGGACATTAGCAGACAATATCATCAATGAATATAAAGATGAATTGACGGAAAGTGAAGCGCAAGTGTACTAATAATGTGTAATAATGTATTTAACGTATTTTTATATTAATATTTTACATGTCATTATTTCATTAAAAATATTTTATGCATTATTTTGTTAAGTTTTCATTATTTTTAGGGTTTGTCAGAACGTTAACGTTCAGAATATCTATTAAAAAGGTCAGAGATGAAAGAAAAAGAATTTTTAGAGATAGAGATGCTACTAGCAGACTCAATTTTTCATAGAAGATAGAAAAGTTCAAGTTCTCTTCTGAATTTTACCAAAGAACACGCTTCAATTCTAATTTCTCCAGAGAAAACACAAATCTTCCACGTCAGTATTAAGTTCACCAAGACATGAAAAATTTAAAGTTCAATTCTAATTTTTCGATGGCAGATAGGAAAAGTTATACTATGAATTTGATTATTTTCTATGAAGTTAAAAAGTTCTAATTCATTTTTAAATTTTCTCAACGAAGTGAAGAAAAGTTCAAGTTCTCTTCTGAACTTTACCAAAGAACACGCTTCAATTCTAATTTCGCCAGAGAAAACATAAATCTTCCACGTCAGTTTTAAGTTCACCAAGACATGAAAAATTTAATGTTCAATTCTAATTTTTCGGTGGCAGATAGGAAAAGTTATACTATGATTTTGATTATTTTCTATGAAGGTAAAAAGTTCTAGTTCATTTTTAAATTTTCTCAACGAAGTGAAGAAAAGTTCAAGTTCTCCTCGGAATTTTACCAAAGAACACACTTTAATTCTAATTTCTCCAGAGAAAACAAAAATCTTCCGCTTCAGTTGTTTATTTCACAAAGACATAAAGAAATTTAAAGTTCAATTCTAAATTTTTCGGTGGTAGATAGGAAAAGTTATACTATGATTTTGATTATTTTCTATGAAGGTAAAAAGTTTTAGTTCATTTTTAAATTTTCTCAACGAAGTGAAGAAAAGTTCAAGTTCTCTTCTTAACTTTACCAAAGAACACACTTTAATTCTTATTTCCCCAGAGAAAACATAAATCTTCCACGTCAGTTTTAAGTTCACCAAGACATGAAAATTTTAAAGTTCATTTCTAATTTTTCGGTGGCAGATAGGAAAAGTTATACTATGATTTTGATTATTTTCTATGAAGGTAAAAAGTTCTAGTTCATTTTTAAATTTTCTCAACGAAGTGAAGAAAAGTTCAAGTTCTCTTCAGAATTTTACCATTGAACACACTTTAATTCTAATTTCTCCAGAGAAAACAAAAATCTTCCGCTTCAGTTGTTTATTTCACAAACACATAAAGAAATTTAAAGTTCAATTCTAAATTTTCCGGTTGTAGATAGGAAAATCAATACCGTACTTGTGAATTATTTTAACGGAAGATAAAGAGCTCTAGTTCAATTTAAAATTTTCTCAACGAAGTGAAGAAAAGTTCAAGCTTTCTACTGAATTTTACCATAGAACACGCTACAATTCTAATTTCTCCAGAGAAAACATAAATCTTCCACTTCAGTTTTAAGTTCACCAAGACATGAAAAATTTAAAGTTCAATTCTAATTTTTCGATGTCAGATAGGAAAAGTTATACTATGATTTTGATTATTTTCTATGAAGGTAAAAAGTTCTAGTTCATTTTTAATTTTCTCAACGAAGTGAAGAAAAGTTCAAGTTCTATTTTAAATTTTACCAAAGAACACACTTTAATCCTAATTTCTCAGAGAAAACAAAAATCTTCCACTTCAGTTGTTTATTTCACAATGACATAAAGAAATTTAAAGTTCAAATCTAAATTTTTCGGTGGTAGATAGGAAAAGCAATACCGTACTTGTGAAATATTTTCACGGAAGATAAAAAGTTCTAGTTCAATTTAAAATTTTCTCAACGAAGTCAAGGAAAGTTCAAGTTTTCTACTGAATTTTACCAAAGAACACGCTACAATTCTAGTTTCTCCAGAGAAAATAAAAAGCTTCCACTTCAGTTTTAAGTTCACCAAGATATGAAAAATTTAAAGTTCAATTCTAATTTTTCGGAGGCAGATAGGAAAAGCAATACCGTACTTGTGAATATTTTCATGGAAGATAAAAAGTTCTAGTTCAATTTAAAATTTTCTCAACGAAGTCAAGGAAAATTCAAGTTCTCTTCTGAATTTTACCAAAGAACACGCTACAATTCTAATTTCTCCAGAGAAAACAAAAATCTTCCACTTCAGTTCTTTATTTCACAATGACATAAAGAAATTTAAAGCTCAATTCTAATTTTTCGGTGGAAGATAGAAAAAGTAATACCATACTTGTGAATATTTTCATGGAAGATAAAAAGTTTTAGTTCAATTTAAAATTTTCTCAACGAAGTCAAGGAGAGTTCAAGTTCTCTTCTGAATTTTAACAAAGAACACGCTACAATTCTAATTTCTCCAGAGAAAACAAAAATCTTCCACTTCAGTTCTTTATTTAACAAAGACATAAAGAAATTTAAAGCTCAATTCTAATTTTTCGGTGGAAGATAGAAAAAGTAATACCATACTTGTGAATATTTTCACGGAAGATAAAAAGTTCTAATTCAAGTTAAAATTTTCTCAACAAAGTTAAGGAGATTTCAAGATCTCTTCTGAATTTTACCAAAGAACACGCTACAATTCTAATTTCGCCAGAGAAAACAAAAATCTTCCACTTCAATTCTTTATTTCACAAAGAGATAAAGAAATTTAAAGTTCAATTCTAATTTTTCGGTTGGAAGATAGAAAAAGTAATACCATACTTGTGAATATTTTCATGGAAGATAAAAAGTTCTAGTTCAATTTTAAATTTTCTCAACGAAGTGAAGAAAAATTAAAGTTCTCTTCTGAATTTTACCAAAGAACACACTTCAATTCTAATTTCGCCAGAGAAAACAAAAATCTTCCACTTAATTTCTATATTTCACAGACATAAAGAAATTTAAAGTTCAATTCTAAATTTTTTCGATGGAAGATAGAAAAAGCAATAGCATACTTGTGAATATTTTCACGGAAGATAAAAAGTTCTAGTTCAATTTTAAATTTTCTCAACGAAGTGAAGAAAAGTTCAAGTTCTCTACTGAATTTTACCAAATAACACAATTCAATTCTAATTTCTCCAGAGAAAATAAAAATCCCCCACTTAATTTCTATATTTCACAAAGACATAAAGAAATTTAAATTTCATTTCTAAATTTTTCGGTGGAAGATAGAAAAGGCAATACCGTACTTGTGAAATATTTTCACGGAAGATAAAAAGTTCTAGTTCAATTTAAAATTTTCTCAACGAAGTGAAGAAAAGTTCAAGTTCTCTTCTGAACTTTACCAAAGAACACGCTTCAATTCTAATTTCTCCAGAGAAAACATAAATCTTCCACGTCATTTTTAAGTTCACCAAGACATGAAAAATTTAAAGTTCAATTCTAATTTTTCGGTGGCAGATAGGAAAAGTTATACTATGATTTTTATTATTTTCTATGAAGGTAAAAAGTTCTAGTTCATTTTTTAATTTTCTCAACGAAGTGAAGAAAAGTTCAAGTTCTCTTCGGAATTTTACCAAAGAACACACTTTAATTCTAATTTCTCCAGAGAATACAAAAATCTTCCGCTTCAGTTGTTTATTTCACAAAGACATAAAGAAATTTAAAGTTCAATTCTAAATTTTTCGGTGGTAGATAGGAAAAGCAATACCGTACTTGTAAAATATTTTCACGGAAGATAAAAAGTTCTAGTTCAATTTAAAATTTTCTCAACGAAGTCAAGGAAAGTTCAAGTTTTCTACTGAATTTTACCAAAGAACACAATTCAATTCTAATTTCTCCAGAGAAAATAAAAATCCTCCACATAAGTTCTTTATTTCACAAAGACATAAAGAAATTTAAAGTTCAATTCTAAATTTTTCGGTGGCAGATAGAAAAAGTAATACCACACTTGTGAATATTTTCCCAGAAGATAAAAAGTTCCAGTTCAATTTAAAATTTTCTCAACGAAGTGAAGAAAAATTCAAGTTCTCTTCTGAATTTTACCAAAGAACACAATTCAATTCTAATTTCGCCAGAGAAAATAAAAATCTTACAATTCAGTTCTTTATTTCACAAAGACATAAAGAAATTTAAAGTTCAATTCTAAATTTTTCGGTGGAAAATAGAAAAAGTAATACCATACGTGTGAATATTTTCCCGGAAGATAAAAATTTCTAGTTCAATTTAAAATTTTCTCAACGAAGTGAAGAATAGTTCAAGTTCTCCTCTGAACTCTACCAAATAACACACTTCACTTCTAATTTATCCAGAGAAAACAAAATCTTCCACTTCAGTTCCTTATTTCACAAAGGCATAAAGAAATTTAAAGTTCAATTCTAAATTTTTCGGTGAGAGATAGAAAAAGTAATACCATACTCATGAGTATTTTCACAGAAGATAAATGACATACAGGTGAATATTTTCACGGAAGATAAAAAGTTCTAGTTCATTTTAAAATTTTCTCAACGAAGTCAAGGAAAGTTCAAGTTCTCTACTGAATTTTACCAAAGAACACGCTACAATTGTAATTTCTCCAGAGAAAACAAAATCTTCCACATCAGTTCTTTATTTCACTAAGACATAAAGAAATTTAAAGTTCAATTCTAAATTTTTCGGTGGAAGATAGAAAAAGTAATACCATACTTGTGAATATTTTCACAGAAGATAAATACCATACATATAAATATTTTCCCGGAAGATAAAAAGTTCTAGTTCAATTTAAAATTTTCTCAACGAAGTGAAGAAAAGTTCAAGTTCTCTTCTGAATTTTCTTAAAGAAGTGAAAAAAGTTTGCCCAATTCTGAATTTTACCAATGAAAATGAAAAAGCTCCCACTTCAGTTCTTAATTTCTCAAAGACATAAAACATTCAAAGTTCTCTTCTAATTTTTCCAAGAAAATAAAAAGGTTCCATTTCAGTTCAGGTTTTTTCCTCAAAGAGATGAAAAATTTAAAGTCCTATTCTAATTTTAAATTAAATTTTACCTGCTTTGCTTATGGATTTAACCCTCAAATTTTTAAACTTGAAAATGAGGGACTTGTTCTATTATTAAAGACAATCGTTCAAACTCATTCATCTAACCTCCAAAACAATAGGTTCGGTTAGGAATAAATAAATATTAATAAATAAATAGAAACATTTCTACATGTTTAAGTTAGGTTAGGTTAACTTGTCATGAGCTCTCATGATAAGTTAACCTAACCTTTTCCGGCGAGTACGGTTAGGTTAGGTTAGGCTAGATTAAGTTAGGTTAGATTAGGTTAGGTTAAATTAGATTAGGCGCACGTACGTAGGCTAACCTAGCCTAACCTAACTTAACCTAACCTAACTTAATCTAAGCTAACTTAATCTAACCTAACCTAATCATACACCTAACTTTTTGCCTGTCTCTCACCTAACTTAAGCTAACCTAAGTGACGCGTACGTGGGCTAACCTAAGCTAGCTTAACCTAACCTAATCTAACCTAACTTAATCTAGCCTAACCTAACCTAACCATACTCGCCGGAAAAGGTTAGGTTAACTTATCATGAGAGCTCATGACAAGTTAATCTAACCTAACTTAAAAATGTAGAAATGTTTCTATTTATTTATTAATATTTATTTATTCCTAACCGAACCTATTGTTTTGGAGGTTAGATGAACGAGTTTGAACGATTGTCTTTAATAATAGAACAAGTCCCTCATTTTCTAATTTAAAAATTTGAGGGGTAAATCCATAAGCAAAGCAGGTAAAATTTAATTTAAAATTAGAATAGGACTTTAAATTTTTCATCTCTTTGAGGAAAAACCTGAACTGAAATGTAACCTTTTTATTTTCTTGGAAAAATTAGAAGAGAACTTTGAATGTTTCATTTCTTTGAGAAATTAAGAACTGAAGTGGGAGCTTTTTCATTTCTATTGGTAAAATTCAGAATTGGGCAAACTTTTTTCACTTCTTTACGAAAATTCAGAAGAGAACTTGAGCTTTTCTTCACTTTGTTGTGAAAATTTAAAATTGAATTAGAATTTTATATCTTCCGGAAAAATATTTACATGTATGGTATTTATCTTCTATGAAAATATTCTCAAGTATGGTATTACTCTTTCTATCTTTCACCGAAAAATTAGAAATGAACTTAAAATTTCTTTATGTCTTTGTGAAATAAAGAACTGAAGTGGAAGGTTTTGGTTTTCTCTGGGGAAATTAGAATTGAAGCGTGTTCTTTGGTAAAATTCAGTAGAGAACTTGAACTTTCCTTGACTTCGTTGAGAAAATTTTAAATTGAACTAGAACTTTTTATCTTCCGGGAAAATATTCACCTGTATGGTATTTATCTTCTGTGAAAATATTCACGAGTATGGTATTAATTTTTCTATCTCTCACCGAAAAATTTAGAATTGAACTATTAATTTTTTTATGTCTTTGTGAAATAAATAACTGAATTGGAAGATTTTGTTTTCTCTGAAGAAATTAGAATTAAAGTGTGTTCTTTGGTAAAGTTCAGAGGAGAACTTGAACTTTTCTTCGCTTCGTTCAGAAAATTTTAAATTGAACTAGAACTTTCTATCTTCCGGGAAAACATTTACAAGTGTGGTATTACTTTTTCTATCTTCCAGCGAAAAATTTAGAATTGAACTTTAAATTTCTTTATGTCTTTGTGAAATAAAGAACTGAATTGGAAGATTTTTATTTTCTCTGACGAAATTAGAATTGAATTGTGTTCTTTGATAAAATTCAGAAGAGAACTTGAATTTTTCTTCACTTCGTTGAGAAAATTTTAAATTGAAATGGAACTTTTTATCTTCTGGGAAAATATTCAAAAGTGTGGTATTACTTTTTCTATCTGCAACCGAAAAATTTAGAATTGAACTTTAAATTTCTTTATGTCTTTGTGAAATAAAGAACTTATCTGGAGGATTTTTATTTTCTCTGGAGAAATTAGAATTGTATTGTGTTCTTTGGTAAAATTCAGTAGAGAACTTGAACTTTCCTTGACTTGGTTGAGAAAATTTTTAATTGTACGAGAAATTTTTATCTTCCGTGAAAATATTTCACAAGTACGGTAGTGCTTGTCCTATCTACCACCGAAAAATTTAGAATTGAACTTTAAATTTCTTTATGTCATTGTGAAATAAACAACTGAAGCGGAAGATTTTTGTTTTCTCTGGAGAAATTAGAATTAAAGTGTGTTCTTTGGTAAAATTCCGAAGAGAACATGAACTTTTCTTCACTTCGTTGAGAAAATTAAAAAATGAACTAGAACTTTTTACCTTCATAGAAAATAATCAAAATCATAGTATAACTTTTCCTATCTGCCACCGAAAAATTAGAATTGAACTTTAAATTTTTCATGTCTTGGTGAACTTAAAAATGACGTGGAAGATTTATGTTTTCTCTGGAGAAATTAGAATTGAAGTGTGTTCTTTGGTAAAGTTCAGAAGAGAACTTGAACTTTTCTTCACTTCGTTGAGAAAATTTTAAATTGAACTAGAACTTTTTATCTTCCGTGAAAATATTTCACATGTACGGTATTGCCTTTTCTATCTTCCACCGAAAAATTTAGAAATGAAATTTAAATTTCTTTATGTCTTTGTGAAATATAGAAATTAAGTGGGGGATTTTTGTTTTCTCTGGAGAAATTAGAATTGAATTGTGTTCTTTGGTAAAATTCAGTAGAGAACTTGAACTTTTCTTCACTTCGTTGAGAAAATTTAAAATTAAACTAGAACTTTTTATTTTCCGTGAAAATATTCACAAGTATGGTATTGCTTTTTCTATCTTCCATCTAAAAAAAATTTAGAATTGAACTTTAAATTTCTTTATGTCTTTGTGAAATAAAGAACTCAAGTGGAAGATTTTTGTTTTCTCTGGCGAAATTAGAATTGAAGTGTGTTCTTTGGTAAAATTCAGAAGAGAACTTGAATTTTTCTTCACTTCGTTGAGAAAATTTAAAATTGAACTAGAACTTTTTATCTTCCATGAAAATATTCACAAGTATGGTATTACTTTTTCTATCTTCCAACCGAAAAATTAGAATTGAACTTTAAATTTCTTTATCTCTTTGTGAAATAAAGAACTGAAGTGGAAGATTTTTGTTTTCTCTGGAGAAATTAGAATTGTAGCGTGTTCTTTGGTAAAATTCAGAAGAGAACTTGAACTCTCCCTGACTTCGTTGAGAAAATTTTAAATTGAACTAGAACTTTTTATCTTCCATGAAAATATTCACAAGTATGGTATTACTTTTTCTATCTTCCACCGAAAAATTAGAATTGAGCTTTAAATTTCTTTATGTCTTTGTGAAATAAAGAACTGAAGTGGAAGATTTTTGTTTTCTCTGGAGAAATTAGAATTGTAGCGTGTTCTTTGTTAAAATTCAGAAGAGAACTTGAACTCTCCTTGACTTCGTTGAGAAAATTTTAAATTGAACTAGAACTTTTTATCTTCTATGAAAATATTCACAAGTATGGTATTACTTTTTCTATCTTCCACCGAAAAATTAGAATTGAGCTTTAAATTTCTTTATGTCTTTGTGAAATAAAGAACTGAAGTGGAAGATTTTTGATTTCTCTGGAGAAATTAGAATTGTAGCGTGTTCTTTGGTAAAATTCAGAAGAGAACTTGAACTTTCCTTTGACTTCGTTGAGAAAATTTGAAATTGAACTAGAACTTTTTATCTTCCATGAAAATATTCACAAGTACGGTATTGCTTTTCCTATCTGCCACCGAAAAATTAGAATTGAACTTTAAATTTTTCATATCTTGGTGAACTTAAAACTGAAGTGGAAGCTTTTTATTTTCTCTGGAGAAACTAGAATTGGAGCGTGTTCTTTGGTAAAATTCAGTAGAGAACTTGAACTTTCCTTGACTTCGTTGAGAAAATTTTAAATTGAACTAGAACTTCTTATCTTCCGTGATAATAATTCACAAGTACGGTATTGCTTTTCCTATCTACCACCGAAAAATTTAGAATTGAACTTTAAATTTATTTATGTGCTTGTGAAATAAACAACTGAAGCGGAAGATTTTTGTTTTATCTGGAGAAATTAGGATTAAAGTGTGTTCTTTGGTAAAATTCCAAAGAGAACTTGAACTTTTCTTCACTTCGTTGAGAAAATTTAAAAATGAACTAGAACTTTTTACCTTCATAGAAAATAATCAAAATCATAGTATAACTTTTCCTATCTGCCACCAAAAAATTAGAATTGAACTTTAAATTTTTCATGTCTTGGTGAACTTAAAACTGAAGTGGAAGATTTATGTTTTCTCTGGGGAAATTAGAATTGTAGCGTGTTCTTTGGTAAAATTCAGTAGAAAACTTGAACTTTTCTTCACTTCGTTGAGAAAATTTTAAATTGAACTAGAGCTTTTTATCTTCCGTGAAAATATCTCACAAGTACGGTATTGCTTTTCCTATCTACCACCGAAAAATTTAGAATTGAACTTTAAATTTCTTTATGTCTTTGTGAAATAAACAACTGAAGCGGAAGATTTTTGTTTTCTCTGAGAAATTAGAATTAAAGTGTGTTCTTTGGTAAAATTCAGAAGAGAACTTGAACTTTTCTTCAATTCGTTGAGAAAATTTAAAAATGAACTAGAACTTTTTACCTTCATAGAAAATAATCAAAATCATAGTATAACTTTTCCTATCTGCCACCAAAAAATTAGAATTGAACTTTAAATTTTTCATGTCTTGGTTAACTTAAAACTGGCGTGGAAGATTTATGTTTTCTCTGGGGAAATTAGAATTAAAGCGTGTTCTTTGGTAAATTTAAGAAGAGAACTTGAACTTTTCTTCACTTCGTTGAGAAAATTTAAAAATGAATTAAAACTTTTTAACTTCATAGAAAATAATCAAAATCATATTATAACTTTTCCTATCTGCCACCGAAAAATTTATAATTGAACTTTAAATTTCTTTATGTCTTTGTGAAATAAACAACTGAAGCGGAAGATTTTTGTTTTCTCTGGAGAAATTAGAATTAAAGTGTGTTCTTTGGTAAAATTCCGAGGAGAACTTGAACTAGAAAATAATCAAAATCATAGTATAACTTTTCCTATCTGCCACCGAAAAATTAGAATTGAACTTTAAATTTTTCATATCTTGGTGAACTTAAAACTGACGTGGAAGATTTATGTTTTCTCTGGGGAAATTAGAATTGAAGCGTGTTCTTTGGTAAAGTTCAGAAGAGAACTTGAACTTTTCTTCACTTCGTTGAGAAAATTTTAAATTGAACTAGAACTTTTTATCTTCATAGAAAATAATCAAAATCATAGTATAACTTTTCCTATCTGCCATCGAAAAATTAGAATTGAACTTTAAATTTTTCATGTCTTGGTGAACTTAAAACTGACGTGGAAGATTTGTGTTTTCTCTGGAGAAATTAGAATTGAAGCGTGTTCTTTGGTAAAATTCAGAAGAGAACTTGAACTTTTCTATCTTCTATGAAAAATTGAGTCTGCTAGTAGCATCTCTATCTCTAAAAATTCTTTTTCTTTCATCTCTGACCTTTTTAATAGATATTCTGAACGTTAACGTTCTTTCAAACCCTAAAAATAATGAACACTTAACAAAATAATGCATAAAATATTTTTAATGAAATAATGACATGTAGAATATTAATATAAAAATACGTTAAATACATTATTACACATAATTAGTACACTTGCGCTTCACTTTCCGTCAATTCATCGTTATATTCATTGATGATATTGTCTGCTAATGTCCTTTTTATTCTGCCTGCGATTTCACTGTCTATTGTCACATTATTTTTACATAGATGGCAGTTTTGACACATTGACAAGATATGATTTATGATGTTGGTGCAGGAGTATGCTTGTCTTCTTCTTGTTCTCTTTAAAATGCTAATACCGGAAAGAGGATGATACGATTTATCAACAGGTAATGTGTTACCAGAAGCCGTAGCAAGGAGTTGTCCCCGATCATCGAGAATTATTTTTAAGTTTGCATTCTCTTTGAGCACTAATTTCTCTGGTAATGTTACTCTTGCATATCCGCCGTTTACACGATTGAAATTCTTGGGTACTCCAAAGAAATCTAACTTCTCGCTGTCATGACAACGCATGCATACATTTCCAATAGTGTTACCACTTGCACTCGTTTCATAGTTCAGGTATTTCTCCTTGTCTGCATTCAACACGACGACGATTTTTTCATGTGTACATACTTTCGTCGAATAATTCATCTTCACTTTTTTACAGATATGAGTTGTGTGTTTATCCTTCCACTGCGTAAAAAATACTGATTTAATGCATGCAGTGAACTAGGTAGTGTCGATAACCTGCCATAGAGTACCAGTGAGAAAGCCACATCGTGTCTTTGAACACGCACAGAGTACGATTGGTAGAGCCGTAAGCATATTTCATGTCATTTTAAGATACTAAAAAAAGTTAAAAAAAAATACCATTTTAAAAAATTAAAATTATTTTAAAAGGGGGGGGAAGGGATACCGGGGGTCCTTTGGGAGCCTGTTGGGCCTTTTGGGGCCCAGAGAGGGCCTTTGGGGGTCTGGGGGGGCACTCGCGGATCGACTGGTCCTGTGGGAGCCCGGTGGACCAGTGGGGATCGGGTGAGGACCTTTGGGGGTCTGGGGGGCACTTTGGGGACCGGGGGAGGGCCTTTGGGGGTCCGGGGGTCAGTTGGGAGCCTGGGGGACATTTGGGGGCCGGGTGAGGGCCTTGGGGAACCCGGTGGTCGTTTGGGAGCGCGTTGGGCCTTTGGGGGCCGCGGGTGGGCCTTTGAGGGTCCGGGGGGGGCCTTTGGGGGCGCCGGGGGCTCTTTGGAAGCCCAGAGAACCTTTGAGGACCAGGGGCTTTCTTCGGGGTCGGGGTAGGGGGATTGGAACCCTTTGGGGTTGGGGTAGAGGACCTCACGACACTGTTAAAATGGAACTTGTGTATTATAACGAACACAGAGTTTCACCATTAAATTCTCTTCTAAAATCTCTTCAAAATCATATTTTTAAGGTCTCTAACTGTTTCGCCGAAATAATTCACTAAAATGGCTAAAATGGTATCGCCTAAATAATCCCTAAACGTAATTCAGCATGTTCCTCTTGTTTAGCATCCCTGCGCTGGCGCATTTCAATTATTTGGAAACCTGATTCCCGCACTAAAACAATTCATCGCTTAGATCTAAACTTTGCCTCGGAAACGATTCTCTTGTTAGAACTCCAAATTAATTTCCCTTTCGTGAATCAATTCTCTTTAGAACAACAAATTAATTCCCCTTTCGTGTCAATCAATCAATCATGACATCATCTGTCACGTGTGATCTAAACTTTGTACCGGAGACAATTCTCTTTGGAAATGCATCAAAGACATTAATTAACTTGACGTCATCTGTCAGACATTCCCTGGAAACAATTTGATTAATGACTGATAGCACAGGTGTTCCCCGGAAACTCATAACATTTGCATTGAACAACAAATATTGGAAACACGCGATCTCCCGGAAACTCATATCATTTGCATTGAACAACAACAGGAAGGAAGTGTCATTAACTGTTTCCCGGAAACTCGTAACATCTGCATCGAACAACAACAAGAAGGGAGTGACAAAGTTCCTGTTTTTCCATTCTCACTGACAAAATCCATAAAACCATCAAATAATCAACACGCATAACCACCCATGAAAACAGACATAAATGTGACAAAGTTCCTGTTTTTTCATTCTCACTGACAAAAACCATAAAACCATCCATAAATGTGACAAAATTCCTGTTTTCAAATTCTCACTGACAAAACCATAAACCACGTGGTTCTATGCCCATATATGGTGTGCTGTCAGGAGTTATAGGGTCATCTCTACTTATGTGGCACCGTTAATAACACAGAAAAAAAATTTTCGGTTTAATTAAGCTGATCTGGACCACAATTACACATATTTTTATTAATAGTTTTTTTTTTTTTTTTTTTTCTTTATCTTTCGTGAGAAATTGATGTTCACAATTAATACCGAATCGTATTGTTTGGGTGTTGTGGTCTTATAAATAGTCAGTAATTATTCTTCATTTATGATCATAGCCCCGGATTATTTCCAGAGTTAGGGCTGGTGGAGAAAAAAAAATATACAAAATCACAAAATTAAGGTAATAAAAATTATAGAGATATTAATAAAATGTTGACGGAAACTAATTTAAACTAAATGTTGGGTGTTTGTTCTGTCAAATGTTCATATAAAAAAAAGTTTTTTGCAGGGCTTCGAAGTCGGTGATAAGTGATGCCGACTCCGACTCCAACTCCGACTCCAGATTTTTCATTATACTGACTCTTATTCTGAATCCGACTCCTATCTTTAAATATGATTGATCGAATCCAGCTCTGACTCTGAGCTGTAATACTTCTCTTTTCGTAAAAACCCCTTTTCTTCCCCTTTCATAAAAAGTACTAGTTTTATCAAATTCTATTCTAAATGTAATTTTAATAACCCTGTTAATAGCTAATGTTCATCTTATAAATTTCATATTACCGTAAAAGCACACATTTACGTGTTTTTAAAGTTTAGGCCTTTATTTGTTTCCACACCGTCGACTCCAAAGGGTCTACATTATTTCTGTTACTCCAACTACGACTCCATTCAACAAAAATTTACTCAAACTCTGACTCCGACTCTGAAGCCCTAGTTGTTTGCGCGGCTGGCTGGTTGTTTTGTTGTAACTTTGTTTTTATCTGTGTGGCTCATTTTATATATGATTGACAACTCTGCATCGATCAAACTACGCTCCAAAACGTGGCCATGCAGGCCATACTTTTTTTTTCATCTTTTTATTTTTCGTCGCTCGCCAAAAAAAAAAGTAAGATTTTGTTTATGTCAAGATAATCTTACCTAGATGTTTGAGGAACAGGACCTGTCTATCAGTATAACAGTTTAACTTCCCCTCAGTTTCACATACCCCAATAATCCCTTCAATAATGGGGCCAAATGTCAGTCTTCCCTTATCACTATCCCTGAAAGATTATCTTCGTGTTTTAATATCGACCTCAGGAAATTTACAAGCCTCTTCGTCACAGCAAATCACCTACCTAATTCAAAACTCATACTGGGAAAATGAAACGAACGAATTTTCAGCACAGTGAGCCAAACGTTTGAACTTTGTATCCTTTTTTTCTCCAAATAAGTCTGTCTTCGATGCCTTCGCAGTATGAATCTTTCGTGAATACTAGCTATAAATTACTAACTTGATTTTAGTCAATTTCACTCCTGTCATAAGACCTTTATTCAAAAGTGAGCTGAAATCACTGAAACTTTTAAAGTATCATAAAAACTAATCGAAAACTATCATTCAATGACTGCTGAGTAATGAAGTCTCCCGCTGCCAAGTACTGGTAGACTCCATGTTGTTCTGGAAGAGATATTGAAAAAACTTTTTCAAAGAATTTAAAAGTAGTTTTTTTTTTCAAAGCGGAAAATATAGCGCAGATTTAAAAATGCGTAGAGAAGAATGTTCCGTACTCGTAGTTGTGCCTTTGCGAACGCATAAAGACTGTACTAAAGTGTTTATTCTTGTTTTAACTTTTTATCGAAATTAGTTGTAATCTTGGCTAAAACTCTAAATAAATTTAATACTGAACAAAGTGCAACACAGCCCCAACAAAACCCAAGCTCCAAAAAAATCCCGACCCAAACAATAATTGCACAGTGGCTAAATTCCTAAAACTCTATTTAAATATCAGATTTTAGTGGCGGGAGGACTATCTAACTTACTGTTTAGTAATTGAGTCGGAGCTTTAAGCCTCAAGTGGACCAAGGCCAGAAATGAAAAATACAGTTTGAGAACTAATAGCTTTTAAAGATCCTTTTCTTGTCCGAGTCAACACAGTAATGTTGATTAAGTATAGAGGTATATATCTTAGATATGTTTCCCCAGGTATTTAGTTTAGAGGGAATACTCGTAGAAACGCGAGGGAGCAGGGAATTTAAAGAAAAATCATCTAGGAATTTTAACTGCCAATAGTGATTGGAGGACCCCAGCCTCCTTCTGTAAATTTTCTGCCCCCTGTGCGTTAACGAAGGCCTCTTCCAACCAGGGGAGGATCCAGAATATTTTTTTTGGGGGGGGGGGGCACAAAATAGGTTGATCCGACAAAAAAAAATTTAGAGGGGGGGGGTGCAAAATAGGTTGATCCGATAAACTTGCATTAGGGGCAAGTTTAATTAACGAAAACTTAGGTTAATTAAGTATTACACTACTTTAGACCACGCTAGGGGGCGCGCGCCCCCTCGACCCCCTGGATCCGCCACTGCTTCCAAGTATGACTTCAGATCGAAAGTTTGACACAGCAATTTCACTTCAGCTGGTTAAAAGATAAAAAAAATGATATACAGGGAGTCATGACACTTGCTAATTCAAAGACAAGCCCCGGGGCAAGCAAGCAGCTGTTTTTTTTTACAAAGGTTAAAAAGGTTATATTCTATTGTTCTTATGTTTAATTTAGAGTAATAAGAGATGAATTTATACTAAATTATACTAGATAAATTAAGAAATTAATATTAATTTCTGTATTGCAGGTTTCTTTTATTCTTTCATAGCAGTATATACTAGTTTAAAAGGAAACATGAACACATTTTTTTTAATTTCGTAAAATTAGTTTTTACACTAACATCTCATAATTTTGGTTAATTTTAAACACCAAAAGAGTGAACTACTTTTACTTTACATGCTATTACTGCTAACAATCGATCAAACAACTGGGCCCCTAAAATTCAACAACTAGTCCTACTCCACCCCACTCAGAGCTTCAATTTTCCTCCCTCCCATAAAACTCTCACTTATTAAAACTTCCGCCCACTCATTTTTGGACATTATGCTTTTGGTCCTAGTTCAATGAAAATTTTCTCCCTAAACATTTGTAAAATCTTTACAGGCGAAATGCTAGAGGGTAAAGATGACGAAACTGAAGAAATCTATCAGCCGAGTCACCATCTACAGCAGTATCTGGGTGAGACGCTTCCTGCTATACAAGAAATGAATACGTCTTCATCAAGCAACGAAAAACAAAATTTAGGTTCTGTAGTTTCATCTCAAGAGGAATTTGAAAACTATGGTATGGGATTAGAGTGTCAACCCTCAAAAGAGCATCCAGATGAAAGCTCCAGGAAAGTAAATAATTTTCACGGAGTGGAAGCTCCAGAAACACCAGTAATTCCGTCAAATAAGTTTATTGACGGGAGTTCTGAATCTAATAAACAAAAAGAAGTACCAAAAATGGAAGAATTGGTTTCTGAGAGTCTTGAAAGAACTAAAAGCAGTGCGATGGATAGTAAAGAAGATTTAGTAAAACTACAAGATGAAGTAGCGTCATGGTCGGTAAATACTATAGAAGACAGCCAAGAAAGTTCAAAAGCTGCAGTTGAAGAAAGTTCAGTCTTGATTGAATCTCAGTTAAATAAAATGAAGCATACAGTATCAGATGGAGTAAAGACTTTGAAAAAGAATGTAGCTCTCACAGGTTCGATTTTATTTTGCTATTCAGGCCTATTTTGCCTAGAATAATCTGCACTGCAGTTTCTTCAGTACACCTGCCCAACTCTGGCAGAGGTAAAACTTATAAAGGCATAATCTCAATAAACCAAATATCAGAGCCAATTTGTCTAAAGGCAATGCCGACAAAAGATGCAAAATGTAGAATTTCAAAAGAAAGCAAACAAACTAAAGGATAACTCACAGTCGGCTTAGATTTTAGTACACCAATCATCTGATAAAAAAATACAATAATCTGGAAAATGCTGTGCTAGACTCTAAATTTTGAGGGTAAGGGCCCATAGTTTGCGCCTTAACCGAAGGAAGGAGGTGTTGTGGTAGGTGTAACCGAGTGGAAGATAAATCAAAAGGGAAATACCCCTCCTTACTTCCAATTTAGAAAACCGAAACGCCAAAAACTGGAAAAACCAAGATTCTCCCTACTGGGGAATACCAATATCCCTAAGATTTTAAATCTGCTTCTACTCCAAACATACATAAGGGGAAAGTTTTCATGTGTACAGATATATAAAGGCTTGTCTTTTAACTAACGACTTCGAAGAGGCTATTTGAGAACTAAAACTATTTGTAATAAAACTAAATGAATTAATTATAAACAGTTTTGAAAGAAACAGTTTTGGGTGATTCCCTTAGTAGCAAGTTGATGATTGCGTCACTTATAAAATGATCTCATTTAGGGGCATGGTTTACCCACCAGGGCTGTCCGTGAATAATTGACTGAAAAAGACCTAATACGGAAAAAACGCAGATCGAGAACCTCTTTAGATTATTTAAATAAAATTATTCTGTAATGAGAAAAACATAACTAGAAATTGGATATTGACCGTGAAAGGAAATTCTTCCGGCAGTTCTGCAAAAATAGAATTCAATGAATAATATCCAGTTTTCTTAACTTGCCATGTTAACTGGTGTCTAAATAATAATTCTAAAACTTGTTTTGTATTTGATGAAATTCAAACATTTTATTAGCCCAACTTGGAATACATAAAGAAAAAATTAAATTAACAAACTGGCATATTCACAAAAATAATATAAATATTTGAGAACCTGTGTCAATACCAAGCAATCAAAATCAAACCTGTCAAAGCAAAATTGTCAATAAAATACTTAGCTATATTTCTAATCTTTACAAAACACAAATAAACAGAGTAAAGGTAATGAAAATCCACAGCCGTACTGAAACAAATTTTCGTCTCCTGTTTACTATTACAGTGGGAGCTCCCATACCTTTCATCTAAAAACAATGTTTAAAAAAAATTCAAAAAAGTACAGACCGTTATTTAACCATAAAAGGAGTAGAAATAAAGAAAAGTAACAATTTAAACTTCAAAGATTATAAATTACTATGAATGAATAAGTGAAAGTTAAACTTAACAGAAATTGAAATGAGTAATCACATCATAAGTTCCAGTGCCTTTTCAAGTGACCAAAAAATCGGAAGGCAACATGGCCCCCTCCCACGCTCATTTTTTTCCCAAGGTCACCCAATCAAAATTTTGAGATAGCCATTTTGTTCAGGATAGTCAAAAATCTAATAAATATGTCTTTGAGGATGGGCTGCAAGTTATGAACTTTGTCCATTGTTTACATATAGCATTGGTCATTTGGAAGCATACAGACGTTTTCAGGATAGATTTTTTCTGGGTGGGGGGGGGCCGAGGAGGGGATTACTTGGGAGGATCTTTCCATAGAGGATATTTCCTTTGGGAAAGAGACATTTCTATTAAGGGGGCGCCAGATTTCCCAGCATTTTTTAAAAAAACGATCAGAAATTAAATAAAAAAAACAAGTTTTTTCAACTGAAAGTAAGGAGCAACATTAAAACTTATAACGAACAGAAATTATTACGTATATGAGGGTGTTTGCCCCCTAGTCAATACCTCACTCTTTACGATAAAGTTTTTTTTTAGTACTTTCATAAGAGCCATCTATTTAAATTAAACGGCCTATGTGATTCAGGGATTTTCGATTCGAACAAAATTCGAACATTAGCGTAAAGAGAGAGGTATTGAATAGGGGGTGAACCCCTTCATATACATAATAATTTCTGCTCGTTTTAAGTTTTAATGTTGCTCCTTACTTTCAGTTGAAAAAACTTTTATTTTTTTATTTAATTAATTATCAGAAGCAGTTGGCTGAGGTCCATTGAAAACGAAAATCATAAGGGCAATGTATATTCAATCATGCCCTTTATCATCCGGATCTGCATTATTCTGTTTATCTTCCCTTTGTGAACTGGTCATCAAAGAGAATTTGGCTGTTGCTTCAGACGTTCGAAAATGTCAGATGCGACCTTTAGGCGTAAAAGTGACAATAATATAGCATAGTTAATTTGCCACAGAAAAAGGAAATAAAGACAACAGCATACAGTTACAATTAAAGGATTAAATTTAAACTTTTGATCAAAACGATTAAAGACATATCAGTCAAAAATGAGATATATATCGATTATACTAAAATTAAGCACGTCCGATAGAGTGGTTTAATCAGAAGGCATTTATCCCCTTTGGTTTTCGAAATATTTTCAATTTTTAACCCACTCAAAACGTGTTATAATTAAATTTCAACCAGTTTTGTAAACCAAAAAGCATTAGGTGAACGACTCTTCAAAAGCCACGAAGATTTTCACATTAGGCCGACCATTAGATGGCCAGAAAGGCATGATTGGAGCTCGAAAGAGATAAGGAGGCATGTTTTCCAAAATGGTTATTTGCTTTTTCTGAACATTTTAGAAAATGTTCAATTAACGCCTTTCGTTTTCGACAGCCGAATGGGACTAGAGTTGGACTTGGTTTTGTTTAAAATTCGAATATCATAATCTTTCCTGATAATGGGGCTATGAATAATTGTTTCTGTACGGACGTTTGGCATGACTTTAAGAATTATAATATTTGGATATACATACTTACATTATTTGATTTTGACAGGGTGTAATATCACGAGCTCTAGGGAAACTATATATTCATTGATTAAATTAAATGATTCATAAAATAGGGTAACGATATCACTTTTTTTTTCAATAGTTCATAATACCAAATACAAATATTTGATTTGGTATTATGTAAATGACCACAAAATTGACTAATATCAGCAGTAGTAGCGGTGATAGGAGTGGCTGTAGAATGAGAAGTTGTGGCAAGATTATCAGTGATAGTAATAGTGTTAATAGCAGCATTAGTATCAGTAGAGGTATTAGTATCTACGTAAAAAAATGGCTGTTTAAAAATTTTGATTGGACGTGTTTGTGGAAATGGTGGGCGTGAGAGGGGGATTAGATGCCCTCCAATCACTTTTTACTATTAAAAAGGACACTAGCCCTTTGAATTTCCAATCGAATGAGCCCTTTTTGAAGTTTCTACGACAGCCGTTTCTATAAAACCTTATAGGCCCCCAGGGTATAACTTACAACCCTTGCCCTGAGCGGTGTGGGGGGTGTGTCAACCTCAGAGACATAATTTCCAGAACTTTCAATTGCGTTGAACAAAATGGCTATTTCAAAATTTAAATTGGATGTGTTTGGGGAAATGGTGGGCATGAGAAAGGGGGCTAGTTACTCTCCTATCACTTTCGACTATTAAAAAAGATGCTAGCCCTTTCAGTTTCCAATCAAATGAACCCTTTTTGAAGTTTCTATGACAAAGCTTTCTATAAGAAACCTTATATGCCCCCAGGGCATAACTTACAACCCTTGCACTGAGGGTTCTGAGGGGGCTATCATCCTCAAAGACCTAATTTCCAAAATTTCCTACTACATTGAACAAAATGGTGGGCGTGAGAGTGGAGTTAGTTGCCCTCTAATTACTTTCAAATAATAAAAAGAGCACTAGCCCTTTGAATTTCTAATCAAGTGAGCCCTTTTTTAAGTTTTTACGACAACGCTTTCTATATAAACATTATATGCCAACAGGGCATAACTTGCAACCCTTGCTCTGAGGGCTGTGGGGAGAGTATCCTCCTCAAAAACATAATTTCCAGATCTTTTAACTATGTTGAACAAACTGGCTATCTCAAAATTTTGATTGGATGTGTTTGGGGAAATGGTGGGCGTGGAAGGGTTTTTAGTTGCCTTCTAATCACTTTCGGCTATGAAAAAAGGCACAGGTCCTTCCAATGTCCAATCGAATGAGCCCTTTTCGAAGTTTCTACGACAACTCCTTCGATACGAAGTGTCCTGGTCTAAAACCAAAAAACCAAAAATGCGTTGTGCTGTACCAACATCGTTCTTTACTTCGGCAGCGCTATTGCGCTGCCTATGATTTGGTCTCCTTGTCTAAGGGATTGAAAACATCCTGTTGCGCCTGAACGCTTTTTTTACACTTTTCATCAATGCTAATTAAAATGGCTATCTTGAAATATTTGTCGAATGAGGCACAGAAAGGCAAATAGTGAGAGTTTAGGTACTCTGCGATATGTTGCTTTACTCAAAAGAGAACCAAATCTTAGGATTCTCAACAAGATGAATCCTTTCCTAGATTTCTGCTGTTATCTGTTCATAAATAAACTAAAATAACAATAGCATATAGAAGACATGTCACATTGTGCTCAGTCGATGTTTTTCCAAATACTTTAAAAAGAAACTCAGATATAGATGGCTGCTCTAAGAAAGCCAGATTGCCACTCTCAAACAAATGGTTTAATGTATGAGAGCTTTGAATTTTATTTCTGATTATAACACTCTTTTGCATTTTTCCATTCCTGAAATTGGGTAATCAATTATTTTGCTTATAGCATTTGAAGTTATTTTTGTTTTGCTTTTTTGTTTCCTTTTCTTTTCATTTCTTTATCCTTTTACTCCACGTTGTTGTTTTTGCTTTTTGTGGGCAATATATTCTATATTCATACATACATACAAAAATACTTTTTCTTTTTATTAAAGGTGATGTACCGGTCACGCGATTAATAAAAACTTCAGAAGCAACAACAAACGGCATTTCTAAAGCAATAGTTCAGACTTCAGCACCTTTAGCCAGGCTCCTCGAAAGAAATAAAGACTATGTTTACACATTTGATCAGGCTAATGAGCTGCCATCTTGGGGCAAACCGGAATCACAAAATAAGGCAAACTTTGAAGAGGAAGCAAATGAAATTAACGAATATGACGAAAAGTCAAGTATTTTCAGAAAAATGGAAGACTTTTTGTTTCGTAGAAAGAACCGTAATGGCTCAAATAGAGAAAGACTGAACAAAGCAGACATTTTTTCTGAGATTTTTGGATATCAGAATCTTGGGAAAGAAGAGGAATCAAAGACTTTGAAAAGATGGATCGGACTAGGGAAAGATCCAAAGTCCCTTAGAAACATCTCCAGGGTAAGAAAATTAATTTTTACTTTTCCTTTTGAGCAAGGATTATGCTGACCGTTGTGAGTGCGAACTGAGAGAAATAAAAGTATTGCAGTTTTTAGTTTGTGAAAGTGTTACCCTTATTCAGAAAGAGAAATATATGTACAGGTCTTTTTAACATAAAATTTTGGTTAGTATTCAATATAAAAAACAAAAAAAAGTAAAGTGTCTGGTCTGGTCCCTAAAATCTTAATTAATTTTTAATTTTTTAAAGTTATAAAAGTGAAAATATTTCAGAGAGTTGTTTTCAGTAAAGCACCAATGACGCAGGAGGTTTTAGGCTTTTGCGGTGATACGATACCCGAATTCCTGTTTATATCCAATTTAGTCTGATTAAAACTCGATTTGCACATTAAATTTCAGTTTCACTAGTTTTAAGATATATTCGTTCATTTATATAAATATATATTGAGTGTTTGTTCGTATTGATTCTTTATTTAATTTCTGTTCGTTTCAAGTCTCGTTTATAGTTTAATAGCAAAATATTTTTTTTCACATTAAGCTTGATTTTCATATTCAATCTAGGCATTACTTGCTTTGAGATCTATTTAATCATTTATATTATTACTTGTTGTATGTTATTTGCTATGATTGTTTATTTAATTTTTGTTCGTTTTGGGTTTCATTTATTCTTTAATAGTAATGTCTGGTTGTTTTGAGTTTGAATTTTAACAGATATTTGCATCTGCTGAGCTTAAGTTTAAAATGGCCTTTACTTTTCTTTGAAGAAATTTGTTTTTGGGAAAGTTTTTTTTAATTAATTTTTGTTAGTTTTTGATTGTAAAAAGTTTGAATTTTTTATGGCATGGGGGGGGGGGTGCTTATTGTCCGATTATTCTTGACTTTAGAAAACGGATCTAGAACTTTCTATTGCAATCGAAAGAGGCTTTTTTCAAAGTATATACGATTCCTCTTTGATAAAAACCTTATATTTGAAAAATAGACAGCTTGCAGAGCTTGTGGACAGCGACTGAAAACAATGAATGGATTGAAAAAATAGCTCCAATAAGGGGGTTTAGACCATTTCACTTGCTGACACAAAGGGATCACGAATGTTTGGAATTGACCTTAGTAGGAATTTGTGTGCCAAAGCAATTTTGCATCTATCACAGAGTATGTATTTTAACCTTATAATTGGATAATTTTAATAGATTTCCTGTGTGTTCTTCCCATACAAAACACCTTCCCATAAGTTATAAACCCCCCTTAATAAGTTATGCCCAGGGCATAACTTACAACGCCTACCCCTGGGCCCTGGTGGGCTGTGTCGACACCGGAGTTTTTTTGTTATCAGAACTTTGAACTATTTTAACAATATGTCTATCTCAAAACTTTTATCTGATGCATTTAGGGCGTGGAGGAGGGAGAGGGGCTAGTTGCCCTTCAATCTCTTTTGATTCTTAAAAAGTGAACAAGAACTTTCAATTTCCAATCAAATGATCCCTCTCTAAAGTTTGTGCGAGCGTCCCTTCCATAAGAAATAATATGAAGGATTCGGAGAATCCTTAAATTACAACCCTTGCCCTGAGGGCTTTGGGGGAGTTGCAATCCTCAAAGACCTAATTTCCAGAACTTAAAACTACGTTTAATAAAATCGCTGTCTTAAAATTTTGTTTGGATGTGTTTGGGGAAAAGGTGGGCGTTACAGGGCGGTTAGTTGCCCTCAAAACACTTTTGACTATTACAAAGGGCACTAGCCCTCGGAATTTCCAATCGAATGAGCTTTTTTTGAAGTTTCTACGACACCGCCTTCTATAAAAACCTTATATGCCCCCAGGGCATAACTTAAAACCCTTGCCCTGAGGGTTGTGGGGGATTGTCCTCCTCAAAAATATATTTTCTCTTCGGTAAATAACACGATTAAACGACATGACCAACTCCAAATTTTTATTGGCTGTGTTTAGTGAAATGATGGACGTGTGGGGGGCAATTACCCTCCAATAACTTTTGACTATTAAAAAGAACACTAGCCCTTTGAATTTTTTAATTGAATGTGCCTGTTTTGAAGTTTCTACGACAACGCCTTCTATAAAAACTTTATATTCCCCCAGGGCATAACTTAAAACTCTTGCCCTGAGGGTTTTGGGGGAGTTTCCTCCTCAAAAACATATTTTCTATCTGGATATCAACTACACTGAACAAAATGGCTATCTCAAAAGTTTGATTGGATGTGTTTGGTGGAATGATGGGCGTAGCGGGGGGGGGGGGGTTGTTGTCCTCCAATCACTTTTGACTATTAAAAAGGGCACTATCCCTTTGAATTTCCAATTGAATGAGCCTTTTTTAAAGTTTCTATAACAACGCCTTCTATAAAAACCTTATATGTCCCAGGGCATTACTTAAAACCCTTGCCCTGAGGGTTTTGGGGGATTCTCCTCCTCAAAAACATGTTTTCTATCTGAAAATCAACTACGCTGAACAAAATGGCTATCTCAAAATTTTGATTGGATGTGTTTTGGGGAATGGCGGGCGTGGGGGAGCTAGTAGCCCTCCAATCACTTTCGACTCTTAAAAGGGCACTATCCCTTTGAATTTACAATCGAATGAGCCTTTTTTGAAGTTTCTACGACAACTCCTTCTATAAAAACCTTATATGCCCCCAGGGCATATATTAAAACCCTTGCCCTGAAGGATTTGGGGGAGTGTCCTCCACAAAAATATATTTTCTATCTGAAAATCAACTATGCTGAACAAAATGGCTATCTGAAAATTTTGATTGGATGTGCTTGGGGAAATGATGGGCATGGGGGGGGGGCGGGGCTAGTTACACTCCAATCACTTTCAACTATTAAAAAGGGCACTAGTCCTTTAATTTCCAATCGAATGAGCCTTTTTTGAAGTTTCTACGATAACGACTTCTATAAAAACCTTATATACCCCCAGAACATAACTTGAAACCCTTGCCTTGAAGGATGTGGGGGAGTATTCCCCTCAAAAACGTATTTTCTATCTGGAAATCAACTACGCTGAACAAAATGGCTATCTCGAAATTCTGATTGGATGTGTTTGGGGGAATGATGGGCGTGGGGGGGGAGGCTAGTTGCCCTCCAATCATTTTGACTATTAAAAAGGGTACTAGCCCTTTAATTTCCAATCGAATGAGCCTGTTTTGAAGTTTCTACGACAACACCTTCTATAAAAACCTTATATGCCCCCAGGGCAAAACTTAAAACCCTAGCCCTGAGGGTTGTGGGGGAGTGTCCTCCTCAAAAACATATTTTCTATCAGGAAATCAACTACGCTAATTAAAATGGCTATTTCAAAATTTTGATTGGATGTGTTTGGGGAAATGTTGGGCGTGGGGGGGGGGATGGGACAGTTGCACTCCAATCACTTTCGACTATTTAAAAGGGCACTAGCTCTTTAATTTCCAATCGATTGAGCCTCTTTTGAAGTTTCTACGACAACGCTTTCTATAAAAACCTTATATGCCCCCAGTGAATAACTGAAAACCCTTGCCATGAGGGTTGTGGGGGAGTATCCTCCTCAAAAATATATTTTCTATCAGGAAATCAACTACGCAGAACAAAATGGCTATCTTAAAATTTTGATTGGATGTGTTTGGGGGAATAATGGGCGCGGGGGGGGGCTGGTTGCCTTCCAATCATTTTTGACTATTAAAAAGGGCACTAGAACTCTCAATTTCCAATCAAATGAGCCCCCTTTGAAGCTTTTACGACGACCCCTTCCATATGAAGTGCCTCTGGGAAAAAATAAATAATAAATAATAAAACATTTGAGCCGTATGGCCTTTACTATAGGCAACGCTACAGCGTTGCCTCTGATAAATCCTTAAATCCATTTTAGGCTACACTGAAAAGTGACTGTACATCAGCACTTAAATTTTTTCAGTCGAAAGTAAGAAAACAACTTTGTAGAAAAACCATGCTATAAGAAACCTTGCGATAGCGCAGGGGAAAGAGATATGATTGCCTAATGTTTTTCGCATGGATAGAACTAATATGTTCTCTCTTTTTCTTGCTTTTTTTTTCTTCAGCGGTAAGAGGGCTCTGAAACATCACAGAGAGCTATTTAAGCGCCCATTTGGAATAAAAATTGTTAAAGGTAGGGTCTTTTTGTAAGCATTAAGACATATCACTGAAATGAAATGCAATCCTTGAAAAAAACTGCACCTTTGTATACAAGCGTACGTCGCCATATTACAAGGGTACGAGAAAAAGGAGCTATGTTCCTTTTGTAATGTTGCATGTGTCTTGGATACTAAAACCGATACGATCACTCCTGGGGAGTGGGGGAATGATCTAATTTATTCTCTTGAAAGGTGCCTTTAATTATGTCTTCACTCACTAAATCTTTTTTTCCAAAATAAAGGCTTTTAACGTATTTTCTCAAACTCTTGACGTATATAAATTGTTGTTTTTTTTAGGCCAGAAAATCCCAGTATTTCATTTTCCAAAAACCTAAGAAACCATATTCAATAAATGAACAAATACACAATTATTGATTGTTTAAAGAGATTATATATATATATATATATATATATATATATATATATATATATATATATATATATATATATATATATATATATATATATATATATATATATATATATATATATATATATATATATATATATATATATATATATATATATATATATATATATATATATATATATATATATATATATATATATCTTATAAGCAATATTCAACCTTTTCTTAAGGTGTGTCCACAGTACCACGTTGTTTTCGGGATGTTGACGGAAATAGAGGACTAAATATTCCTGAATGCTGTGTTGAACTTTGTGAACCGTAGCATAGAAAAAGGAGAACAACTGGAAGGAATAATTGATACTGGCGTTAGATTTTTCACACCAGAAGAATTCCTAAAAGCCAAAGACTTACTTCATAAACTAATACAGTTTACAACACGCTGTAAAGTTCACGCAAAAGATGAAGAGAATTTTACGGAAATTTGCAGATGGATTCACCAAGCTCACGCCAAGAAGACCGAATTGCCGAACTTTGTTATTGATTTTCCCTGTTCAGTCCCAGCTACTAGTGAAGCTACTGCAGCAACCGTAGCTATTAAGGTGAATGAATTGTCTCGAGTTATTAAGAACCATCTTTCTATTAATGCGAACAAACCCCTCAAATAGCTAAGCACTTCAAACTAGCCTGATAAGCTTTCCTCTGTAATCATACTGAAAAATCTGACAGAGTCGCTTGATACCCCCATTGCTAGGAAGAGATTAATCGATTCGGTGTTTGCGGATACAAGTGACATGTCCGAATTACGGAGAGTCAAATAGGACTGGAAACTAGTGGTTCGCTCAAAGAACACAGCTGAAACCATTTTTGAGTCAATGAAGACCAACCAGCCGCAGATCTCTGCTGCCATAAAGAGCCCTAACTATATTGGTGTAGTGAAACGAGTCCCCTCTAACATATTGGCGGATGAACTAACTGCACTGATCCTAAGAGCTACGATGTCTAAACAGCTTGGCAGTTCCTGTACGTTCAAAGTATTTTTGAGCTGTCGATCGGATTTGGATAAATTTCTTAAGGACTCTGTGAAGATCTATTACGAACAACTGCCCACTGAAGAATTCCGTTTCTTACCCCGTCGTTGCTACTCATTCCACAACCAAGGTCACCTAGCTGACGAGTGCTCCAATAGCCCTGTCTTCTCCAGATGTGTCGCGTCTGACCATGTCTCCAAAAAGAACGATGCAGAAAAGTGTACTCGTGCTATGTTTTGTGTTTCCTGCAAGAAAGCGGGTCATACCTGCTATAGCATAAAGTGTCCAAAAAACCAGCAAAAGGCAACTCATTAACATGATGAATAACGAAATCTCTAACATTTCACTAATTTCTTGGAATATAAACGGAAATTTTTCCGAGCGGTCTCTTGTGGCTGACCAGTTTGTGAATAAATATAATGTGATATGTCTGCGATAACATTTCATCACAGAAGCTGGCCTAAACCTACTAAATCTCTGGCCGTGCTATTCTGTGTTCTCCGTGCCTGCATAATGTTCATCTCCACGAGGCTGTCCGTCTGGCGGTGTTGCCACGTTGGTTAGAAATCTTCTCACGTGCGAAGTATACGAGAGCAGTGACAATTTTATTGCAATTACACTAGATAACCTGCTAGTTAGGAATGTGTACCTTCCCACTGATTACCGTGACGCCAAATCTGATAGTGCTTTTGCTATAAGTGCTGCCAAACTAGCCCACTGCCTTAAAAAAGCAGAACAAGAGTCTCATTAGTACATATGAATAGTTGACTTTAACTGTAATCTAGAAGTTGATATCAGTGTCCAAAGTAGTCGTTGTTGTGTTCGCATATGGATACATGAGAACTGTTTTACTATTTACTGGAATAACAAAAACTTCTCGTATATCCATCAATCAGGTTCTACGTCCAATCTAAACCATATTATTAGCTCTAGTTCTTTGCCAGCACGTGAAGTTCTTGTCCTTCCGAACAGTTTCACTTCGGATCATTTCCGAGTTCAGTGTATTATCAGTAGGCCTACCTCGTTTTCCGCTGCGAATAATTCGTCAATATTCACTCAGGATGGCTTGAGGTTCCAGTTTGGCGTAAAATTGATAAAGAAAAGTTTCAAGATTCTTGTGATCTTGTTCTGTCAAAAATTCGCGTACCGTTTGACCTACTTATGAAATTCTCCCACCGTGATGAAAGAGATACTCAACTACGTCTTAATATTTATTACGCCAAACTAACCCATGCTCTTCTGTTTGTCGAATCTCAGGGAGCGCTCGAGTCTCTTGTCAGACAAAAAACTCAAAAAAAGGGATATTCTTCTAACCCTTTGTTACAATTAGCATGCGACCGAGCTACCTTCTGGTACCGGATATGGAAAGAATGAGGTAGACCACACTCAGGAGTGGTTAAAGAGATTAGAGTAGCGTCTAAGTGTAAGTTTGGGAAGGAACTTGCTCGTCACCGTGTGCAGTTGAAATCTGAGCTTTCTGAAAAAGTAATTAAAAATTCTAATCTGTTATGGAAAATGTTTGATAGGAAGGAGTCAGCTGGTCCCGAGTCAGATATCCCCTATTTAACATGGATAAACTATTACCTTGATGAGTTTTCAGCCCCAAAACAGGATCTTAACATTTCTGTTCAAGAAAAGCTTTCATCCCTCCTGTCATCAATTTCAGATACTGATTTTCCAGTTACCCCATCACAGGCGGCGTCTGCGGTTCGACGGTTGAAAAAGAAGAAGTCGGCTGGCATTGACCGTCTATCCGCCCTTCACCTTAGCCATTGCAGCCCAACTTTCATAAGGCACCTAACTCTTCTCTTTCAGATGATCTTCACTACTGGACTCGTACCATCAGCATTCAGTACTGGGTGGCTTAGGCCAGTCCCGAAGAAAGGAAAAAGTACTTCGGAACGTGCTTCGTTCAGACCGATCACAGTAGCACCAACGCTTTGCAAAATCCTCGAACTTTTGGTCATTGATGAAATCCAGGAAAATTGCTGGACTCCCCCTTCCCAGTTTGGGTTCCAGAGGGGTCTTGGAAGCGGCCACGCCATTTCTGCTTTGGCTTCAGTCTTGATTGACGCTGATGAATCGAAGGAATCCGTTGGTAAGGGTCTGCATGAGGTCCGCCGTGCCTACGACTCACTTGTCCCCGGTCAACTTATTCTGGATATGGGAAAGAGAGGTGTACAGAAGGACATCCTACTACCCATTAAAGACATGTACGACCACCTACAGGCTGAACTCCTACTTCCTGGCCATGGTCAAGCCCCCACTGAATATTCACCAGACGTGATGCTGTCCTACCGAGGGAATCCTGTAGTCCCAGTAAAAAAGGGTGCTCGACAAGGATCAGTCACATCTCCTTGTGCCTTTAAAAATTGTATTATTGAACCACAGTCAACATGCGTACTATCGAGACAACATGCATAGCTTGTGGTATAGACGTTACAATGATAGCCTATGCCGATGACATTCTGAACCCCAGCCGCACAGTCGCAGGTACAGAGACCACCTTCTCCACACTACAATCAAATTACAGTCGCATTGGTCTTGAATTTAACCCGCAGAAGTCGGATATTCTTCTGTTCAACTGGCGTCAAGAAGAGGTCTCGTCTGTGAGGCTGGGAGAACTGTCTGTAGCCCCTGTCCCGAAAATTATTTACCTTGGTTTACCAATTGGAAAGGATCTAAAAACTACACGCTCCCTTCTTATTGATCTTCTCCGTAAACGCCTGGCTTTTGCTTACAGTAGAGTAGTTTCATCTAAAATCCTTTTCAACCGTTTAATTTTGGCTCGACTTTATAACGCAATATCCCTTCCCCATTTCCTGTATCTAAACCCGTTTTGGAGAATTTTTCCCGAGCCAGAAAAAAGAAAGCTCAGATCCGCGTTTTTTAAGTATGCGAAGTTCTTGTTGCGGTTCCCGCCATGGAAAAGAAATTCGTACCTTGTTAAAAATTTTAAAATTGCGGACCCAGCGGCAGCTATAATTGAACAAATTAAACGGTACAACGAGAAAGTCCCTTCCCACCCTTGGTAACGTTTGCTGTGGCAGTAAATCGCTGTCCATTTAATTTTATTTGCACTTCTCTTGTCATATTTAGTCTTTTTACCGTGTCTTGTCATATTTAGACTAATTGGTTGAGTCCGTTGATTTTGAATTGAAGTTATCAAGTATTTTGCTGTAGGTTAGGTTAGTTGAATTGAAGTTATCAATCATATTTATTGTTATTTGATGGCGGTTCGGGGTGGAAATTGAAGAGGACAGGAGGCCACGCTGTATTTAGAGTGTGCAATTATTACGGGCCCAAACGTGCATCAATGCACAAGGAACTAAGTTAAGTGTATTTTTATATATATTTTTTTGAATTAAAACCCATATTGAACTGAACTGAACCATTGCTTATGTTTCTTCAGTACTTGGGAGTTTAAAAAGTAAAATTTCTTACGTACCTGCAGTGCAGTGCATAATTGAGTTTTTTTTTTCTCATCTTTGTAATTTGTTGAATTATGTGTAATGTGTAGTAAATGTTTTTTGTGCGTGTTTTTTCTTTTTTAGTGATAATCCGTCTTTTGTACCTTTTTTTTGACGAGTAATAAATAAATAAATATATATATATAATATATAGCACCAAGCCGCCTGAGGCCAACACAGCTACGCACGCTCCTCCTCCACCCAAATCTATTTTACACCCGCCCACGAAGTTCCTCCCTTTTTACACCCGCCCACGAAGTTCCCATTTCCTTTATATCTTTCTTTATGACGTCCTCCCATCCCAGACGGGGACGACCTGCTTTCCGTTTAGCCCTAGATGGTTGGCCGAAAAGGACAATCTTCGGCAATCTGTCATCCTTCATCCGCACAACGTGCCCTAGCCACCTCAACCTTTTTTTCATTATAGCCCTCAAGAGCGGTATTAAACCACATTTTTCGTATAGCCTATTGTTTGAAATACGGTCAGTCAGCCGGGTACCCAGAACAATCCTTAAGCAATTTCTCTGAAAAACATCTAGCAAATCTTCATCCGCTTTTCGGAGCGTCCATGCTTCAGAGCCATATTTGACCACTGTCATCACTGTAGCTTCTAATATTCTAATCTTGGTTAACAAACTTATCTTCCTATTCTTCCAGACTTTTTTTAAATGTGTAAAAAGATCCAGAGCCTCTAACATCTCACATCTTCACTGCTCCCATCATCTTTAATAATAATACTACCAAGATAAGCTGCCCACCTGATCCATCTTTTCATCACCCAACGTCACCTTTTCATCCTCACTAATTCCTAGACTTAGTGACTTAGTCTTCCTAACATTAATTTTCAAACCAATTCTAGCACCCTGAACTTGCAAAACCTCTAAACCTTTATTCATTTTCCTCACACTTTCATCTAGGTTGCTTAAATCATCAGCATAATCCAAGTCCAGGAGACTTTTTCCTCCCCATTTCATTCCGTGGTCTCCCATTGCCTTTGCTGTGCTCCTTAAAACAAAGTCCATCAAAATGATCCATATAAAGGGGGATAGAACACAACCCTGCTTAACTCCTGATTTAATAAAAAACCAGCTGCTAACCTTATTTCCTACCTTAACCGCAGCAGTGTTATTCTCGTATATAGCACTAATCACTTTAATGTATTTGTCTGGTATACCATACAAGGATAAAACCTTTACTAAAGCTCCTCTATCAACAGAATCGAACGCTTGCTCATAATCTATAAAACTGAGGACAATAGGTGTTTGAAAACTCAGGCACTTCTCAGTTATTAGCCTAAGAGTGAAAATTTGGTCGATACATCCTCTACCTTTTCCAAAACTGCACTGTTCTTCTCTTAAAACTTTGTTTACGGTATCTCTCAGTCTAAAAAGTATCATATTACGAAGTAATTTGCTACCTACAGAGACCAGGCTAATGCCTCAATAATTACCACACTTAATCTTATTACTTTTTTTATAAAGTGGTTTAATTAAGGTTTTCCAAAAATCATTAGGTACTTCCCCTTTTTCAAAAATCATATTCATATTCTTCAGCAACTTATTTCTAACCTCAGAGCCATCATATTAAAGAGACTCATTTACCACACTATCAGCACCTGGAGCTTTATTATTCTTTAATCCTTTTAGTACTGTTTCTAATTCCTCCTCACAAAACAAATCTTCCTTCACATCCAAGGTATCACAAGCTTTTTCATTTTCCTCTATATTTTTTTCTGCAACTCTATCTTGGTTAAGCAAATTCTCAAAATTTTTGCCCATCCCTCTGTTGTTTTTTTCTTATTGAAAATTGCGGCCCCAATCCTATCTTTAACTGGGCCAAGTCTAGATTAATTACTGCCTCCCAATTTATTAACAAACCAGTAAAATACTTTACTATTTTGTCATCTAGCTGCATCTTTCAGATCCTTGGCAATTTTATCCATAGCCTCCATTTCATACCTTCTTAATTCATATTTTAATGTTTTCTCCACTTCCGTTACATTTCTCTTATTTTCTTAAGATCTATCACTCAGATAATTCTTGTACAAGTCCTTTCTCCTTTCTATTAAACATAAAGCTTTTTCACTAATATTCTTAGCTGCAGTTCTAGCTTTCTTCCCTGATACGCCCTCGGCGACTTCACAAATTATTTTTCTAAAATCATTCCAACCATCTTCCACATTATCAAATTTTAAACTCTCAAGTTTAGTATTCAAATGTTCCAGGAAAGTTTCTCTCAAATTCTCATCCTGGAGTCTACCAACATCATAACTTCCCGGGAGGTGGTTACTCTTCCAATATTTCAGCTTGCTGTCTTACCATCACGTGAATACCATGTTATCTTATGAGCCATTTTATGACCAAACACCGTATTGGTTATAACTAGATTGTTATACCTACAAAATTGCAAAAGTCTGTATCCATTACTGTTTTCTTTTCCTACACCAAATTTACCTAGTCTAGTATACCATCTATACCTATTTCTACCAACCTGGTCGTTAAAATATACCAGTAATAAAAACATATTTCTAACTGGGACCCTGTCTATTTTCTCCTGTAACTGTAAGTAAAATTAATCTGAGTCACTAGTATCTCCGTCAGTCGGTTCTACAGGGGGGTATACTACTGTAACTGATACCCTGAACTTTATAGTCATAAAATGAGCAATTAGTATTCTATTATTAATACCTTCCCAGCCTAGAAAAGACTTAGCAGCTTCCTTATTCATCATGAACCCTACTCCCTGTCTATGTGCCCCATCCATCCTGCCTGAGTAAACAAATTCTATTTCACCTAATTTCATGCTTCCTACTCCTTGGATATGAGTTTCTGAAACTCCTAATAAGTCCAGTTCAAATCGTCTGAATTCGTCAGTCAAAATGTCGATACGATGGTCATTTTTTAACGTCGCAATATTCCAAGTTCCAATTTTCATGTTCTTTAAATCATTGAAATTATGTTGGCCTCAGGAAAAGCAATAATCCTGAATACCAGTGCGGGACGGGGATCACATATTTTCTCAAATCTACACCGAAGTGCTTAAGCCGGCTTAGAACCGGACAGCAAGAAGTCCCTGGGACCTCTACGAATGGAGGCTTTGTGCAATCCTGGGCCCATCTTGGTCACAACATGGTTTTCAGCACTTGGCGATGCTCTTCTATCAACAAGAGTCGAAATCCTGCAAAGACAGTCTCAAGCCTATTACCTCCGAATCATTATATATTCATGCCTACAAATATTATGCTACTACGGGGATATATATATATATATATATATATATATATATATATATATATATATATATATATATATATATATATATATATATATATATATATATATATATATATATATATATATATATATATATATATATATATATATATATATATATATATATATATATATATATATATATATATATATATATATAATTATATATATATATATTAATGAGGGGGTTTACCCCCTCGTCTATACCTCGCTCTTTACGCTAAAGCTTATTTAGTACTTTCAAAATAACTATTTATTCTAATTAAACGGTTTTTGTGTTCAGGGGTCAACCTTCAAGAATTGGAACAAAATTTGATGCTCTTACAGTTATACGAGGCGAAAATGATATATGTTAAATTCCTTTGTCTGGTTTTCGGTAGATTAATGGATAATTATAAAATTATTATTAAAGGAAAGAATATGCTGATACTATTGGATGGAATACGAAGATTACAGCTTTGTTATGTGACCAAAACTAATTGATTCCAAATGAGGAAAATAATTTCTTTCAAATAAAGCATTTCACGCTAAAAATACGCCAAGACCGCAACTAAACAGTGAATGAATAACTTTGCCAGCTGCGCTCTGGACTTCTTTTTGGGATGCGTGACACCGTATTATTTGTAGTCGCTACCACACTTCTTCGAATTAATTAAAAAACTTTCTCCACAAAACAAGCTTTTCGAAGAGAACTGAAAAGCTCTACTAAGCCAAAAATGAGCAAAAATAAAGTAAAATAACCTTTCAAGCGTAAAACTGCCACAAATCACCATCAATAGAAGAAGAAGGATTTATTGAAAAAAAAACATATCAACAAAAAATTATAGCTGCCTCCCCTAAAAAGCAAAGCTTGTCCGTGGGGGAGGTAGAGAAAACAAAATCCTTAAAACAAAGAATACTTGGCCACCGACACCCCTAATACCATCACACTAAACAATAAATACAAAATAATATCATATATTATACTTCCTCTGGAAACATCATATCAACAAAACCCCCACAATAAATAAATCAGTTAATCAGTCAAAACTCATATTCAGCAAAAAGCAGTTCCTTAATGATTTTTCTAAAAATACTGGGGTTACCAATAGTCTTAATATCACTATTCAAACTATTCTATTTCCGTGTACCTCTATAAAAAACAGAAAAACATGAACGGGAAGATATACCTCTAGGTCTATAGAAGTCTTCACTACCCCTTGTATCGTGAGAATGAACAGTAGACCTAATGGACAATTTATCACCATAACACCGAGGCTGAACATCCTGCTACAGTCCAAAAATAAACCCCAATATATAGAACTCACGAAGGCCTGCAGCCGGCAAAATTTTTAAAGTTGGGTAAATTTCTCAAACAGACATACGTGGAGATATACCGGCTAAAATTCTTACTGCATGATTTTGTATAACTCTTGGTTTTAAGGTAGAAGAAAAAGTATAGAGCCAAATGCTTTAACAATAAAGTATATACAGGCGTATTAAAGAGAAATAAAGATGGCAAAGGCCAGACTTAGGAAAAAAGTGTTAGAGTTTCTTCATTATACAGAGATTTCTTGCCAGAATTTTGCTAGTTAAAGTTACATGTTCCTTAAAAGATAAAGTTTCATCTATTACAATCCCAAGGTATTTAAAAGACGCAGTCCGTTTTGTAACGCCATTGGGCATATCTAATTCCTTGATCCATGGGTAAAAGTTTGATGATCGCGAGAAAATAATAAATTTAGACTTAGCCATGTTAATCCTTAATTTATTTACCCTCAGCCATGCTGTAATTCTATTAACTGATTCCTTCATGGAAATCTGCAGCAGCTCCGCTGTCTTAGCTGTGCTAATGGCTGTTGTGTCATCAGCAAACAGTGAAACTGTTTAATTAGTCGGGTTTACCGTTAGTTCATTTATTCTATAGCAAAAATTATTTAGACAATTTGGCAAATCATTAATAAATATCAAGAATAATATAGGACCGAGAACTGATCCTTGCGGAACACCTATTTCAATACGCTTTTTTTCGGAAGAAGTATCATTTAGTTGGACATACTGATAACGATTACTTAAAAACTTCTTAAAAAATTTAGTGATTTACCCCTCAAACCATACACCTCACACTTCTTAAGTAGAAGTTCATGATCCACAGTATAGAAAGCTTTCATCAGATCTAAAAATATAGCATCTATTTTGAAACCTTTATCTAATACATCATTAATAATATTTGTCAAATAAATCATCGCCTGTTCCGTTGTCCTTTTTCTACGGAACCCAAATTGTGTCCCTACCAGTAACTTATGATCCTCCAAAAAACTCATCACTCTAATACTAAAACACTTCTCTAAAACACGGGAAATAATGGGTAAAACAGATATCGGTCTGTAGTTACCTGGGTCATTTTGAATACCATCCTTATGAATTGGGGTTATACGGGCAACTTTAAAACAGTCTGGGAATTTTCCTTGACGAAAACACTCATTAATTAACCCACATAAAACTTCAGCTATAACAGGAAAAATACATTTAAGCGTTTTTAGAGTAATATGATCGCTTCCAGATGAATTACTACACAGCCCATAAATAATTTTTTTAATTTCATCAACTGTTAGAAGTCTAAGGTGAAGAGACACATCAATGGGGTCCCTCATTAAGGACTAGGACGTTTGGTCACCACTATCAGGCACAACTGACATAGCTAAATTCAGACCAATATTCGAAAAATAACTCTGAAATTCATTGCATATGTCCTTTTCAGAATTCAAAGTCTTTCCCATTACACTAACTAATTCATCAGGTACACTATTTATTTTTAATCCAATCACTTGTTTTATTAGTCCCCAGGTTTTCTTAGGGCATCCTTCGACCTCCTTAAACTTTTTCTCAAAATATTTCTTTTTTTCATTTCTTAAAATTGTATTCAAACTATTTCGATAAATTTTATATAATTGCTTATTTTCTTGTGTCGGGTTAATTATTTGAGCTGTAAAAAATTTATCTCTTACATTTATTTGCTTCAAAATCACAAGACCAATCCAAGGTTTTTTACTTGAGTGCTTTCTATTAAACGGTTTCAATATGACTACTTGACTTATCAAACTCTGCAACTTTTCATAAAATAAAACAAACTTTGAATTTGCGTCCTGAACTTCGCCTAGAACATCGTACCAATCCACCTTTTCTATATCATTTTTAAGCTTTACCATCGCACTTTTACTGATCACTGGAATCCTTTATTTTTTGCCTTTAACCACCTTCGTGACAGTTCTAAAGCTAGCTGAAACTCCAAAGTGGTCAGATACATCGTTGATAAGGACCCTGGGAAGACTCCAGGGTACATTAGAAAGGATGTTATCCAGAAGCTTAGCTGATGTTCCCATAATTCTTGTAGGGATATTTATGCAAGGATGAAACCTTGCATATTTATGCAATTTATATATATGCAATTATGCAATTTAATTATGCAATTTATGCAATGATATTTATGCAAGGATGAAACATCTATTAATAAATTCAGTGCTAGCAGATGACTGATCTATAGGGTTAATATTCAAATCCCCCATAATAAAACATGGCATAGAGTTAATCAGAAGTTTCATTAATTGTTCTTCAAATAGGTCCATAAAGTCTTGGAGCAGGCTCTGTGGAGGTCTATATACTACAAAAATACAAAATTCAAATTCTCTCTAGTTATATGTAAAACAAAACACTCGCAAACTTTCTCTCTATATATTGTAAGATCTTCTCTTATTGAAACCTTATAATCAGCCTGAATGTAAGCTGCTAGGCCTCTATGTTGGTAATACTCGCGATTCCTTACATATAAATTATAACCAGGGATATGCAGCAACTGCGAGTTATTATCATTTAACCACGTTTCAGTTAAAGCGATCACCTGAAAGACATTAGTATTTGTTAATTCCGATAAAAAATTATGCGCAGAATTCAATCCCTGACAATTCAAATGAAAAATGTTAAGGCCAAAATGGCCCCTATCACAATACAAGAGTAGAGATGCCTCAGGAGGTCCTGTCACGCACCCCTGCTGCCACCTAAAACTTTTTTTGCACTCCAAATAAGGGCATAGCCTGCCTAGGGAGAATGATTACGTAATGGGGTCAATGACCTCTTTTTCCAAGGTCGATTTGTTTGATGTTTCTATGTGTAATAACTCCGGAACGAAGGTTGCACATGCGCATTGAATTCTAACGGGAACAATGTTATTGATCTAGGACTCGAAGGGGAAGTGGATTTCCGAGAACTTGATTGCGTAATCGAAGGGGAAGTGGATTTCCGAGAACTTGATTGCGTCATCGATTGGGAATTTTATTGATCCGATAACGGGAAACAGGATCACGTGTATCCTAGCGACTCAGGGTCAGTCTAGAGTCAGCAGTCAGAGTGAAAGGATTAGAAAATGAATAAATTTGAGAAAGAGAGAATTAGATCAAATCTATTGTTTATAGAAAATCATTTGATTTTGGATGACGATTTTCTCGAGTTATCTATTCAACTCAGGATATTCTCTCGTCAGGGAACACTTGACAATATAATGAGGAGTGATTCTTCCCCATTGGACTATTGTATGAAACTTTTAAAATGTGACTCAAATGCTTATAGTCAATTTATTGATATATTAATTGAAACAAGGCAGAATCATATTGTGGATATACTTTTGACAATATTGCCAATGGATTCAATGTAGATGGCTCATCATTCGAAAGAGGTAACGTAACAGAGTTACTCCTCTCTCCCCCATTTCCCTCTTGTTGAATTTATCGAACGAAGAGGATCAGTTTCGTTTTAGCTGTGAGTGAGTTGACATCGGAAACCGAAAAATGTTCTATATATGTCCATTGTGCATGTACACCCTTGGCAGTTGGAATCAATGTGAGAATTGTACAATTATTGATGACTATAGTGAAAAGTGTAAATTATGTAATCCTTGTAAATTACATAGAGGCTATGCAGTACAAATTAAAGGATGTAATTCATGTCTTGAGGAGGTGTGTGACTCTCATCTTAGAGGGCACCTGTGCTCCAATTGTCACTATGATAAATATGATCAGTGGGATAATACTTACCCCGATGTGATTGGAAAGAATCCTAAACGCGATTTCAGTTTATTTCTATGAAATTGGTATCGTTGCGTATTAATATCAGCCTGAGAAGGGGGAACTGGTCTGCAAATCGACTCTTGAACTAAAAAGACCGTTGGGTGTCTTCATCACCGTCGTGCTGATACTGTCTATTACTAATACCAGTAAAACTATTTTTAAATTTTTGTCACAAAATACGATTCACCACTTGAAAACACTGCTTGTGATAGTGCTTCACATAGACAGATTGAAACTCGTGAATTTCATAATATGAATGCAAATAGTATCATTGACTATACAAAGAGATATGACAAGAGTGAAGTTACATTGTACTGTAGAAAATGTGACCCTGACTTTGCAGTCAATCAAGATCAATATACAGTGAATCCAAATGATTTACCAGCATTAGTGGTTCGCGATAGTTGCCTATACATCGAAGAAGAAATCTAAAGTGAAGATTGAAAGACATTGTTGCGTATATATATACATTTTATTAATAAACAAATTCACATACATTTTTTAAGCACTTTACTCTTAGGACACTAAAATCAATACTGTATAGGTCTGAGAGGATATTTTACACTAGAAAGTCGTTCAGACGAAGATTGTCACCATAAATATGGAGAAAGTGCTTGTAAGTATAACCACGGCATCGGAATACAAAATATAGTAGCGCATGGAAGCCACAGCTCTTAGTCGTTTGATCCTGAACCCTCTTTCGATTTTGAATAATAGTATTCCCACTGCTCTCAATGTAGTTGCTGATGTGGGGTGGGTAGAATGTATAGGGTAGACCAAGAGGATCAAAAAATTCAATCGTCTTCATTGTTTGAAAGATGCACAGCCAATGACCCGTCAGCACAGTCGACGGACTGCTATTAACAATAATCAAGGTGTTGTTGACACTTTGAATTTTTCCAAGATAGTCCAAGGACAGACAATAGGATTTGTACTGGGACATATAGGGGTCCATATTAAATACACTGATTATTTGATTGGTGTTCATGGCGCCAAGTCTAGTAGAAGACTGCCTTCGGGAGTGATTTCCCAATAGGTTTCATATTGATTTAGTGAGATTAGGGCAATACTCTGAGCCAATGAGTCGGCAAATGTACACTCTAAACGTACACTCCCAGTACGTACTATACTCATATCCTGTGTACCAGACAATTCCAGTATAATGACACCCTGTGTTTTAGCAAACATATCTTCGGTTATACCATTTTCAAATAGTTAAGAGTCATGATCTAGGGTTTGCATGGTCAACTCGTACAATGTTCTATATGATTTATCAAAAGATAGATTGTAGAGTGGGATGCCGTTTACTTTGCACACAAGAGATGAAAGTCCAAACATCTCGAATTTATGTGGACATTCAGTCCATGATCCTATTGCACTGGCGCTTTTTACAAATGCCAACGCCAATTTCGATGGAATTTCACCATTGATAAAGGATGAATCGGTGAAGGTGCGTGAGCCCATGGCAATATGACGCTGATTGGTGATTGTATGAGGAACAAGTAGTTTAATATTGTTGCCATTGACTCTCAGTTTTTCCACGGCCAAAGCAACTGAACTCATAACTTGCTGTTTGCGTAAATTTAGTATTGCCGAGGTGAGGGAGAGACTTACATCGGGATTGCCAGCAAGTTCTTTTCTCAATATGAAATTGGAGGGTGCAAGCGTCAATTTTAGATCCACTTTAACATTGGGCGGCAGCCATTGGGGTCTATTAAATATTTCATGATATATTTTTCCGACTAGATGTAATTCAGTAGTTGTAACATTTTTAAGCACATCTGTACTATCAGTATTAGTAATGTATTTATATCAATTGGAGGTGCCTCTCAATTCCTTGTATGACCTGGGTGTCATCAACATGAATTGCATATAGCTCGTATAAGTTGAGAGATTGTTGCTTGTGCTCACCAGCGTGCCATTGATATAGACACTAATTTGACGAAATAAATTATGTAATATACAATTTTCATAGGATATTCCATCGGTCCGAATCGGCATTGTATTTTCGGATTTCTGGACTTTCATTTGCAAATCTATAAATGTTGAAGACATGTCCATAAAGTAGTCTTCATTGGAATAAATTTGAAAGTGGATATTATCGGAGAGGGGTTGTTGTGGATAAAATTGTTCATAGTATCCATGCTTGACACTCACATCGACATTTTCAGCATTGAATAGATTCAATGAGGCGGTGATTGAAGGTTGATAATCCTTATGCAGTAGGTAGGACATTTTAGGAGAAGAAATCTAGTTTCGATCTGACAATTTTCTTCCTTGGACTTTTGGTTACACTACGTGTCAGCTTTTTCCTTATTTTCTTTGACAAACGGGGTGTCATATGTTTCCGACCTGAGTAGAGACTGACGAGGGATGTATTGTTTCTTGACCTTTTTAAGCCATTACCATTTTGTTTTAATCTCTCGCCATGGGTTCGCGCACTGGACCTAAAATTTTCCGAAGCACTTTTTTTAAAATCCTTGCCAGAGCCCCAATCGTATAGTGTAGAGGATGCAAAATCTGTCGCAGCCGGTACAAGATACTTTCTAGCCAGTGGTAGTGAAGAGCGAAACAGCTTAGCAAACCAACTACCAAGACCGTAGCCAGACATTGACGAGCGACCCTTATAATAGTCTATTCCAATGCCCTGTTGTCTTGGGCCAAGAGTATTAACATAGCAGTCAATATCAGGACAAGTGAATACCACTTTTCTATTAGACATCTTGCTTTTGAACGATGCGGCGAAAATGGCATCTAATCAGAGCCAAACCCTTTGATATTGCTATTAGATCGCCCAACTCGGTTCTTAGTGTTAACTGACAGAGTTCCAAATAGCAAGTGTCTACGGGAATATACTGAAGATGCCTTATATTATAGTGGTGAATATGTTCTTGATTGGTTTTTCGTTCAAGAACTCGTAGGAGGGGAACATTTGAATTACCAACCCGAGATGTTTCCACAAATGAAGCGTAGAGAAATATAGAAGTGTCTGTGGAGAAGGCAGGCGGGTAGTCAGCGAAAATGAAATTAGTGTTCCCGGCACTTTTACCATTGATTATATTGAGCTTAAAGCCAAGAACATCCTTTAGATTATCATTGAGAATAACCTTTTCACTGGCAATAGGTGAACTAATGTAGATCCTGCCCTCCTCCTTTGAATAGTTGAAATGAAAAGCTCCTTTTTTACGAGCGGAAATTCTTTTAATGATAGTACGACATAAATCATTCATACAGGTGAGTTCCTCGTAGGGCAATTCAATATATGGATAATCCAACCAATTCATTTTTTGAATTTGTTCTTGATCACCTGGTGGTGGTGGCCAATCATAGGGTCTAATTTTTATTTCATATTTACGATCCTTTCTCAGGATGTCATAGGTATTTTTGAGAATACAGTTAACAAGAGCCACTTCATACTTTCCGTCGAATTTCATGGTGGGGGAGAGTTTCGTCCAAAAATCACTTGTTCTATTCAGATCATTGTAGAGAGGATCAGAAACATTAGACATGAAAGTCACATAGAAATCATTGGGCATTGTTAATGTCTTCAGAACTGATCAAAGAATCAAAATCTGAGTTGTATCCTATCAAGCGAACAAGCAACTGTTTCTTACCATGGAGTGTACGACTCTTTAATATCTTTTCAATTTGATAAATTTCACTAGTGTTTCTAACTTTTTGCAGTTCATAGTCATAAAAGCCGCCGAGACTCTCATCATCTTTGGTGTCTCGCAGTCGATAAGTTATGGGTATGGTGTCCTGGATTTTGGATACTTTAAAAAGTTCGGTGCTCCATAAATAATTCCCCTTTTCAAAATTATTGGTGGTTCTATTAATTCAAACAGTATCACCAACATTGAATTTCTTCTTCTGTTTCTCTTTTTCACCCTTGGAGTATTGCTTTAGAAAAGCATCAAATGTATTCTCACTATAATGAACATCCCTTGGTGTACAGTTTGACAGAGATCGATGGGGTCGATGGTTGTATATCTGCATGATTTTATCTAAATCATGAATAAAAGCCGATGTATTTTTCAATGTGCAATATCTTGAAATTAATAGACAAATCGTTCTTATTAATCGTTCAGCCAATGCAGCCTTTATCGGGCTGTGACTATGATAAAGTGTTGTATTATATTTCAAAAGAACCCTTTCCACATGTGGATTAACAAATTCACTGCCACGATCCGATTGAATTTTTCTATATGAATCCTGTTCTAGAATACTTTCAATGCCCCGAGCAACTTCAACACCTCTCTTTGATCGTAGTGGAATGGCATAGGCATAGCGACTAAAGATACTGATTTCCACTAGAATATATGTGGATGGCGCATTGTGAGGTCGTTCAATTGTTTCTTAAACTAAAAGGTTAGTGTGGAGTCCCAACAGAGGGAAAAAGGCGGTTAACTGTCGATATTAGTGGCTATGACGCCAGAGACTTCAAGGCAGTGTTGCATGTGCCTCACTCTCTAGAGACTGTTTTGCATTTTTCAATGTGGTGGTGCCGTACACATCTTTGGAAAGCGTTTGGGGAGAACTTAAACTCTCCGCTTCACCAATATTTTCATAGACACCTTTCAAAACTTCATCCATTTTGAGCGTAAACACGTAGTGTAATGTCCACTCCCCTTTTGGACACTGGTGGGCGAATCAATTCGTCTTAGCTTTTGACTAGCAGCCAGAGGTGTTGTGAGATCAGCGGTGCTGAAAGTATCTTCAAATATTGAATCTTCTTCTTTTTTAAATGGTGTTGTTGGAGGACTATATTGTCTTAGTTTCTTTAGAATTTGCTTATTGCTAATAAGACTTTTGGGAAAGTTTGATACACACAGAAAGGTGTATAGATTATCGTCAAAGGATAAGAGTCCTTTACGATTCGTCACCATATCACAAATTAAATCAACTAGATTATAACTTTTTCCCTGAATTATAATTCGTTTCCCTGTGCTCTTGACTTGAACTTGATCGCCAGTTTCCAACATGAGATAAGATAATACTCTTTTACTCTGTTCTCGATAGGTCAGTAGCAATAGGTTTCCAATTTTCAATGCAATCGAATTCAAGTCCTTCTCTATTGATTGCACTGCAGAATCTTGAGGAGATGTTTCCTGTTTAATGGGATCGGCGATGGGTCTCTCATGATATGGTTTATGTTTGTCCACACGTCGCAATGCATCTTGAAGTAAAAGCAGTTTTTTGTCGTCGGCAATATTCTCATCGTTAATGAATTTGCTTAGATTGTCTTCAAAATGTTCGATGGGCGAGAGGACAAGTTCAAATGGTGTCAATTTATATGGTTTTGCCACTCTCACTAGAGAAAACTGTTTACAAGTCATGCGATTATCTGTATTATAAGTGTGAAGAAGTTACCACCTGCTTGAAGGAGCCGCTTTCTTTTAAAATTTTTTCCCCTTTTTTTTACAAACCACGGTATTGTCAGTTGAATGAGGGTTGGGTGTACGCTTTATAAAATATTCTGACCGCTGTATATTGCCCTCGGTTAAATTTAAACATAGTTCAGACATTAGGTTAATGAAATCATTGTCAGCCACATGTTTGAGTATAGCCTTCCTGAGCAGTGGTTTTGAAGTGCTTAAAATGGAAAATAGATGTCGTTGTTCGTGTAGTTTCTTCAGTGTCATAATGGTGACTACTAGCCTTTTCTACTGTTCACCGGAAGATATACTGTAATTTCTTTGTTGAAAATGTCGGTGACTACACGTAGATCCTCGGGCGTGCTCTGATTAAGATCCAGCAAAATGTAACCGTAGGGCTTGCTAGTCGCCTGAGTGTACGCTGACAATAGAAATTTAGGGGCGCCGGGGTATATCTGCTTATTGAGAGTTATGAGCGAGCTTGAATCACGAACGACTCGATAGATTTTATAGACAGTGCAATTCAAAGCAAGGGTTCGCATACATTTGCTCTGATGAAACAGATTGTGTAGAACCAGAGTAACGGAAATGTGTTCATGATGGGAGCGAACGGTGAACAATTGTAGCATTTCCTGTGAGAACTGTTCAATGGATTCAGCCAAATCATCAATAATCAACCACGAGTTCGATTCAATACTATTGAAAACATCAAGTCCCCGTATGAATTGTATTGGTATGGTTGTGTCAATAGCTTTTATTTTATCATAGGACTCTTGCCAAATACTATAGCAATAGTAGATTTTTTTCGGTTTTTCCAAAAACATTTTATCGCAATTTTGAATTATTTTAGCTAAAAGCGTTGTTTTACCCGACATTGAGGGACCACACAGAAACGATCTGAAGGGTGTTTTAAATTGATACATGCTGTTGGGGACAACAGTCGGACTACAACTAACTGTAAATCATATGTGCTCAATGAATAAGTAGTAATTTCCCCCATAGATCTATCTATTCAAGAACAACAAAAACAATATTTCATGGCAGCATTTATTTCGACACTGCATGAAAACAAATATTTGCAGTCAACATGATCAATGATAAAAATAATAAAATTTGCTCAACAAGAACAATTGACAAAATTTCATGGTGGTCAAAATGAAAAATCTATTTGTTCAACATGAACTGCAATGATAACACATTATAAATAAGCACTTTTTGTCTTTAAACACTTTTCTGTACAACACTTTATGTACAATAAAAAACACTTTTTGTCCATCAACAGCACTTATTGTCTTTAAACACTTTTCTATACAACACTTTTTGTACAACAAAAAAAACACACTTGGAACATGAACTAGCACAGTTGAACATTATGAATTTAAAGGTGGGATCCCCCCCCTCCCCCCGGGGGCCGCGGGGCCGAAGGCCGGCCGGCCACGGGCGGGGACCCCCCCACCCCAACCCCTGGGAGGCCGCGGGAAGGGACCCCCCCCCTCCCCCCGGGAGCGGCAGTGGAAAAAAAATAGTTATCGTCACTGCAGGTTAGTGGGTGGGTTAGGTTAAGGTAGTGAGATTGGGATTAGATAATTAATGAACTGGTTGGGGGTGGTTAGTGGTTAGTCAGATTAGGTTAATTTATCCAGACCAAGTTGATTGCGATAGTCTATGCATTCAACTCGGTCTGAAATACGGTAGTGGCCGTGGGGTAGGACACTCACACCATTCTCGAGTACATAGACCTTTTCAGATATACATGACATTGCATTCTTTTCCACTCTTACAGTATAATTTCTATACTGTAGAGAGCGAATTGAAAGCACTTGTGCTCTCGGCACTATGCTACTTTCTACACAGTCTCTGTACACGCTCATGTTGAAAATTCTCTTTACAAAATGTGTAGGCACCCCTGTACACGCCTTCATTTCTTCCCGACTATGAGTTTCAGCCCAATAAACTTTGGGACCCGGGAACACCCCCCTGGATATAAAATCACTCCCAGTCTCTTATTTTAATTTTAATAGTTGGTTGGGGGCTTGACGTTTCACCAGCTCGGGGTAGATGATGGATTCCAGTTGGTGAAATCCATCCGCGAGCTGATGTGCACCCCCTTTTGCTAAATCACCCAATAAATCCAATTCAGTCCCATTTACCTTTAACAGCAGAAAATCTGTATCACCATAGTAAACTTAAACCTCCCCCTCCCGTGGCCATTGCACCTTGCACACATTGTAAAAGAACGACAACATGAGCTTTTTTGAAATTTCCAGTACTGAACTGCCGCCTGCAATATTCTTGTTCAGTACTACATTTCGCTTTCACCTGTGTAGAAGAACCATGCCGGTATCTATGCTCGTGAACGATGTAAAATTGGGGTCGGCAATAATTCGTGCACACTCTAGAGGGTCAGTCACGATGTCACAGCGAGATCTATTACGAACGCTTTCACAAATTTTGCCAAACGCTGAATTTAGGATGAGCTTATACATTTCCTTCTCCACCTTTGAATTTGCCATAGAGCGTTTATCGACAAAGGTGTCGATAAAAGTTTTCAAGTAGGGTCACTGATTAAACTGCAGGACCCTGTGTATTTTAGTGATCTTGAAACCGTTGCTCACCATCCAGTGCAAAAGCACATGGTGAACAACGATATTCTCTTTAGGGTCCAAATCAGCAATCAGTTTCTGTTTGGAGGGAGTCCAGTGCATCCCCATATCCTCAACCAATGACCGATTGTAGGGACTCAGAGAGTCCCTGCTCACCGGCCGATTGATACAGGGAAAGACAAAATCTTTGACTGAGTCGTGAAGCGCTAGCGGAATGTGACCATCAACTTCAAAGAACCATCCTTTTGGCCCATTGTCCTTGACGGTGGTAATGTCGGGGACCTCACAAGGATTCTCAAGCCAGTGATAGTTCCCACACAGCAAAGAGTAGTGTGACATTGCCGAGGGGTACAACGAGTTCATGTCCAAGAACACTGCATTTGACTTTGCACCGGTGCTTTGTCCGCTCGGATCGGTTGATAAGACGCGGTCCCCATGAAAAATGTACCCTCCCCTCATTGAACGCTCTACAAAAAGGTGCTGATCTACGTCGGTGATTAGGCCTATTTCCTCCCTGCTAATTTTTAAAATTAAATCCATCACTAAATGGGGTGTAGAAAAATAATAACCTATATCTAACCCGAACTCTGAATAGATTTGGTGTGTGTTCTTACAGATTATATCCAGCAGAGTTAGAACGTCACTGCCCAAGTACAGTCTACAATAATCCCACCCATTTTTACAATCCCCCTTGGACCACACCTTCTTGGCAAACTCATACTCCTCGGCTGTGCATTCACTGTTGGTCAGTGAATTGTAAAAAGCTTCAATTCGAGGTAGTTTCTCCTCACTTAAGCGTGCGCCAGAACAGTAATAATCGTATGCATATATACCTTTGCAGGTCAACAGGTCATACATTTCACTGTCTGGAAACTGCTGTTTAAGCAAGGGAAAGCTATCAAAATTGTCGCTTTTTTGCACTTCAATCAATTGACTCAATGCCTTGGGGAAAAAACTAAAAGAATCTAAAAACCTGATTTTATTCCAGCACATATGCCCATTATCCACTGCCTGCCACTTCAGTTCAAGAAGCAATAACTTCTCAGCTGATTTGGGACTTATGTTGTATGTAAATGAACTATTTACCCATGGACAATCTACTCCCCCTCCCTCCCGCTGCATACGTGCCCGTGCCGGTAAAATAAATTTTAAATCATAATTTGAATTATGAATAAAAACAGGGATAAAAAACTGCTGGCTAACATTTAAATTACACGATTGATGCGCAACCCCACGAAAATTTCTACCCCCAGATGATATTTCCTGCCACACATGGTCATGATCTCTGACTTTTCCCCGCCTCACCCGGGTCCCGTGAGTCCCTTTCTCCCCCGATGCAAACACCCCCTTACAAACCCAACCTTTTGTTTGATTTTTAATAGCGATACGCTCCTCTGCAGACAGCACCATTGGATAATGGGTACTTCTCAAACAAGAAATAGCACCATTAGCCGTGCCAATCAGTTTTGTCAATGCCTTGTCCATGCACTCAGGTCCCTCATTCAATGTTTCAACTATTTCAAACAACTGAATGGTGTTAGAACTGTCTCTTTGCGCTTGGGCGTTGGACACTGAAATGGCAAGATTTTCTTTGACTCGGTTTGGATATTGGGGGTCATTCACCTCCACCAGCTTAGCTTCACAATCCAAAGATATTTTGTTGCACTGGAGAAGGGTGTTTTGAAAATTTTTGAATCCTAGAATTGCCTTATCCCCTGAAACCGTTTCCACTGTCGGGTAGCCATGGCGGCTACAATGCCTCATATGATTTTGTAACTTTAGTTCAGTCCAAAATCTGGAGAGGCATGTTTGACAGTAGAAACGGGTCCCCCTATTCTTACCCTCCCCCAGAACTCGACTAATGTCAGTGATCGGGTTAAAATGACCGATTGTGTTCGGTTGACTAGGTGATGTGTAAAGCAACCAAACCCAGTGTTTAACCAAATCAACTGAGGGACCCCTTACGGGGAAGACCATCCCCTTCTTTTTAGAGCGAACCCCATCTTCAAATTCTGTTTCGTATTGTACCACAGTAACGTCAATATTCAAATGAGCATTAGCCCTTTCAAAAATATCAATAGCTCGTACCGTCCCTGGATATTTTCCTTCTAAACGAAAAAAATCTACAACTGGAAAATTGTAGCCTTCCGTCCCGTGTATTGTCCAGTGATGTCCACATTCGTCTTTGTAGTTCCCCGCGCTAGAGGCTCTTATTATTATATGATTACATTATATTTTAAATCCATACTATAAGTTTAAAAACTAATATTCTTGAACAATTGGCACCCCGCGAGATAAGGATTATCTATTGAATTTATAGAACTTTCATATACAACAGTAACAAAGCTTAAAATAAAAATACTTATTAATTTGAAAAATATTAAAACTAGAATTTTCAAAATAAATAACTAGAGATCCACTACTGTTTTCATTCATGTTCTCGAGATGCGTTATAATTTGATCGACCCAATCCAAGAAGGCACCCTCAAAATTCTCTAAATTCCAATAAACCAAACGCATCTCGGAATGTACAAAATGATAGTAAAATTCGCTTTTTCCCTCATTCAAATAAAACACTTTTAGAACAATAGAGACCTTAATTGAATCTCTCCATCCCCACACCTGAATTTGATTCTCCAGAAGTGCACGAATTTTGTCTACATAGTTGTGTACAATTTCTATAGGATCAAAAACAAAATTTCCCCCCATTAGTGTATTAAAGGGATCACCAAACGTTGCAGTGAAAACAACTCTATTATTTAAAATTCTGTTGGACAGCTGAAAGTCTGGGAGAGTTGTACCCCCCGCCCCCGCGGGGATTTTTACCCCACCCCCCAGGTGGTCAACAATATATTGCGCATGCTCCACGTCAGTTGTTCGAAGTGGCGTCAATAGGGTATCAGAGGTTGGAGGGTTACCTGTAAAATCATTTAAAATTTGTAAAGTATTCGGGCTCAAGTCTACCAGCTCAACTGCGCTATTATCTACATTAAAAAAATCAGCAAAAAAGTCGTCAATATTAAAAGGTACTTCAATGCTATCGTCCCATGTTAAATTGTTGGGGGACTCCACGTGTGCCTCCTCTTCTTCCCCTTCTTCACTGGACGGCGAATATGGGACCAATGCTCGCCCAATCTATAAATGAAAAAATAGCTTATTTTCAGTGTTCAAATCACCCCTACTGTTAAAATTTGGATTATTATTGCTTAATAACATTTGGTTAGTTCAACTGAAAGAAAATCTAAGATATGACATAGAAGGCGACAATTTGTTCGTTTATTTTCAAAGTGTTAAAAAAATTTTTTTTTTTTCGGCGCTTCCCCCAACGCTCCCCTGACTCGTGGCGCATCCCTGTGGCACTTCCCTGACCCGTGGCGCATCCCCCCCGGCGCTTCCCCAACCTTGCCCCACAGCACTTCCCGGACCCATCGGTGCATTCCGGGCTCCGCGACCCTTATTGTAGGCCACCGCGCGAGTGGTTGAAATGAAAAGCCTGAACTTCAGACGAGAAAACAGTACAATTAAATGCTGTAAACCGTTAAATCAGTATATCGTCAACAATGTTTCCACATCACTAAAATATTGGCAAGGCTTTGTAAGATTGAAGGTTATTTTAAAATATCCTTTTGCAAATTACGGGATCCATATGTGACAGATAGATAAATGTGAATAATCTCACTCAGTTCCTTCTCTTGAAACTTTGTGATATTCAATTGTGAAAAATAGGGGATTTTGAGTTTCAAATGGTGAGCATTGACTAGAAATTATCCCATGAAAAATATTCGCTTATGAGATAGCAGCGATGAGATAGGGGCTGAATGCATAGAAAATAGCAAAGATTAGAAAAAACAGCATTTTGAGTTTCAAAGGCAGTGATTATTAATAGAAATTACCTAAAAATATTCGTTTATCAGATATCGAAGCGATATCACAGATTAGAACAGAGTTGTTTCTATGCAAAAATTACATTTAGATGTATCCGAGGGAGGGGGGAGCAGAGAAAAGAGAGGTTTCTTTTTAAAAAATTATATGTAGATATCTCCCCGTTATATAAATTTAAAACAATGGTTGGGGGGTAGGGGTTAATATCTCACAGAGATAAGTTTATATTGGGATTGAAAAGGACTGAAAAATTGGAATAAATAGATAGATATGAAAAAATGCTTACATTTGCATAATCCCTCTGGACTTGGGTGCCAGATGGCCCGGGTAGTGCGTGTTGGAGGGTGGACGGGGCGGCGTCGCTATGTTCTTGCGTGACTGGGCCGGCTATTTCACGATCTTGCATAGCTTCAGAATTGTATTTATCCGCCCACTCTCTCTTTAACTTTCTGCCAGGCTGCATTGGGGCTGGCACTAATAGGGCTGTCTCGTCATCTCTGGCTTTCTTGGAAGGAGGGGGCACGCATTCTTCATAATTTGCCTTAAAAAGAAGAGAAAAAATTAGTTTCAAAATAATTTGCCCCTTTTTCACAGAATAAAAATTAGTACTCCCCTAATCTAACCTAGCCATAATTTTGTCTAGAAAACATTTGTCTCACAGACGCCCCGCCCCCCCCCGGGGCAGGCACGCAAACGTGAAAAAGTAAGAGAAATATACTAAAATCAGGAATCAAATGCAATTAAATTTAAGCATAATAAAGTTATTTATTCTTTTTATTAAAAATCCCGGGCCCTTTTCAGTAAAGCAAAAGTCAAATTTGCGATGAAGAAGCTATGATGTTAATTTGATGAAAATTATCCTTTTTTCTGTGAGACCCTTTGGTTAAGCCGCTAACGTAAGGATTATGAGGCCGGATGTACTTTTAAAAGGGTGACAGTAATTATCACCTGTTTAAATCATAGCGGAAATGTTTAAGTCAAGCTAGCGGCGGCTTAAATAGAAACGGTTTATTAATAGCTAAGAGTTGTCACTTTAGATAGAAATAGAGAAAGCAAGAATTATATCGATAAAAAGAGTATTATTTCTATTGCAAGAATTAAAGTCGTAAGGAGTGGGGGGTTTAGATGGTTAAACAGAGCATATTTTATAGTCTTCTAACGACTATAAAGATAGCATAGTGGAGTTTGTATTAGAGTGGGAGGCGGGGGGGGGATTTAGCTGGAAAGATAGAGGGAAGGAATTTAACAAAATGGTATTTCTTTTTGCGAGAATTTGGGGTTGTACGCCACTGGGGGCGGGCGGGGGATATTGTTGGACCCTAATTCGAAATAACTTGTTTCTCTACTTCCATACAGGTTGCATAGGCCTAGCTTAATTATTGCATCATTGTGTTTTAATTTGACAGAAGAATAGTTCCTTTGACTTGAGAAACCTTTTACAGGAAGTGCTTTAAAAAGGGTGACAGCTAATTTTAACCACGCACTGGATTCTTGTGTCAAAACAGAACGGCATTTTCACTAAAAATTGACAGAAGTCAGCGGTCACTTTAGCTGGAAATATAGAAGGAAGGATAATTATTTCTTTTTGCGATAATTTGATTGTAAAACAATGGTGGGGGGGGATTTAGCTGGAAATATAGAGGGAAGGAATTTATCAAAATGGAATTTCTTTTTGCGAGACTGTGGGGTTGGACGACAAGGGGGGCGGGCGGGGGATATTGTTAGACCCTAATTCGAAAATAACTTGTTTCTCTACTTCTATACAGGTTGCATAGGCCTAGCTTAATTATTGCATCATTGTGTTTTAATTTTGACGGAAGAATAGTTCCGTTGACCGCATTTGTAAGCCGGAAAGGGTGACTGCTAATTTTAACCACGCACTGGAGTCTTGTGTCAAAACAGAACGGCATTTTTATTAAAAATTGACAGAAGTCAGCGGTCACTTTAGCTGGAAATATAGAAGGAAGGATAATTATTTCTTTTTGCGAGAATTTGATTGTAAAACAATGGTGGGGGGGGATTTAGCTGGAAATATAGAAGGAAGGATAATTATTTCTTTTTGCGAGAATTTGGGATTGTAAAACAGTGAGTGGTGGGGGGGGGGGTTAGGTTTCGAGGGTAAAAGAATATATTTTATGTTTTCCATTGATTATAATGATGTTTGTATGGTTTGGGGGGGGGATTTGGGGTAAAGGAATATATTTACGTTTGACCTGAATATACTGGAGGATGTCCAAGGAAAATTCGTTTGAAAATAAAAAATGACCTTACATTGCAAATTGAAGTTGACATGGCTTCTAATTCATCAAATTTATCCATTGTTGTTTACACAGCGTCAAAATACTTTCTGATAATTTAATCACATTGCATGCCCGTTATATACGAAATCTCAAGGGCGAATTGTTATGTAACGGTGAAAATCATATGTAACCAGCCCTCTGATTGGCTGAGAAGGAGGATGTATCCGACTCGCTGATTGGCTGAGAAGGAAACACGTGATCTAACTGTTTCCGGGAAACTCATAACATTTGGCTAGAGCAACAACAACAAATACTATTTCTGGACACCATGACATTCGCGATCGATTACGCAATCAAGTTCTCGGAAATTCACTTCACCCTCGAGTCCTAGATCAATAACATTGTTCCCGTTAGAATTCAATGCGCATGTGCAACCTTCGTTCCGGAGTTATTACACATAAAAACATCAAATAAATCGACATTGGAAAAAAGAAATTATTGACCCCATTACGCAATCATTCTCCCTAGGGAGGCTATGCCCTTATTTGGGGTGCAAAAAAAGTTGTAGGTGGCAGCAGGGGTGCGTGACAGGACCTCCTGAGGCATCTCTACTTACAAGGGTAGTGCTTCTTCTTTAAAAATATACCTTGATGGTTCATTTGTGAAAATCTCAGTGGCATTAATATCTAAATTTCTATTTATCCTTTGATTAAACTGGCTGGAAAAATCAACCCTTCGACTTTCAAGTTGCAGGACATTGCTGTTCCCAGGAGGAAAAACGATATCTCTAACCATCATCAATAAAAGTTAATGTATGTGACGGTAGAGGGTGGCGGTGGCGAAAAAAATCATTATCTACTAAATATATTCCGGCAAAGCGGACATACAATTTAAAAAAGCACATTATTGCAAGCTTCATGGCACAAAGCAAAACCATTCAAAAAGACATCAGCCCGCTACCACCCACTAAAAAAAATTTCACATTAACAAACATTTTAAATTATTTACTCACAAATAAAAATCATCATTAACCCAAACATTTCAAGTCCATCACTATCAACTTTTCCATATGTATTTGATTAAACCAAGCAAAAAAAAAAAGATAATTAACCAAAAAGTAAACTAAACACATTCAATAAAACACACATTTTTCAGCACCTCTGGAAGCTGTGGAGGGAGGAGGCTTATGTGCTAGTTCCTCAATCCATTCATCACACGTAAACTTCATTTTCGTACCACCCGGACGTTCAAACTGAAGATATGGTGGAACTGTGTTTGATACCCATGAAATTATACCCATCGTTTTAAGACACAATTTTTTTTAATATAGTTTTTTTATTTCCTCTCTCACAGAAAATGGGGCATCATCACTCACATAAATGTTTCCCTGGTTTGCTATATTTCTTCCTTTAAGCTTCTTCCCATTTTTAAGGATTTCAATCTTGTTTCCACGGTTTTTTACATTAAACTTAAAATATTTCTTATCCTTTTTTACTGCAAAAACTGAAAAATGGGTTATCACTGGTAAATTTAGTCCATCCGTACATATCTCGGTAAACATACGTTTGGCTTGATCTTCATCCTCACAGACTGCATTCCATACAACCAAATTATTTTCGTTAGGCTGATACTCTGCAGCCATAAGCCTATCAGCCATACATAGGGTCTTTTCTTTAAAATATTTAACTTCTGACTGCAGGTTAAAATTATCATTTTTCAACAAAGAAATGTCATTTTCTGCAGCATTTGTACAAGACTTAATCCCGGAGAATTCAGACCTTAAGGCTAATTGCTCTGATTCAATTGCTTTTATTCTATTTTCTACTACAATGAATCGCTGTTCAATTGATTGGACTGAGCTATGAGTTTCACGCATAATGTTCATCATCTTTGCAATTTCCTCTGATAGGGTCATTAACGAAACCTGAGTTGTCACTGGCTTCCGAATATCCGGATTTCCTGACGTATTTGGGGTACTTGTGGCCTTATCCTCGCTAGAATCAATATCTGGACGACTCCTTTTATTTTTTTTCTTGCCCATCTTAATTTAGTAGCCTAATAGCTAAAATTGACTTACTGGCAAAAGAAGAAGCCACCAGTCCTAAATCAGTCCTTTTTCCACACTTTAGTATTCCTTAATCTCATATCACGAAAAATTTGAGCCTTATATCACTTTGGAGGAGTATCAGCTAATGATTTCCTCTTTCGAGTTTTATTTAGGGAAAGGAATATATTTTCCGATTTTCTTTTGTCAGATTGTACAAAGTTTTCATTATATCACAGCATACAGATAATTTAGCAATAATCCATCGTCATTCATTTCATTAAGTGATTCATAGAGTGGGCGATAGCAAGCAATACGGTCTTAACCGGTTGAGCAATGAATCATGACTGAAATGAATAAAATGAATAAAACTCAAAAATAACTGAAATAACAATAAATAACCAAGTCAAACTCAAAATGAGCCAAAATTAACATGAGTAGGGCTGACAACCCCCATGCCTTCTCGAGACCAGAAAATAATTTGTACTTTACTGAAAGAAACTCAAATGACCGTGAATTGTCAGTTTAAAATACATATACTAATATTTATTCCTTGAAGTATTAATAATTTTTATTTATTAAAGTAAAAATGTAAAAACGTTTTAAATATATTTTGTTTTCAAAGTAACTTGTTTAACTTTTTTATCATAGGCAGAGTAATAGCGCTGCCTAAGTGAAGAGCGATGTGGGCACAATGTATTACTTGTTTTGTTATTTATTTATTTATTTTTTGTTTTGTTTTTTATAAAGGGCACTTCGTATAGAAGGAGTTGCCGTAAAAACTTCAAAAAAGGCTCTTTCAACTGGAAATTGAAATGGATGGTCCCCTTTTTAATAGTCGAAAGTGATTGAAGGGCAACAAGTCCCCCTTACACACCAATATTTTCCCCAAACATACCCAATTTCCATTTTTGTGAACGACATCCGATAACCATTTTGTTCAGCATAATTGAAAGGTCCAAAAATCATTTCTTGAGGATGGCAACCCCCTCACAACCCAAAGTACAAGGGTTGTAAGTTATGCCCTGGGTCCATATAGGGGTTTTATAGAAAGGGTGGTCGTGTAGACTTCGGAGGGGGCTCATTGGATTGATAATCAGTAATTTTAGTGTCTTTTTAGAATCAAATTTATCGGAGGGTAGCAGTCCCCCCTCCACATGTCTTATTTTCCCGAAATACATCTAATAGAAAATTTGAGATAGCCATTTGTTCAAAACAGTCCAAAGATCACATAACAAGGCCTTTGGAGTTGACACAACCCTCCCAGAGTCTTGGGGTAAAGGCTGTTAGTTATGTCCCGGGGCATTAAAAGTTTGAATGGAAGTAGCGGTCGTTCGAACTTTAAAGGAAGCTCATTTGATTACAAATGTATAATTCTAGTTCCCTTTTAAGAGTCACAAGGTATGGAGGGCAACTATCCCCCCTCTTTGACATCTTTTTTCCCGAAACGCATCTGATCGAAATTGTGAGACAGGTATTTCATTCACAATAGTCCAAAGAGCATATAACAATGTCTTAAGGGTCGACACAACCCCCCAGAGCCCATCAGATGGACCTTATTTGATTCAAAATTGGAAGTTCCAGTGCCCTTTTTAAGGGTTAAAAGTAAATGGAGCTCAACCATCCCCCCCCCAATCCTGTCATCCCTCAAAGCACATCCGATCAAAATTTTAAGATAGTTATTTTGTTCAGCATTGTTGAAAGATCCAGTAAATATGTCTTTTGGGATTTCAACCTCCCCACAGTCCTCAGAGCAATTCATTCATTGTTTACACATAATATATGTTATTGAGAAAGGTGTGTATTTTGAACTATACTTCGGTAAGGTAGGACAAAGAAAATCGCCTTCTTCATTCTTACATTCAGACAGGAATGACCAAAATTTTGCTGGATTGTCGCCAGTTTTGGAACGGATTGCATCGTCTGCGTACCTCAGTGATTGAAACTCTATCCAAATCGGTTTCATTGTAACTCAACCATCGTGTAACTGAACCCCAAGCAATGAACCCCTGGAACTGAACCACTGTGCAACTGAACCACCGTGCAACTGAACCACCGTACAACTGAACCACCGGGCAATTGAACCACCGTGCAACTGAACCCTCGTGCAACTGAACCCCCGTGCAACTGAACCCTCCTGCTACTGAACCCTCCTGCAAATGAGCCCCCTTTAACTGAAACCTCGTGCAACTCAACCCCCGTGCAACTCAACCCCATTTAACTAAACCCCCATGTAACTGAACCCCCGTGCAAGTGAACCACCGCACAACTGAACCACCGTGCAACTGAACCACCATGCAACTGACCCACCGTGCAACTGAACCACCGAGCAACTGAACCACCGTGTAGCTCAACCCCCGTGAAATTGAACCCTCATATATCTGAACTCCTATTCAACTCAATCACTTTTCTTACATTTGGTAAAGCGCACATTAGAATATATTCATCTTCAACATTGTTTGAATTGTTTGCTTTTTTTAAGTCTTGACATAAATGACTATCAAAATGGGTTGTAAGATTGATGTGTTTTGTTGTCACAAAAACAAAGAAAATCGGACGTCATAAACTCTTAAATTGAGGGTTATTTCTCTTTTTTATGTCTGTTAATGGGGTTTCCTTCACCCTGTCACTTTCTACGGGCCTAAGCGTTTACCCCCCTCCCTCGCGAAAAATTTCCCCTCCTCCACCCATGGAATCCCCATCACCTGGAAAATACCCCCCTTGCGAAAATTATGGTTTTCAAAATTTAAAAATCTTCTTTGAGTCGTGTTATTTTTTAGTTTAATTGAGCAGTTCTATGGGAAATGGAAAAGTGGAATTTAAGTGTAAATCTTGCCGCCCCCCCGCCGTGCAAATATTTTCTTCTCATGAAAGATCTTCCAGCAAACCCCCACACACAAAATTTCCGTATGTTTTCCGATGACAAATACTATCTAAGTTCCACCCCTGTTTCTTTTCCTTTCCGATAAAGTTTTCGTTCTAATTACATTTGCGTAGATTGCCTATAGTATAATTTTCAATGACAATTTAAAAGTCTCGTTGCTAAGCGATAGTTGTTTTGCAAGCTTTGAACTAAATTCTTTTTTGGACTTCCTGGTTGGGAGTCATTGAAAGATAAAGCTAAGAAAGTAGAATGGGTTTTGAATGGGGATTGAGATGATTGGCTGGGCCAAATGAAGGTCCACCCCTATGAACAGTTGTGTACAGAATATTATTTTTGATTTTGTCTGCGTTTAGACCCCGTTCGGGGAAATATGTTTTTGAATTATTATTGTGACCGTTTGGAAGAATACAAGTAAGGTATTTTCTACAAACTGTGTACTAGTTTCCGTAACCCAGGTAGGGTAGGAATAGAGTTACGAGATACCGTCATTATTTATTGACAGGGGGGTTTGTTACCTCCAAGGAGAGAGTTAGAGATTTTCTAGCCGTAACCCAAGGAGGGTATATCTGGCTTTAGAAAGTGGCCATCTGACCACTCGATCGCGTTATCATACCCTGGGACAGGGTATACTGTAAATAGGGTAGTACCAAACCCGATATTTGCAGAACCGGTGAAGTAGACACAGGCATATAACTGTAATTGCGGGCCGGAGCTTTATCATTCAATAAAGAGTTACTGCCGTACACCGCATGAGTTGTACCTTGCACTACTAGTTTATAAGTAGTGGCCAGATACCTAGCACTCTTACGTCAGCAAAAAAAGGTGCTTTCAGTAAACCTGACATTAAAATAATTCAGCATTTTTGAAGAGACAAGTAATTTAGCTTACAAGAGTAGCCTATTGTGGTTACATATAAAGAGAAAAAAAATACGGAATCAATTAATAGAATTATGAAGATCTATTATCGGCTGTGCCTTGTTATATAATAATTAAAAAATTTACAAATCAATATATCTCGCAACTAATTAGTGTGCAAAAATATAAGGCTAATCGACACGCAACAATTTTTCGCGAGAGACCGAAAGTTGCATGGGTGAGAGAATTTTCATTTAGAGTGAAGAAGTATTTTGAAGCTAACGGAATTTTGAAATAATGTCGGACAGAGATAAGATTAACTGAATACCGAGAAGGGTGAGTGAAGCCCATAGAAAAAGTAGGAAAATAGAAAGAAAGGCTAGTATGGAGGCCTTTGAGAGAGAGCACCGAGAGTATGAGGGGAAAATGCAGGCTGAGAAAGATGAAATTAGAAAGAATAGAAAAGAGGACGGAAAGGCTAGAGTAGCCTATAAAGAAAGAGACAATACGGATATAGAACAAACAGATTCAGAAAATGAATTAAGAAGAAATAATGACAGACGGAATCTAAGTAGTCCGAGTAGAAGGAGGAGTATTGAATTGAGATCCAGCAGGAGCTCGCGAAAAAACACTCAAATAGATATGACACAACAACTATTAAATTTCATGAAGAAGGACAGATTAGCCAGAGAACGAAAAGAGGAGGAAGATAGAAAAGAAAGAGAGAGAGAGATAGAAAAGAAAGGGAACAAATAGAAGAGGTAACTGAAAGAAAGCACCTAGAGTATAAGAAAGAATTACAGGATGAGATAGATCAAATTGAAAAAGATAGTCAAGCCAATAAAATACTTCATCAGGCCCGTATGGACAAAATTGAAAAAGATAGTCAAACCAATTAAATACTTCATCAGGCCCGTATGGACAAAATTGAAAAAGATAGACAAGCCAATGAAACATATCATCAGGCTCGTATGGAAAAAATTGAAGCACATAAGGGAATGTCAATGAGTGAGAGATTATCAGACATTTATTACACATTAAATGCTAAAACGGAAAATCATGCTACTCCGTTGACTACCGGGGGAGGTGGACCGGTCCATAAAACAAATTGGGAGGCTGTGCCACCCTGTCGGAAAAGCGAAATACTTGATACGCGTGTTCGAAATATGGATAGTCCACAGAAATGGGATGCAGAAATAAACAGACAACATAATATTGAAAATAAGACACGCGAAAATGATTTTTCAGGAAAATTTGCAGATAATAGAAAACTTGAGAACACTTTTAATGAATATGAGACGCTAACAAGTACAGGCCAGAATGAAACACTGATTGTACCAAAGAAAAATGAGACGAAATCTATTGTACGCGCTTTTCCTCGCAAAGTTCGGGAAATTTTATTACAATATGAAAAACCAAATTTCGGAATTCAGTTCCCATTTGATAACGAAATATTTGTTTCTGCGAAAAAAGCAAACAGAACTAAAAGAGAGAAAAGAGATATTAAACGGAGTTACAATGAAATAATGCAGTCAAAGATGGTGGACACTGGAGTCCAAATCAGATTTAACGATTATTTATTAATTTGCGCGAATGACAAAATTGAGAAAAGTGAAAAAGAACAAATAAATGCAAAAAAGAGATAAAATTTAGAGATTCAGCCTGAAATGGCGAAAAATAAAAAAATGTTGAATGGGCGGTGCCTTGATAACATAAATAATAGGGAGAAAAATAAAATGTTGGATGGGTTATGCCTTGATAAAATAAATAATAGGGGGGAAAAAGAAGTCAAAGACCCAGAGGGAAAAAAACAAAACGGGTACAAAAAAAAGCGAACTGACCTACAACGGGTTGGGGGATAGCTTTGAAAGAAGAAATGTTAAGTAGGATGGAAAAACTGGAGAAGAAATTTAATAATAATACTAACGGTTCTAAAGATATTTCGGTCATTTATGAGGGAGAAGATTCCCTTGGAGAAGATCCCCTGCGGAAAGTCGCGAAAGATAGCCCTTTCCTCAATGCACAACTGGTGGACAAGTTGTGATCCCTTTACCGAGATTTTGCCTCTCTGATCTGGAGTCCTTGGGGGATACTCTCTCACAGTCACTTCATACTTCACACAAACCTTTGTCCAGTAACCCTATTCATAGCTGTTATTCTTCATAGGGATCAACAATTATTTCCGGAAAACCATATTCAGCATCTAAGTTTCATCTTCAAATAGCATCAGCGCATATTCTGCATTTCATTATCCCAGGGGAGGGAACCCAGAAAAAAGGCGATTCATGGTTCGCTCAAAATTTTACTTCATTCTCAGTACCCTTATCGTTTTCACAGGGCTTTTCATGTTTGGCCATAGATTATTTGAAAATTATGCCAAGGGGCCATTTAATTTTTTATTGAGATGTGGGGTTGTTTCCACAGACGGAAATTAAGAGGCTAAGGCAGCCAATTTTTTATGATGGCTGGCATCATCACATGTGCAAGAAACTGATTCTCTGCTCCTCTCAAATGTAATTTCGTGAAAACGAGAAAATTTTTGTTTTTGATTGTGCTGCGCACAATCATCGTCTAAGAATCTTGGGGACTTCAACTTTCAAAACCTAAAGCGGATGCTATACAATTTAGACCATGGAGGTCCTACAGTAGAGACGTTTCGATGACGACCGATCCAGAGCCAAGCGGTGGAAGTAGTTACACAGACACTGGTGGAAGAGAGAAGGCAAATGGATTTTGTAAAGTTGAAGTTATGTGTTTATGTTTTTAAGGGTGGACCAAGGTAGAGCGTGGGTGGTCATTTTTCTTACGGGGGGAGGTGTTGGGGCTCCACCCCTGTTTCTTTTCCTTTCAGATAAGTGACCTGTTTTCGTTCTAATTACATTTGCGTAGATTTGCCTATAGTATAATTTTCAATGACAATTTAAAAGTCTCGTTTCTAAGCGATAGTTGTTTTGCAAGCTTTGAACTAAATTCTATTTTGGACTTCCTGGTTGGGAGTGATTGAAAGATAAAGCTAAGAGGGTAGAATTGGTCATGAATGGGTATTGAGATGATTGGCTGGGCCAAGCGAAGGTTCGACCTTTTGGACGCTTGTACATAGAATATAATTTTTTAGTTTGTCAATACTTAGACCCTGCTCGGGGTGATATGTTTTTTGTTAATATTGTGACCATTTGGAAAAATACAAGTACGGTATCTTCCGCAAACTGTGTACTAGTTTCCATAACCCAGGCAGGGTAGGAATAGAGTTACGAGATACCGTCATTATTATATTGACAGGGGGGTTTGTTACCTCAAGGAGAGAGTTAGAGATTTTCTAGCCGTGACCCAAGGCAGGTACATTTGGCTTTAGAAAGTGGCCATTTGACCACTTGATCGCGTTATCATACCTTGGGACAGGGTATACTGTAAATAGGGTAGTACCGAACCCGATATTTGCAGAACCGGTCTGGTAGACGCGGGCATCATATTATAATTTGGGGCCGGGGCTTTCCCCTCCAATAAGTGGTGACACCCTTATATTACCACACCAGTGGCGTTGTGGCCTACCGGTATAACACTGGTGGCTAAATACCACGAACACTAAGCAATAGAAAAATCAAAAAAACTTAAAAAGAAACTGAAACTTCTGTAATGGGGTTATCTGTTTGTTTTGTAGCTAGAAAGAGAGGGAGATACCTCAAAGGGTGCATTTTGATGCCAAAACACCCCAGCTCTCATTGAGTCTTCAAATAAATACGGAATCAGCTCTAAGAGAGAGACGACACGAGGATGGAGGTAAAAATTGTTTGATAATCCCCAGGCATTTCTAGTCTTTTTTATAAGACAAAAGTGATTGGAGACAAAACAACCGAAAGAGGTATTTTTTGGGGGGGGAGATTTTTCAAGGGTAGGTATTTTCTGGGAAGGGGGTATTTTCCGCGAGGTGTTATTTTCCGTGGGGTATTTTTCTTAAGGGATGTTGTTAGTAGAACCCTATCAGGAGGTCCTGACCCTCACCCCTGCTGCCATCTACAATTTAGTTTAATGCTGACGGGACATAATTTATTCAAGGATTATCGATCGAGTCTAATGGGGGTGTGTCAAGGTCAATCGATCTGTTGTTGTTTTTGGCCACGTGCGAATGACATGAGGGGTGATTTACATAATCGATGGTGGAATTATTGATTCACGAGCGTGGGGAATTATGAAACAATATGGTCATAGAGTCCCTATGGGAGAAAGATTACGTAATCGCTCAATGACCTCTTTTTCCAAGATCGATTTATTTGTTGTTTCTATGTGTAATAACTCGGGGACGAAGGTTTCACATGTGCATTGAATTCTAACGGAAACAATGTTATTGATCTAGGACTCGAGGGGGAAGTGAATTTCCGAGAACTTGATTGCGTAATCGATTGGGAATTTTATTGATTCGATAACGGGAAACAGTTAGATCACGTGTTTCCTTCTCAGCCAATCAGCAAGTCGGATACATCCTTCTTCTCAGCCAATCAGAGAGTCTGTTACAAATTAGCGGCGGAGGGACTAGAAGGTAGGGAGTTTTGCGATAGTTTTATTAGTCTGTGAATAGAATTAAAAGGAGTGAGAAGAAGAAGAACAGTTTGACTTTACTCATTTGGATATATATTTGTGTGTGTGTTGACGATGGTGATGAGTGGAATGTTCACCCTATTAGAAGTTGATAGTGGGGCTGATGATAATAGTACAAGAGCACCAAACATTGCGGTGGAAATCACGAAAGGTTCACGGCTTTGTCTGGAATGGGGTGCAGTATATGCAAGATATGTGATATCCTTGAGCAAATTTAAAATCGAGGATCAATTATGTTTTACTTATAAATTTGATGGAGCGTATTCGAAGGGAATTATATGTTCTTTAAGTGCCTTAGTGAAACATATCGAAGAAAATAAACATTTTCGCTTGGTGTGTATTCTAAATATTCTCGATGTTGTTGTTGTAATGATTCGATACAAGTTTTGTGACCGTGAAAATTGTCCCGTTAAGTTCTGGTTAGTGTGAACGAATCAGGATCAGTCTAGAGTTTGTAGTTGGAGTGAAAGTGACGAAAAATTAAGACATTTTAAAGTAAGAGACTTATATCGAATCTAGTGTGTATTGGAAAACATTTGATGTTGGATGATGATTTTCTCGAGTTATCTCTTAAACGCAGGATATTCTCTTGTCGGGGAACACTTGACAATATAATGAGGAGTGATTCTCCCCCATTGGACTATTGTATGAAACTTTTACGATGTGACTCAAATGCTTATAGTCAATTTATTGATATATTAATTGGAACAAAGCAGAATCATATTGTGGATATACTTTTGAAAACATTGCCAATGGATTCAATCAAGATGGCTCCCCCCATCATTCGAAAGAGGTAACGTCACAGAGCTACTCCTCTCTCCCACCATTTCCATCTCGTTGAATTTATCGAACGAATAGGATCAGTTTCGTTTTAGCTGTGAGTGAGTTTACATCGGAAACCAAAAAATGTTCTATATATGTCCATTGTGAATGTACACTCTTGGCAGTTGTACTCAATTTGAGAATTGTAAAACTATTGATGGCTATAGTGAAAATTGCAAATTATTTAATCAATGTAAATTACATAGAGTCTATGCAGTACAAATTAAAGGATTTAATTCATGTCTTGAGTAGGTTTGTGATTCTCACCCTAGAGGGCACCTGTGCTCCAATTGTCAATATGATAAATGTGATCAGTGGGAGAATACTTACCCCGCTATGATTGGAAAGAATCCCAAACGTGATTTTAGTTTATTTCTACGAGATTGGTATCGTCGTGGATTTAAATTATTCTGGGAAGAGGAATCTGGCGTACGATTCAACTGTTGGGGTAACAAGACAATTTGGTTTCTACGTCATTGTTGTGATGACACTACCAACTATGACTATAAACCAAGTCATTTTTATTTGGCTGTGACGGAATGTGATTCACCACTTGAAAACATTGTATGTGATATTGCCTCAAATAGACAGATTGAAACTCGTGAATTTCATAATATGAATGCAAATAGTATCATTGACTATACAAAGAGATATGACAAGAGTGAAGTTACATTGTACTGTAGGAAATGTGACCCTAACTTTGCAGTCAATCAAGATCAATATACAGTTAATCCAAATGATTTACCAGCATTAGTGGTTCACCATAGTTGCATATACATTGAAGATGTATAAATCTAAAGTGAATATTTAAAGAAATTGTTGTATTTATCTATACATTTTATTAATAAACAAATTCAGAAAAATTTTTAAACACTTTACTCTTAGGGCACTGAAATCAATACTATAGAGGTGTGAGAGGATATTTTCCACTAGAAAGTCATTCAGACGGGGATTGTCAACATAAATGTGAAGAAACTGCTTGTAAGTATAGCCGCGACATCGGAACACAAAATATAGTAGTGGGTGGAAGCCGGAGCTTTTAGTCGTTAGATCCTGAACCCTGTTCCGATTTTGACTAATAGTTTCTCCACTGCTCTCTATATAGCCGCTGATGTGGGGCGTGTAGAATTTAAAGGGTAGGCCAAGAGTATCAAAAAATTAAGTCGTCTTCACTGTTTGATGGATGCACAGCCAATGACCCGACAGCACATTCGATGGACTGCTATTAATAATAATCAAGGTATTGTTGACACGAAGAATTTTTCCAAGAAAGTCCGAGGGCAGACAATAGGATTTGTACTGAGACATGTAGGGGTCCATATTAAATACACTGATTATTTGACTGGTGTTCATGGCGCCAAGTCTAGTAGAACACTTCCTTCGGGAGTGATTTCCCAATAGGTTTCATATTGATTTAGTGAGATTAGGGCAATACTCTCAGCCAATGGGTCGGCAAATGTACACTCTAAACGCAAACTCCCCGTACGTACTATACTCATATCCTGTGTACCCGACAAATCCAGTACAATGATACCATGTGTTTTAGCAAACATATCTTCGGTTATACCATTTTCAAATAGTTGCGAATCATGATCTAGGGTTTGCATGGTCAGCTCATACAATGTTCTATAGGATTTATCAAAAGATAGATTGTAGAGTGGGATACCGTTTACTTTTCATACAAGAAATGAAATTACAAACATCTCGAATTTATGTGAGCATTCAGTCCATAATCCTATTGCACTGGCGCTCTTTACAAATGTCAAAGCCAATTTCGAGGGGATTTCAACATTGATAAAGGATGAATCGGTGAAGGTGCGTGAGCCCATTGCAATATGACGCTGATTGGTGATTGTATGAGGAACAAGTAGTTTAATATTGTTACCATTGGCTCTCAGTTTTTCCACGGCCAAAGCAACAGAACTCATAACCTGTTGTTTGCGTACATGAAGTATTGCCGAGGTGAGGGAGAGACTTACATCAGGATTGGCAGTAAGTTCTTTTCTCAATATGAAATTGGAGGGTGCAAATGTTAGTTTTATATCCACTTTAACATTGGGCGGCAGCCAATGGGGTATATTAAATATTTCATGGTATATTTTTCCAACTAGATGTAATTCACTAGTTGTAGCATTTTTAAGTGCATCTGTACTATCAGTATTAGTAATATAATCATATCCATTGGATGCGCCTCTCAATTCCTTGTATGACTTGGGTGTCATCAGCAGGAACTGCATATAGCTTGTATAATTTGAGAGATTGTCGATTGTGCTCACCAGCGTGCCATTGATATAGACACTAATTTGACAAAATAAATTATGTAATATACAATTTTCATAGGATATTCCATCGACCCGAATCGGCATTGAATTATCGGATTTACGGACTTTCGTTTGCAAATCTATAAATGTTGAAGACATGTCCATAAAGTAGTATTCATTGGAATAAATTTGAAAGTGGATATTATCGGAGAGGGGTTGTTGTGGATAGAATTGTTCATAGTATCCATGCTTTACACTCACATCAACATTTTCAGTATTGAATAGATTCAATGAGGTGGTGATTGAAGGTTGGGAATCCTTATGCGGTAGGTAGGACATTTTAGGAGAAGAAATCTAGTTTCAATCTGACAATTCTATTCTTCCTGGGACTTCTGGGTGCACTACGTGTCGGCTTTCTCCTTCTTTTCTTTGACAAGGGGGATGATGTATTTCGTTTCCGACCTGAATGGAGACTGATGAGGGATGCGTTGTTTCTTGGCCTTTTTAAGCCTTTATCATTTTGTTTTAATCTCTCGCCAAGGGTTCGCGCACTGGACCTAAGATTTTCCGAAGCACATTTTTTAAAATCATTGCCAGAGCCCCAATCGTATAGTGTAGAGGATGCAAAATCTGTCGCAGCCGGTACAAGATATTTTCTAGCCAGTGGTAGTGAAGAGCGAAACAGCTTAGCAAACCAACTGCCAAGACCGTAGCCAGACATTGACGAGCGTCCTTTGTAATAGTCCAGTCCAGTGCCCTGTTGTCTCGGGCCAAGAGTATTAACATAGCAGTCAATATCAGGACAAGTGAATACCACTTTTTTATTAGACATCTTGCTGTTGAACGATGGGTCGAAAATGGCATGTAATCACAGCCAAACCTTTTGAAATTGCTAATAGATCACCCAATTTGGTTCTTAGTGTTAACTGACAGACTTCTGAATAGGAAGTGTTTACGGGAATATACTGAAGATGCCTTATATTGTAGTGATGAATATGTTCCTGATTGGTTTTTCGTTCAAGAACTCGTAGGAGGGGAACATTTGAATTACCAACACGAGATGTTTCCACAAATAAAGCATAGAGAAATATACAAGTGTCTGTGGAGAAGGCAGGCGGGTAGTCAGCGAAAATGAAATTAGTGTTTCTGGCACTTCTACCATTGATTATATTGAGCTTAAAGCCAAGAACGTTCTTTAGATTATCATTGAGAATAACCTTTTCACTGGAAATAGGTGAACTAATGTAGATCTTGCCCTCCTCCTTTGAATATTTGAAATAAAAAGCTCCTTTTTTACGAGAGTAAATTCTTTTATTAATAGAACGAGATAAATCATTCATACATGTGAGTTCCTCGTAGGGTAATTCAATATATGGATAATCCATCCAATTGATTTTTTGAATTTGTTCTTGATCACCTGGTGGTGGCGACCAATCATAGGGTCTAATTTTTATTTCATATTTACGATCCTTTCTCAGGATGTCATAGGTATTTTTGAGAATACATTCGACAAGAGACACTTCATACTTTCCGTTGTAGAATTTGATGGTGGGGGAGAGTTTCTTACAAAAATAACTTGTTATATTCAGATCATTTTATAGTGGATCAGAAACATTTTACATGAAAGTCACATAGAAATAATTGTGCATTGTTAATGTCTTCAGCACTGACCCAAGAATCAAAATCCGAGTTGTATCCTAGCCAGCGAACAAGCAACTGTTTCTTACCATGGCGTGTACGACTCTTTAATATCTTTTCAATTTGATAAATTTCACTAGTGTTTCTAACTTTTTGCAGTTCATATTTATAAAAACCACGGAGAATCTCATCATATCTGGTGTCTAGCAGTAGATATGTTTTGGGTGTGGTGTCCAGGATTTTAGACACTTTAAGAAGTTCTGTTCTCCATAAAAAAGTACATTTTTCAAAAGTATGTGTTTTTCTATTAATTCTAACTCTTTAACCGCCATTCAAGTCATTCACATCTTTTTTTTCTTGGTAGCACGTGGATTATTGCTCCTGAGAGGTGTCATATGTATTTTAATTTTATTGAATATCATGAGTGCTGAAGTTTTAACGAGCTCAATGAGGACGATGATTATAAATAAAAAATATTTTATCTTAATCATGAAAAAAATCCGATGTATTTTTCAATGTGCAATATCTTGAAATTAATAGTCGAATCGTTCTTATTAATCGTTCAGCCAATGCAGCCTTTATCGGGCTGTGACTATGATAAAGTGTTGTATTATATTTCAAAAGAACCTTTTGCACATGGGGATTAACAAATTCACTGCCACGATCCGATTGAATTTTTCTATATGAATCCTGTTCTAGAATACTTTCAATGGCCCTAGCAACTTCAACACCTCTCTTTGACCGTAGTGGAATGGCATATGCATAGTGACTAAAGATACTGATTGCCACTAGAATATATTTGTAGGGGGCATTGTGACACTGTTGAATTGCGTCTAAAGTTAAAAGATCCGTTTGCATTTTATGCAGAGGTAAAAAGGCTTTAGTTTGTTGATATTGTTTACTGCGAAGCCTGTGATTAAGGTGCAGTGTGTAACTTGCTTCACTCTCTAGATATTCTTTCGCTTTTTTCAATGTGGTGGTGGTGCCTGAGACAGCTTTAGAAAGCGTTATGGGAGAACTTAAACTTCCCACCTCACCAATATTTTCATAGACACCATTCAAAACTTCATCCATTTTGAGCGTAGACACGTAGTGTAATGTCCACTCCCCTTTTGCACACTGGCGGGCGAATCAACTCGTCTTCGCTTTTGAATCGCAACCACAAGTGCTTCAAATTCAGTGTCGTTTCTGCTATTATATTACCATCTTTGATAGTCTTTTGTTATAAATTATGGTGTTGGATGACTAAATTATCGTATTTTATGTATAATTAGTTTACTATTGCAAATAAGAAAGTTGTGGCAGTCTGTCGAACAGAGACAGTTAGCTATATTATCGTCAAAGGATAAGAGTCCTTTACGATTCTTCACCATATCACAAATTAAATCAACTAGATTATAACTTTTTCCCTGAATTATAATTTGTTTCCCTGTGCTATCGACTTGAACCTGATGATCATCACCAGTTTCCAACATGAGATAAGATAAGAATCTTTTACACTGTTCTCGATCGGAGAAAGGCAATAGGTTTCCAATTGTCAATGATATCGAATTCAAGTCCCTCTTCAGGTGTGCTGTGAAGAATCTTGAGAGGACTCCGTGGGAGAGAAATCGATGACGGTGGCAGGTCTTTCGCGAGCAGGTTTCGGTTTTTCAAAACGTTGCCATGCATCTTGATGTACAATTAGTTTTTTGTCATCGGCAATATTCTCATCGTTAATGAATTTGCTTAGATTGTCTTCAAAATGTTCGATGGGCGAGAGGACAAGTTCAAATGGTGTCAATTTATAGGGTTTTGCCATTCTCTCACTAGAGAAAACTGTTTACAAGTCCTGAAATTATCGGTAGTAAAAGTGTGAAAAAGCTACCGCCCGCCTGAAGGAGCCGTTTTCTTTTAAATTTTTTTCCCTTGTTTTTACAAGCCAAGGCACGTACAGTGGAACGATGTTGCTTTGTCTGTTGTCTAACACCTTCTGGCAGTTGAAAATTACCCTCAGTTAAATTTAAACATAGTTCTGATATTAGATTAATGAAATCATTGTCAACCCCATGTTTGAGTATAGCCTTTCTAAGCAATGGTTTTGAAGTGCTTAAAACGGAAAACAGATGCCGGTGTTCTTGTAGTTTCTTCAGTGTCATAATGGTGACTAATAGTCTTTTCTACTGTTCACCCGAAGATATACTGTAATTTCATTGTTGAAAATGTCGGTGACTACACGTAGATCCTCGGGCGTGCTCTGATTAAGATCCAGCAAAATGTAACCGTAGGGCTTGCTAGTCGCCTGGGTGTACGCTGACAACAGACATTTAGGGGCGCCGGGGTATATCTGCTTATTGAGAGTTATGAGCTGGCTAGAATCACGCATGACTCAATAGATAATATAGACGGTGCAATTCAAAGCAAGGGTTTGCATACATTTGCTCTGATGAAACAGATTGTGTAGAACTAGGGTAACGGAAATGTGTTCATGATGGGAGCGAACAGTGAACGGTTGTAGTATTTCATGTGAGAACTGTTCAAGGGATTCAGCCAAATCATCAATAATCAACCACGAGTTCGATTCAATACTATTGAAAACATCAAGTCCTCGTATGAATTGTATTGGTATGGTTGTGGCAATTGCTTTTATTTTATCATAGGACTACTGCCAAATACTATAGCAATAGTAGATTTTTTTCAGCTTCTTCAAAAACATTTTATCGCAATTTTGAATTATTCTAGTTAAAAGTGATGTTTTCCCCGACATTGACGGTCCACACAGAAACGATCTGAAGGGTGTTTTAAATTGATACATGCTGCTGTTGGGGACAACAGCCGGACTGCAACTAACTGTAAATCATATGTGCTCAATGAATAAGTAGTAGCAATAATTTTCCCCATAGATCTATCTATTCAAGAACAAAAAAACAATATTTCATGCCAGCATTTATTTCGACACTGCATGAAAACAAATATTTGTTCAGTCAACATGCACAACAATAAAAATAACACTTGTTCAACAAGAACAGTTGACTAAATTTCTCCGAGGGTCAAAATGAAAACTCTATTTGCAGTCAACATGAACAGCAACGATAACACTTTATAAATAAGCACTTATTGTCTTTAAAAAAACACTTTTCTGTACAACTCTTTATGTACAATAAATAAAAAAACACTTTTTGTCCATCATCAACATCAACACTTTTCTATACATCACTTTTTTTGTCAACTTAAACACTTTTCTATACAATAACACTTTTTGTACAACAGAAAAAACACACACACTCAGGGAAATTGCTAGTAGCACAGTTGAACATTATGAATTTAAAGGTGTGGTGTCCCCCCGGGGACCGCGGGGCCGAAGGCCGGCCGCGGGCGGGACCCCCCCCCCCCCCCCGGGCGGCCGCGGGAAGGGACCCCCCCCCGGGGGCCGCGGGGTGAAAAACAATAGTTGTCGTCACTGCGGCTGCTACTGTAGGTTAGTTGAGGTTGGGTTAGTGGTGATGGTGGTGGTGGTTAGTGCTTGGGTTAGATGAACAGTTGAGTTAGGTTAATTTATGAACAGGTTGGGGTGGAGGTTAGTCAGATTAGGTTAATTTATCCAGACCAAGTTGATTGCGATAGTCAATGCATTCAACTCGGTCTGAAATACGGTAGTGGCCATGGGGTAGGACAGTCACACCATTCTCGAGCACATAGACCATGTCAGATATACATGACATTGCATTCTTTTCCACTCTCACAGTATAATTTCTATACTGTAGAGAGCGAATTGCAAGCACTTGTGCTCTCGGCACTAGGCTACTTTCTACACAGTCTCTGTACACACTCATGTTGAAATTGCTCTTTACAAAATGTGTTGGCACCCCTTTACACGCCTTCTTTTCTTCCCCACTATGAGTTTCCACGCAATAGACTTTGGGACCCGGGAACACCCCCCTGGATATCAAATCACTCCCCGTCTCTTATTTTAACATTAATAGTTGGTTGGGGGCTTGACGTTTCACCAGCTCAGGGTAGAGTGATGGATTCCAGTTGGTGAAATCCATCCGCGAGCTGATATGTTCCCCCTTTTGCAAATCACCCAATAAATCCAATTCAGTCCCATTTACCTTTAACAGCAGATAGTCTGTATCACCATAGTAAACTTGAACCTCCCCCTCCCGTGGCCATTGCACCTTGCACACATTGTAAAAGAACGACAACATGAGCTTTTTTGAAATTTCTAGTACTGAACTACCGCCTGCGATATTCTTGTTCAGTACTAGATTTCGCTTTCGCCTGTGTAGAAGAACCATGCCGGCCTCTATGCTCGTGAATGATGTAAAATTGGGGTCGGCAATAATTCGTGCACACTCTAGAGGGTCAGTCACGACGTCACAGCGAGATCTGTTCCGTACGCCGTACACATTTTGCCAAACGCTGAATTTAGAATGAGCTTATACATTTCCTTCTCCACCTTTGAATTTGCCCTAGAGCGTTTATCGACAAAGGTGTCGATAAACGTTTTCAAGTAGGGTCGCTGATTGAACTTCAGGACCCTATGTATGTTAGTGATCTTGAAACCAGTGCTAACCAACCAATGCAAAAGCACAGGGTTAACAACAATATTCTCCTTAGGGTCCAAATCAGCAATCAGTTTTTGTTTGGAGGGGGTCCAGTTCATCCCCAGATCCTCAACCAATGATCGAGTATAGGGGCTCAGCGATTTCCTACTCACCAGTCGATTGATAACGGGAAAAACAAACGAATTTTCAGGGACGTGAAGCACCCGTGGACTGTGGTCATCAACTTCAAATATACGTCTTGGCAGCCCAATTTTCTCAGCGGTGTTCATGTCAGGGACCAAATAAGGATTCTCAAGCCATCGATAGTTCCCACACGGCAAAGAGTAATGTTACATTGCCGAGGGATACAATGAGTTCATGTCCAAGAACACTGCATTTGACTTTGCACCGCTGCTTTGTCCGCTCGGATCGGTTGACAAGACACGGTCCACATGAAAAACATACCCTCCCCTCATTGAACGCTCTACAAAAAGGTGCTGATCTACGTCAGTGATTAGGCCTATTTCCTCCCTGCTAATTTTTATAATTAAATACATCACTAAATGGGGCGTAGAAAAATAATAACCTATATCTAACCCGAACTCTGAATAGATCTGGTATGTGTTCTTACAGACTATATCCAACAAAGTTAGAACGTCACTGGCCAAGTACAGTCTACAATAATCCCACCCATTTTTACAATCCCCCTTGGACCACACCTTCTTGGCAAACTCATACTCCTCGGCTGTGCATTCACTGTTGGTCAGTGACTTGTAAAAAGCCTCACTTGGAGGTAGTTTCTCCTCACTTAAGCGTGCGCCAGAACAGTAATAATCGTACGCATATATAACTTTGCATGTCAACAGGTCATAGATTTCACTGTCTGGAAAGTGCTGTTTAAGCAAGGGAAAGCTATCAAAATTGTAGCTTTTTTGCACTTGAATCAATTGATTCAATGACTTGGTGAAAAAACTATCGTAATCTACACACCTAATTTGAGTCCAGCATATATGTCCATGAGCCTATACTTACCATGTAAGCTTAAGACTTAGTCGCTTCTCAGCCGAGTTGTGACTTATGTTATAGATAAATGAACTCTGTAAATATCAACCCTATACTTCCCCTCCAGCCCGGTGCCTCAGTGCCCTGTCTGGTCCCATCCATTTAAAGTCATACTTGGAATTATGAATAAAAACAGGGATAAAAAACTGCTGGCTAACATTTAAATTACACGATTGATGCGCAACTCCTCTAAAATTACTACCCCCCGAGGCTCTTTCCTGCCCCCCATGGTCATGATCTCTAACTGTCCCCCGCCCCCCACGGGGCCCGTTAGCCCCCTTCTCCACCGCGGCCAACTCACCCGGCCCAATCTCACCGCTGTTTTGATTTTTAATTGCGAGACGATCCTCTGCAGACAACACCATTGGATGGTTTTGTCTCACACGAAAAAGAGCGTCATGAGCAATGTCACAAAATATAATTCGGGTATGGTATAGGCATCCATGCATAACGTCCCAGGTGTCATATACATCAACAAATCGACGGGTTATAGAATTGTCACATTATGATTGTATATCTGACCCCAAGCTGGTCAGGGTTTCTTTGACCCGGTTTGTTAATTGGGGGTCGTTCATCCCCACCAGCTTATTCTCACAGTCCAAACATATTTTGTTGCACTGGAGGAGGGTGTTTTGAAAATTTTTAAAACGTAGAATGGCCCTATCCCCTGAAACCGTTTCCACTGTCTGGTAGCCGTGGCGGCTACAATGCCTCATATGATTTTGTAACTTTAGTTCAGTCCAAAATCTAGAGAGGCATGTTGGACAGTAGAAATAGGTCCCCTTATTCGTACCCTCCCTCATAACTCTACTAATGTCAGTGATAGGGTTAAAATGACCGATTGTGTTCGGTTGACTAGGTGGTGTGTATAACAACCAAACCCAGTGTTTAACCAAATCAACTGAGGGGCTTCTTACGGAGAAGACCACCCCCGTCGTTACTGAACGAGGCCCATCTTCAAAGTCATGGTCGACCAGTAACAAAGTAACTCAGATGTTTAAGTTAGCAGGAGAACTGTCAAAAGGATCCGGGGCTCTAAGCTTCTCTGTAACTGTCACTTCTCGGCACGAGTAATCTAACATGGGACCACGGACCTTTCCTTCCCCAGTACAGCCCCATGAGTTCCATTCGTCTTGGTAGTGCCCCGAGCTCGAGGGTCGAATGCTGAGATGATGAAAGCATATCTGAAACACTTTTGGCCTGTTTCAAAACAGATCTTCTGGACACCTTTACAACCCTCTAGATCTGGATTATAATTTAAAACTGTATCCCTTTCATATCCCCCACCAGCCCCCCCGCAGAAAATAAAATCTTTATTTATTTTACAAATGTTAACGCTTAAATTTTAAATAAAAAGAAAGAATGAGCCACTTCCATTTTCATTAAAGTTATCGAGAGGCTCTATAATGTGATCCACCACATTCGAAAAAACTCCCTCGAAATTTTACAACTTCTGATAAAAAACCCGCATCTCTGAATTTACGAAATTATAATAAACTTTAGTTTTCCCCTCATTTAAATAAAACACTTTTAGAACACCGGCGACCTTAATTGAATCCCTACCTCCCCACACCGGACGTTGGTTCTCCAGACGTGCACGAATGTTATCTACATATTTGTGCACAATTTCTACAGGATCCATAACAAAATTGCCAGACAAAAGCGAATTAAAAGGGTCACCAAACGATGCAGTGAAAACAACTATATGATTTAAAATTCTGTTGGACAGCTGAAAGTCTGGGAGAGTTGTATCCTCCTCCCCCTCTTGTATATTACCCCCTCCCCCAAGCTGTTCAACAATATCTGGCGAATGTTCCACTTCAGTTGTTCGAAGTGGAGTCGTTAGGGTATCGGAGGTTGGAGGGTTACCTGTTAAATCCCGGGTAAAATCATCAAAAAATTTCAATTTGTTTTGACATAGCAAATGTAAGTCCCCCAGTTCAACTGTGCTACTATCTAAATTTAAAAAAAATCATCTAAAAACCCGTCAATATTATCTGGAATGATTGATGTAAATCATCCCATTGTGAATTGTTGGGGAGCTCCACATGTGCATCTTCTTCTCCTTCTCCAACTGACGAGCAGGGGGGAGATGGGGAGTATGGAACCAGGACAACCTGCAAATGAAAAAATAGCTTATTTTCAAAGTGTTCAAATCATCCCTACTACTTTTAAAATTTGGATTATTATTGCTTAATAACATATTGTTAATACAACTGAATATAATCTAAGATATGACACTATAGATGAAAAATAGTTTATTTTAAAAGTGTTCAAATCACCCCTACTGCTTTTAAATTTTGTATTATTTTTGCTAAATAAAATTATGTTAATTAAAATTAAGACAAACTATTGTTTTACATAGAGTGCAAAAATTTGTTCGTTTATTTTAAAAGTTTTCAATTTTTTTTTTTTGTTTTTTTTTTCATTGCTTTCCCCAGCGCTTCCCGTGGTGCTTGTCGGGGCCCGTGGCGCATCCTGTGACGCTTCCCTGGACAGTGGCGCATCTCGGTGGCGCTTTCCCTGGCCCGTGGCGCATCTCTGTGGAGCTTTCCTGGCCAGTGGTGCTTCTCTATGTCGATCTCCAGGCCCGTGGTACATCTCTGCGGCACTTCCCTGGCCCGTGGCGCATCCCTGTGGCGCTTCTAGGGCCCGCAGCGCTTCTCGCAACGCTTCCCCGCCCCAGGATACTTCTCGAACCAGTGGTATATAATATATTAATATAAGATATTTACAATCTAAAAAATGACATAGTAGGTTTTAATTTTGTTCAAACAATTCCTCCAAATAAAATTTTATATTCTTACTCTTTATCTGCACTGGGAAAAAAACATGATTTGAAAAGGATAGCCATCTCCTCTCATGATACACAACACATTCATATATAAAGTTTTTTTTTTTATAATATTTTTTGAGGCATGGTGACCCATTCGTTTATATTGAAATATAAATTACCAAACCCTACTATTACCATAATATAGTGCCTTTTTTTTTTTTTTGGCTTAAATAATATAATTTAGCTAAAGGTTAAAAAAATGAAAAATTATGTTTTTATTTTTTTCAAAAAATTCCTCCAAATAAAATTTCATATTAATACTCTTTATCTGCTCTGGGAAAAAACACATGATTTGAAAAGGATAGCCATCCCCTCTCATGATACACAACTAATTCAGATATATAGTTTTTTTTTATAATATTTGTATAGGCATGGCGAACCATTCGTTTATATTGCAATAGAAACTACCTAACCCTACAATGACCAGAATATAGCGCCTTTTTTTGTCCTCACTAAGATAATTTAGCAAATGGGCGACTGCATGCACTTGACGTGATTCAAAAGGGGGAACATTATATTTCCTTTGGGGAGAAAAAATCAATCAGTATTCACACTGAGATATACTTTTACGCAGTGTTCGAAAATGTTGCATGTGGAAAAGGCCTATAATAGTTGGATGAAATTGATAGATATTTCTATATAATAGGTAGGAAAAAAACGCTTACATTTGCATATCCAGGCTGCAGTATTTGAATGCCCGAAGGTCCAGGCGAAACTTGTTGCACCATCGGTGGCGGGCTTTGTGTAGTCGAGACAGGTAGTCCATAGTAAGCAGCTGTCCATTTACTCTTTAGTTTTCGTCCTGATTGCAGTGTTGTCTGCACAGATTGATGCACTTGTTTTGGGGTCAAGCTGTCTTACTTAATTATGTATTTTCGTGTCTCGTCCACTTTTGATTTCTTGGGTGTAGGGGTCAGACATTCTTCATACTTTGCCTTACTAGGAAGAGGAAAATTTAGTCTAGAATTAATTGGCCCCTTTTTTTATATAAAGCAAGTTAGTACCCTAATTCATGTAATTTTGTTTAGACACAGAATTTACCGCCAAGAAAGAAAAGCGTAAAAAAATTTCGTTAAATATAATAATTGCATTCTTTTTTGAATCTGAGAAATACGAATCACTGAGCCGTTCAAAAGTCAGCCAAGTTTGTATATATATCACACCCCCAGAAAAAAACAGCCCACGGAAAATAACCCCCACGGAAAATATCCCTGAGAAAAGACATGGAAAAATATCCCCTCCCCCCACCCAAAGATATCGCATCCCTTTGAATCTGAGAAAGAAGACTCACAGAACCATTCAAAAGCCGGCCTAGTTTATATATTTATCACACCCCCAGAAAAAAAAAGCCCCCGGAAAATAACCCCCACGGAAAATATCCCTGAGACAAGACTTGGAAAAATCTCCCCTCTCCCCACCGACAGATATCGCGTCCTTTTGAATCTGAGAAATAAGACTCACTGAGCCGTTCAAAAGCCGGCCTAGTTTGTATATTTATCACACCCCCAGAAAAACAACCCACGGAAAATAACCCCCACGGAAAAGGCATGGAAAAATATCCCCTCCCCCCACACCGAAAGATAGGGTAAAAATGCTATTCAATTTATGCATAATAAAGCAATGTATCTTTTTCTTAAACCCACCCCCTTACTTTTCACGCGACGAAACAGTTTGTTTTAATCTTAAAATGGAGGTGTTAGACATGATGCATTGTCAATCTCTTTTTTAACGCGAAACTATCCTTCGCAGAGAAACCGTTGGTTAAGCCGCTATCCAAATTCTGGTATATTTATCAAAGCCGGATGTACTTTAAAGGGGTGTCAGTAATTATCAGATAATTAAATCGTAGCGAAAAATCTGTAAGTCAAGCCATAGCAGACTGTATATTAAGGGAATGACAGAAAGTTGACAGTTGTTTTTAGACAAGATACATAATTTATAGAAAATAGACTTATGCTAGTCACCCGAGGGGGAAGAAAGGTTGGTGTTTAAAAAGCGAAAAAAGAGCTTCTTTTAAGATTTTTATATATTATAAACTTCAGAGAGTGATGGGGGTCTAGGGGGGAGGGGGGGTTTACCCAAATATCGTAGAGGGTGACCACGGAAAACAATTTTATTTTGAAAATAAAAAATGAAAACAGGACTTACATTGCTAATTGTGGCGGCCAAGGCTTCAAGTTCATCAATAATTTCATATGTTCTATCCATTGTGTTCTGAAACATTCTGATAATTTAATCACATTGCATGCCCGTTATATACGAAATCTCAAGGGTGAATTGTTATGTAACGGGGAAATCATATGTAAGCAGGCCTCTGATTGGCCGAGAAGGAGGATGTATCCGACTCTCTGATTGGCTGAGAAGGAAACATGTGATCTAACTGTTTCCTATTCCAGGACACCTTGACATTCACCCCTAGCATGCACTTGTCCAAAAACAACAATAATAAATAAATCCCTCAGGCCTAAAGATTAAAGAAGCCTTAATGTTTCTTAATTCTCCCCTTCATGAATCAATAATTTCCCCTAGCGATTATGTAAATCAATTTCTCAGGTTAAGCTAACCAAACAACAATGAAGCCATGTTTGTTTCTTAATTCCCCCTTCGTGAATCAATAATTTCCCCTAGCGATTATGTAAATCAATTTCTCAGGTTAAGCTAGCCAAACAACAATGAAGCCATGTTTGTTTCTTAATTCCCCCTTCGTAAATCAATAATTTCCCCTAGCGATTATGTAAATCCACGGAAATTCACTTCCCCATCGAGTCCTAGATCAATAACATTGTTCCCGTTAGAATTCAATGCGCATGTGCAACCTTCGTCCCCGAGTTATTACACATAGAAACAACAAATAAATCGATCTTGGAAAAAGAGGTCATTGAGCGATTACGTAATCTTTCTCCCTAGGGACTCTATGACCATATTGTTTCATAATTCCCCACGCTCGTGAATCAATAATTCCACCATCGATTATGTAAATCACCCCTCATGTCATTCGCACGTGGCCAAACAACAACAACAACAGATCGATTGACCTTGACACACCCACATTAGACTCGATCGATAATCCTTGAATAAATTATGTCCCGTCAGCATTAAACTAAATTGTAGATGGCAGCAGGGGTGAGGGTCAGGACCTCCTGATAGGGTTCTACTGTTGTTGTTGTTGTTTTTTTTTTTGGGGGGGGGGGGGTAAACGGCGGCTCTCGCCGTCTGCATATTGTAATTTTTTTTTACCACTTTGCTTATTATGTTGTTTTCATTTTGTGGTATTTTCTACGCTCGTAGTTGCTTATCTTTTGGTTTGAAAAAGATTAATTACCTGCTTCGGTGGAGCCGACCCAAAAGCTACTTTCTCTTTGTGTTTAGGAACTTTTGGTTTGATTTTTTTTTTTTTTTTTTTTTTTACGTAGATGTATCAGGCCTTTCCTGAACGATGAATAATAAAAAACTGTGCTGAAAATATCGGAAGTTTGAGAATTTAGATAACAAAAAAATCACTTTTTGTTGCGCTTTCCTTGAATTAATTAAAAAGATTCTTTCGAAAACAATTTTTCAAATAAAAATAAAGAGCCATATTAAACCAAAGACTAGCATAAATAAATTCCTATAATAATAATTCAAACCCAAAATGATCAGAACTATATGGCAAATTATAGTTCTGCGATCATTTTGTTATTATAGCAATTATTTGCAATAATAACAATTATGTTATTATTTGCAATTATAGATCAGAAACATATAATTTGCAGAACTTTTAACTACGTTGAACAAAATGGCTATATAAAAATTTTGATTGGATGTGTTTGGGCAAATGGTGGGCTTGGAAGGGGTGTCAGTTGCCTTAGAATCACTCTCGACCATTAAAAAGGGAACTAGCCAATTAAATTTCAAATCGAATGAGCCCTTTCTGAAGTTTCTACGACAACATTGTCTATACAAAACCTTATATTCCCCCAGGGCATAACATACAACCTTTGCCCTGAGGGCTGTGGGGGAGTTGTCATCCTCAAAGACCTAATTTCTAGAACTTAAAACCCCGTTTAATAAAATGGCTGTCTCAAATTTTGATTGGATGTGTTTAGGGATTAGGGGGGCGTGAGAGGGGGGTTAGTTGCCCTCAAATTACTTTCGACTATTAATTTTTCCAATCGACAATTTCCAATCGAATGAGCCTTTTTTGAAGTTTCTACGACAATGCCTTCTATAAAAACCTTATATGCCCCCAGGGCATAACTTAAAACCCTTGCCCTGAGGGTTTTGGGGGAGTGTCCTCCTCAAAAACATATTTTCTATCAGGAAATCAACTACGCTGAACAAAATGGCTATCTCAAAATTTTGATTGGATGTGTTTGGGGGAATGATGGGCGTGGGAGGGGGCTAGTTGCCCTCCAATCACTTTATACTACAAAAAAGGCACTAGCCCTTTGAATTTCCAATCGAATGAGCCTTTTTTGAAGTTTCTACAACAACACCTTTTATAAAAACCTTATATGCCCCCAGGGCAGAACTTAAAAACCTTGCCCTGAAGGTTGTGGGGGAGTGTCCTCCTCAAACACACAATTTATATCTGGAAATCAACTACGCTGAACAAAATGGCTATCTAAAAATTTTGATTGGATGTGTTTGGGGAAATGGTGGGGGGGGGGGGGGGGCTAGTTGTCCTCAAATCATTTTTGACTATTACCAAGGGCACTAGCCCTTTGAATTTCCAATTGAATGAGCCTGTTTTGAAGTTTCTACGACAACACCTTCTATTAAAAACCTTATATGCCCCCAGGGCATAATTTAAAACCCTTGCCCTGAGGGTTGTGGGGGAGTGTCCTTCTCAAAAATATATTTTGTATTTGGAAATCTACTACGCTGAACAAAATGGCTATCTCAAAATTTTGATTAGATATGTATGGGGGGATGATGGGCGCGGGGGAAGGGCTAGTTGCCCTCTGATCACTTTTGACTATTAAAAGGAGCACTAGAACTCTCGATTTCCAATCGAATGAGCTCCCTTTGAAGTTTCTACGACAACCCCTCCCATGTGAAGTGCCTCTGGAAAAAAAATAAATAATAATAATAAATAATGAAACATTGGAGCCGTATGGCCTTTACTATAGGCAACGCTACAGCTTTGCCTCTGATAAGAACCCAAAGCCTACTGCGTCATTGGCGCTTAACTGAAAACGGATTATATTACAAATATTTTCTTTTCCAGTTCTTACAGCATTGAAAATAAAAATAAAAATACAGTAAACTACATTCTCGAACTGATGGATCTTTAAACATTTAATATCTTTATGTATCAAATATTCAATTTGATGTTGTTTGTACTTCCCAAGAATGTTAAAGACCAATATAATTTTCCGTAAATCGCCAATGACACATTACGTTTTAGAGTTTTACAGTGAGAGAAGGAGGTCATACCCAAGCTCTTTTTTGTAGTGATTTTGGTTCGTTTCAACCCTGACTTGTATATTCAATTTGTGTCACTCGTTTTAAGATTTAATTTATTAATTTAAATTAATATCTATTGTATGCTTGTTTGTATTGATTGTTTATTTAATTTCTGTTCGTTTTTAGTTTCATTTATATTTCAATAAGAAAATATTTTTTTTTTTTAAGCTTGATTTTCATATTCAATCTATGCATTACTCGCTTTGAGATTCATTTATTCATTTATATTATTACTTGTTGTATGTTTTGCTATGATTGTTTATTTAATTCCTGTTCGTTTTGGGTTTCATTTATTCTTTAATAGTAATTTCTGGTCGCTTTGAGTTTGAATTTTAAAAGGCATTTGTATCTGCCGAGCTTAAGTTTAAAATGGCCTTTACTTTTCTCTGAAAAACTTATTTTTCGGAAAGTTTTTTTTTAGTTAATTTCTGTTCGTTTTTGATTGCAAAAAGTTTCAGGTTTTTAAAAATCCTTACTTCAAAATCAAACTTAAAAACAGAAAAATCAAGTATTCATCAAAGTATCAAAACTGGTTCTAAAGTATCAATATCAAAGTGAAAAAAAAGGGTTTGTGGCAACCTCGGAGTTTTTATTATCTGATGTTTGAACTATTTTTAACAAAATGGCTATCTCAAAATTTTTATCGGATGGGTTTGGGGAAAAGGGCATGGGGGTTTTCTAATTAACCTTCAGTCTTATTTGACTCTTTGAAAGTGAACTAGAACTTTCTATTTTTAATCAAATGAACCCTCTCTGAAGTTTATACGACTATCCCTTCTATAAGAACCAGAAATATCCCCAGAGTATAACTTACAACACCTGTCCCTGGGTCCTGGGAGGTTGCGTTAACCCCGGAGCTTCAATAACTTTTGACCCTTAAAAAGCGCACAAGAACTCTCGATTCCCAATCGAATGATCCCCCTCCGAAGTTTCTACGATGACCCCTTCCATATGAAGTGCCTCTGGGGAATAAATATTAATAAATAACAAATAATAAAACATTGGAGCCGAATGGCCTTTACTATAGGCAACGCTATAGCGTTGTCTCTGATATTTAGGATATCGCAGTACGTGCCAATGAGCTGGAACCCACGCAAGAAGTGAAGTTTGGTTAATGCTAATGAAAAAAAAGAAAATAAGATGAAAATATAACAGCTTAGAAACAAATTTCTGCTGTATATGTGCACATTAAGGGGAGGGGGGGGGGGGGGTAAAGCATTGCAAATATTAAATACGCAACCTAACCTAGGTACCTTTTACCCCCTAAACCCCCCAAAAAACAAAAGTTTAAATATTATAAACGCAGTGACAAACTACGGCCTGCAATCCAATTCTCTATTGAAAGAAACCCGGTTGACTAGTTTCTTAAGCATCTTCCCTATATAATATACCGCGTGGGTTAAGCTAATTGACAAGTACCGACATCGCTTATATGCCCTTTCGAAAACCTGCGTGCAAATAATATTTTCGTTTAATTAAAACATCCTCCAGACGTCCCATAAAAGTTTCACTTTAATGCTGTTAGTGTTATTAGTTACAGTAATCGTAGTAGTAATATTAGTAGCATGTACATGGAGCCTTTTGGCTAGTTTGAAGTCTCCCACCCACAACTTATCCTGAGTTCTGTTTGTTTTGAGTTTTAATGATATTCTTTCGTTCAGTCTGATAATTTTTTTTTTTTTTTTTTATTCAAGATATTTTGAAAGCCATAATCTATTCTTTAAGAAAAACAAGAAAAAATGAAGTGATTTTAAAAGAAGAAAATGAGAAACAACCAATTTTACAAATGCTCATCTCTTAAAATGGGTCAAACTTATTTGATACAGTCTTATCTGATGGTTATTGAAAATATGACAAGAAAGACAAATTTACCAAACTTGTCGTAAAACTTACTGATCTGGCATGAAATAACTCCTTCTTAGAGATATGAGAGCAAAAGTATAAAAAGAGTATTAAAACGGAGGAAGGGTAATAAAAGGAGTAATCGCATGAGTTCACGGATTGTTATAAATACTTTTCATAAACACTGACACAAAGCTCGATATCTAAATGGCTTGTTGTAGATGGTACAACTAATCTAATAAACTCTTAATGTGTATCATTACAAATATTTTCCTTTTTAAAGGACATCAATGGAAACACAGACCTCCACTTTGCTGTGAGAAACTTCAGTGGTTGTGTACCTCAAATTCTTAGTCATCGAAATAGTAGTTTTCTTATAGCTGCCAGAAATTTGAACTATAAGACCGCAAGAGATATGGCCAAAGAGGTTGGAAACGAAAAATCCGTAATAGAAATAGACTCCTATGTCATTGGACTTGTTAAGAAAGGTAAGTAGATACCTTATTTTGTCATCCATCTATTAATAAACTCTTCTGACTGACCGTAACTCAAACAGTAAGCTGTACGAAAAATTTGGTTCATTCCCTCTATGGCTATAATGACAGAAAGGATAAGATAAGATAGATAAGATAAGATTTATTGCAAAAAGCCTGTGGGCCATAGCAACACATAATACAATCTACAAACCAACGCTCAGGAACAAAATACAACTTTAGATAGTAAAAATCAAAAAAGGAAAAAAGAAAAAGAACAACAAAACGAAAAAAAAAGAAACACACCAAGGTTCGACTTTTAACCAACAAACACCATATAATAAAATTCAAATAATAAAAATAGTATCAGGCTATCCCCTCAAACATGATTCCCTATATTTAGTCCCTAAACGAAGAAACTTACTCAACTGTTTAATAGCACATGCGTTCCTCTCAGCCATCCGCTCTATTAACCAGCATTCGCTCCCAAACACTCGTCCGAAACATTCATTCCGCAACTCAGACAGCTCTTCACACTCAGATACAAAATGAAATAAGTTTTCATTCACCAATCCACACATTGGGCAGAAATAAGGGCCAGCGGCCAGCCTAAACTTTCCCAAAAATTTCCTTCTCTCACCTAAATCCAAACTACCCCCTCTTACCAACAACAAATTCTTCAAATCCTCTTCATTCAACCCAAATTTAAGATAAACCTCCTCCCCCAAACCGTCTTTGGCTTGGGAGTAAAACCTCAAAGACATATATTGGTCCTTATGAGCTTGCCACTCTTAGATTTCTTGGTCATTTAGGGTTCGCTGGACTTTCTACCATACTAACTCGGTTTCACCCATGAGGCCTTTTCCTTCATTCCACATCTCCGAAATTTTACAAAGGTCCAGTATTTTCTTAACCTGATTTGACCATGAATCACGTCTACCATCCTTCAAGCTCTCCAAATAAGCTGCCTTAAGAAGCCGAACTCTAGGTAGCCTAATTATCTTCTCCCAGAATTTTACCATTCTAACCAATCTAACACTCCTTAAAGAAAAAGCCCCAAATCTCCTTTCAGTACCACTGAACTAAATGAACCCTTCAAGCCTAGAATTCTCTGAAAATATATTAGCTGAACTACTTCTAGCTTAGTTCTTTTAGCAAAACCCAAAACCTCAGAGCCACAATGTAGACTAGAAGCTACTATTGTCTGGAAAAACTCTTTTCTGGATTCTAATATCAGCTAGCTGATTTAAATTACTACTCAAAAGCATATTTATTAGCCTCTTACCCCTTAATTACAATCTTCTACATGCCTAGACATCCCCCTTAAAGCACTAAACTTAACACCCAAATAAACAAATTCCTCATTAACCTCTAAAACCTTTCCTCTAAAATTAAAATGAACCTCTCAATCAACATCTCCTTTACTCCTAAATACTAATACTACTGATTTCTTAGCGTTCAACTCTAACTCCTTCTTTTCTAAATAATTTTTTATTATATCTAATTGCTTCTGAAGGTTCTCTCTGCTATCCGCCAGTTTTTCCTCTAGCATATTTCCTTCTCAATGCATCCAAAGTAAAAATATGGTCAATAGTGCTGAATGTCGATCTGAATCCCGCTTGCATTGGGCTAAGTATTTCCTCCTTATCTAACCAGTCTCTTAGCTTAAATTCCAGAGCCTTACAAAACGACTTACTTACCACATTCTCCATAAACATAGACCTAAAGTTTTCATGTAACTTCCTATTACTTTTTTTAAAAAGAGGCACTGCTACAGGAATGTTCCATAACCGAGGCCAATAAGCTTTTCCTGTTACAAACGAGAAAATTTCAGCCAACATGGGTATTAAAGTTGACCTTCCTAACTGCAGAACTTTTTTAGATATGCCATCTGTTCCTGGACACGAATTTCCATTCATCCTTTTCAACTGATCCCAAATTTCTTGTTGAGATACAGGCCTAATTAAATCATAATCATTCTGCCTTAAAGGATATGTTGCCGTCCCTAGACCGGGCTCTCTATCCTCTGAACCATTCGACTCATTCGCCCTAACATATTCTGACTCTCTATTCTCAAAATAATCTGGCCACGTCTCAACTGCTGGGACGTCACCTCTTATTCCCGTGCCCTGGATTGAACATTTAACAACCGACCAAAACTCTCTTGAATTATTCACACTATAAACTCTCTTAATTTCCTCATTAATTTTCATATGCCTCTCTCTCTTTTTAACTCTTTTAACCCTATTATAATCTGACCTTAGTTTCCTATATTCAGCTAACCTGCGCAAATTCGTTTCCTGATCCAATGGGTCTGTTGCTTTAAGTAGCCTGAAAACCCTAATTACCTCTTCCCTTTTCTGCCTACATTCCTCATCGGAAAAACCTTCATCTTTTCTGGTCGGATGTTTTTTATCCTGAGATAAAGGCTTGATTCTCTCATAAATTATATCTGTAAGTACCGAAACAACTTGGTGCAATTCAGCTGGTTCTGAAAAATTCAAAATCGAATGGCAATCATTCTGAAATTCCTCACTTTCTAGTTCTATTATAACCAAATCTTCCTTCTCCTTGGCTATCCAAACTGATTTACGGATCATTTCGTTGCACGTCGACCTTTCCTTTCCCCTTTCGGACTGTCGAATATACGCTCTCAGCATAATACTCACTAGCAGATGGTCAGATCCAGCCAACTCTAGGAATCTGAGGTCGACAGCCCGGGGCCAGAGAAAAAAACTACATAAAATATAATCAATTAAACTCAGGCTAAACCCACTATAACACATAAAATCATCCACACCGAAATCTCCTCCCAACTTTCTGTTTATAATTATTAACCTTTCCTTTTTACAAAATTTATTAAATTCCTTCCCCATCTATTTAATTTCCGAGGCCTATCCCTACTTTTCCTACTAGGGAAAACATACTCACATTCATTCTCCAAACCAACCTTATGACCTGGTTCATTTACAACGGGTTCAATAGCCAGCAGCTCATTCTCTTTACTTGTATGTACATCGAAGTCTCCTTGAAAAATAAAATTACGGCAAGGGTACATTCTTTTGTATAACTGAGTTCCATTTACAACCAATTTCCATGTATCTCCCCGACTGTAAGAAGTATTCTTCGGAGGCAAATAAACAACACACACAACAAGGAGAACATATTTAACTGATAATAATAACCATAATAAATTTTCAGGCTCACTTTCTAGCCTACGAAATAAATTAAATACACCCTTCCTTAGAAGCACGGATATTCCTTCATAGTGTCTGCCAATTGCCAAGACTTTTCTACGTCACTAAAAAACATCAAAGTCTTCATACAACGAAAATTCATCTAGAGAATTTTACGTCTCGACAAGGCACACAACATCCCAACTTTCACAACCGGCTGATGTACTTGACTCTAATAAATTTTCTAACTGTTCCCTACTATAACCTTGTAAATTCCAAATACCAAAACTTGAGCACGATTAACTATGCCCTTGTATTCCCTATTTTGGTAATTTCGACTGGTTCCCAGGCACTGCTATATCCTCCCAACTAGGATGTACTTAATAAAAAACTGGAGCTTGCACTCTTTGGTGAAACCCAAACTATTCGTAATCCTTAATTCTTTCCGTTTCTCGATCACTTTTTTTTGAACCTTTATCCTGCTCCACAGGGCTAGTGTTCTTATTATTTTTTTTTGCCCCGTCTCACACTCTGCTGAGCTAAATCCACCGCAGGTTCTTGGCTAAAAGGGGGATAATACTGTCCACAAATAAAAGCAGCCTATTTCCTATCTTCTACACTAAATACAGAAGCAGCGCTTCCTAAACTCAGGCAAATAGCAGCCGAATTTACCGATCCGCTTCTCTTACGCGAAATAATCTGATTTCCACGAGCTTAAGATGTACCAGGTTCTTTAGAATCAACATTAGGGCTAGCCACTTCAACACTCACATGTTTTTCTTTTTGGACTTCATTCGCTTCCCTCGCGTGACTGATTTTGATCCTTCGTTACTTAGTGAACTTGCATTGACCATTACTTCATTTCCCGTGCGCATATTACGATTTAAATCGGAACTCTGATGATCATGGGTTCTTATTTTCTCTACTGCTATAACCTTCCGTTGTTCTCGATAAATTTCTTTCACTTTACCCAATTCACTATCGTATGCAAAAATCTTATCCCCCACGAAAAGTCTCACACCCCTCAGCTTTGGATGAAAATGGCCTTCCGTACGCGTGGCTTCTAAAATTGGTATCAACTTGCTCCGTGCCAATAAACCTAAAGAAGTATAATCTGGGGCAACTGACAAATGAAACCTTTTGAAAAGTGCAGCCGAAGTAAATATGGATTTTTTTAATTCCATAAACGCTAATTTAATTGCGACTGGTTTGACTTTCTGGTTTGAAGGTAAACGAAAAACATCTTTAATATCTGTCTGCATAAACCTGGCACCTTTCATTTCAGCATCTAAGAATGTGCTCTTTTAGACTAGAACCCCTTATCTTTGGGTCAAAATTTTACAGTATCACATTACACCTTTTTTGATCTCCCTCCATTCTATCCATTATCTTTCTATTCTTCGCAATTTCTATTTTAAGCTCACGAACTTCCGCATCTGTATTTTCCGATCCTTTTTCCACTTCACAAATTTTCTTATTTAGAGATTCCGAAATTGACGAAATTTCCATAGATAATTTTTCTACCTTTACGCACAAGGGATCCCAGTTTTTTAAGCTCTATTGACATTTCATTTAATTTCTTTAAAATCTGTAGCTGGACTTCCGTTGATTCCGTCATCTTGATGGTAATTACTCGCTACTTAAAATAGAAAGACGTTTATGTTTAAGAGTCAATTATTTAATCCACGCTGACTCAAAGCGTGCAATTAGCTAAGCCGTCGTTAATAATGCCACGGCTAACAACAATTCCGAGTGAACTTCTCAGCAAAATCAAAAGATAATAAACTTCTCGACAAATTCTGCAGGATATATATTTCACAAGTAAAACTAATTGAATGTTGGATCATGTATTTCACAATTTCAGTCATATATATAATCCGCTTTTTAGATGTTCACTGAATGAGAACTAAAACTGAACTGATAAGATAGCTGGGATACGATCTGTGTATGAGGGACGACATATTGCCAAAGATTGTCCTTGCAGCATTGCATATATTAAATACGTAACCTAACCTAGATACCTTCCCCCCCCTAAACCCCAAAATACAACAGTTTAAATATCGTATACGCTATGAAAACCACGCTATGAATTGTATTACTCTATAGCCGTCTCTTGAATTAACCCGTCAAAAACGGGTTTTTCGTGACTGGTCTCCTTATAAATGTCAATATGATGGGAAAGTACTAAAAATACAATAATGAATCAATAAAATGATAATATAAAAATAATATAAGAAACTTACAATGTAAGGTAAAATGGTACAAATCTTTTTGGACCGTGTGGTCTTACAAGTGACAAAAAACTAATTGCAATAGTATTTGGTAACCTTATGCACAAGATATCTTTATAAACTAGGGTCAATAACAACAAAATTCATATTTTATTTTCAGCAGAGAAACTCGGTTTATTAAGTTTCTAAATTCTTTTTCAGCTTAACTGCATAAAATCGTTAACATGACAACAATATGGATTTAATTATCGGATAATAAAAAGAAACTATGAAAAAAAAATTCGTAAAATCTAAGTTTGGAGGATCAGTGCTGGTACAGGACTGAGGCCTGATCCTTTCAGCTGGATTAAAAGGAGGCACGATGTCATTCTGGCTAAATTTTAATTGCCATAAGGCCATAACACATGATATCATATTAATCCAAACAATATTATGCCCGATATACGACATACATTATAATATAGCAATCCATGCAGACTGGAACATCATAACTCTAACGTGTGGCACAATATTAATCTTTAAGTGGGATCACAAGCATCAAAGCCAAGGAAAAACGTATGAAAGAGCAATAGCACTCTAATCAGCTTGATTAAATTTCCCATTTTTGAGATTTTGTGCGTGGAGATTGGAGGTTATAAACCTTAAAATGCTCAGAATTCTTTTATTTTATTGTGTTTAGTATTCTAACAATGTTTCAAGTACGTGTCTGAGTAGGACTACGAAGTATTTAAAATTTTGTGTTTTCATTTGTACTACTTTCTTCTTCTTGGCTGGTGCTCTTCAACACTTCCTAGGAAAAAACATCTGTTATAATTTTAGAACTTGTGCAAAAATATAACAAACTTACTCATCACACCTGTACCTACTCATGCATGCTAACTACGCACTCTCTGGGCTCTTGTCTTAAGCTTTTAACAGAAAAACCAGCTATGAGCAATTGTCAAAAACTGACTTTCACCTTGCCTGCCAAGCCCATCATCTTTCTCTTACATGGGCCCTTGCTCCTGCGGCTGCGAGCATCGTCTTTCCTCTAGAGGTATACTTTTTAGATTTTTTACCATTCTCAGGAAAATGGCTATTTTGATATTAAATTCAATGTTATATAAGGTCTTGGGGAAATGAATGGCGCAGAGAAGCTGCCTCGATGGCCTCCAATCGATTTCTTACTCAAAAAGTAAATTAATCAATGAACCCGCGACAGAGTGAGTCCTTTTTCAGCTTTCTTTTACCTGTTTATATGATAAAGTCGGGGATAAACATAGCGCTACATGGGAAACAGCTCACTCTTTATGTCGCCTACGCAACATCATTTAAAATATATTTGTCAATTCGGGCTTTTCATCGAAGGTCACCTTAAATTTAAACTACAAGTTGAAATTGTTGAGATGTCTAATATACTTGCTTACTGTAATCGTGTTTATTCTTTATTGCTCGCTTTTGGCCCTCGCCCTTAGGTTTTATATTTTTAGAAATAATCGACAAATCATGAGTAATAATCAAATACTTGCCCACACTTTGCCCACTTATTTGACCTCCTTTCTCTTGCAGGAGAAATTGATAGTTTAACCAAACTGTTTATGGAAGGATATGATCATGTTTCTGATATTGTAGATCCAGAGAGTGGACAAAATATAATGACAATAGCAGAAGAAGAGGGAACTCGCAAATCGGTGCTATTTTTAAGGGGACTTGTAACTTATGAGGTAGTCCTCTTTTATTTTATTTTATTATTTTATTTATTTTATTTATGAGAACGAAAGTATATTTTGTCTCAAGTAGATCTATTTGATCTGGCTTAATGTTCATAATATCAATATAATTCATTCCTTCTTATATTGAAAACTGGAAATTTATTACCCTTATATTCGTTTTAAACACTAAGTGCTCTTTTCAGGAATGATTGACATTTTCTTTTTTCTCGCTTTAATTAAACTTGAACATAAATAATGGTGACTGAGGTGGGAAGGACTCAAATTTGGGAGGGCCATGATCCAACAGCTAATGGTAATGAATTGAAAATTAAGAATGGCTTTTTTTCGATAAAGTCCGAAACTAAAGCACGAAATTAGATTATAATGTATACATCAAAGTAATGCGTTTTTTTTGTCAGCCCTTGGTACATAAAATTGTTAATTTGCCCCAAAAATAGGTGGCACTTTCGATAAAAATCATCAGTCAATTTAAAATTTATTTATATATCAAGACAATGAAAGAGGTGTATAATCGAAAGAGGGAGAAAGTGTCAGTGATGTTCCTAAACTTACTAGTTGCTTTATTGGTGTTTCCTGTAATAATATTACTACGACGATCTCCATTATACATTAAACAGGAAAAAACTATTTTTTTTCAAATGAAAGTAAAGAGCAACAATAAAAGTTTAAACGAAAAGAAAAAATTCCACATTTGAAGAGGCCATTCCTTCCCCAACCCTCCACTCTTCAAGCTAAATTTTTATGTTGCATTAAAAATAACAGTTATGTAGACGGTGGATTGATGCTCTGCTTGGAAATAAGGTTCCCAGGGATCGATCCCCGATGCAGCAAGGTTGGGTGACAAAGTTGCTTCTTGTCCCTGTAATAAAGACCCAGCAACTGAAACGTTGATTCGACGTCCTATGCAACAGCGATGGCCCAAGAAGATCTTTATCCCTCCCCCTTTTAAAAATACTCCTCATTCAAATCCAACGGTCATTTCCCCTGAGTAGTCGTTCTTAAAGTATTAAATAAACAGTCCAACTTTAATGTAAAAAGCGAGGGTGAGAAAGGGGAAGCCACCTCATATATAGAAAAATTTATGTTTGTTCTAAGTTTTCATGTCGCTCTTCACTTCAATTCAAAAAAAAACTTTTTTTTGATGCTGTTCTTTTTGATGCATGCCCAAGGGTACCCTAAATGTGAGGAGTGCTACTGACTCCTCAAAGCAAACTCTTTAAAACAAAATACAACCTTTGCTGAACAGAGCTTCGGCAAAAAGAAGTCATTCAATAGGTTTGCTTTTCATGACAGAGTGTGATTACCTAAAATAATCTATTGTCTCCGCAGTAAGATGGGAGTAACGGCTTCATAATTTTTATGGAAAATTGGTATCTTGAGATATTCTCGCATAAAGAAAAACGATCCAGATAGGTCAGAAATCTGAGAAAAATCGTTAAAAGCCTTAATTTTGTTTTTTTGCAAAAGACATCTTGTACTATGTTATTACATCATATAAGTATTTCTTGTGACATCATACAAGGCATTATATAAGTATTTTCTTATATGATTTAATGCATAGCATATATAAGATTGTTGAGTTTCCAACACAACAGTTCTTTATATAATGTAATGTCTGTTGGAAGGCCCAAAAAACGAAAATTTACAGTTGCAGCATAGGCAGCGCAATAGCGCTGCCTAAGTAAAGAACGATGTGGCCACAATGTATTATTATTATTTTATTTTTTCGTGGTCTAAGACCAGGGCACTTCGTATTGAAGGAGTTGTCGTAGAAACTTCGAAAAGGATTCATTCGATTGGAAATTGGAGTGGCTAGTGCCCTTTTTAATAGTCGAAAGTAATTGGAGGGCAACTAGCCCCCCCCCCCACGCCCATCATTGCCCCAAACACATCCAATCAAAATTTTGAGATGGCCTTTTGGTTCAGAGTAGTTGATTCCCAGATAGAAAATACATTTTTGAGGAGGTCACTCCCCCACAACCCTCAGAGCAAGGGTTTTAAGTTATGCCTTGGGGGTATATAAGAACGATGTTGGCACAATGTATTATTTATTATTTTTTCTTCTCTTTAGACCAGGGCACTTCGTATCGAAGAAGTTGTTTCAATTCAATTGGAAATTGGAGTGGCTTGTGCCCTTTTTAATAGTCGAAAGTGATTGGATGGCAACTAACACGCCCTCCACGCCCACCATTTCCCGAAACACATCCAATCAAAATTTTGAGACAGTCATTTCGTCCAGCTTAGATGATTTCCAGATAGAAAATATGTTTTGAGGAGGTCACTCCCCCACAACCCTCAGGGCAAGGGTTTTAAGTTATTCCCTGGGGGCATATAAGAACGATGTTGGCACAATGTAATATTTATTATTTTTTTCCTTTAGACCAGGGCACTTCGTATCGAAGAGTTTGTCGTAGAAACTTCGAAAAGGGCTCATTCAATTGGAAATCAGAGTGGCTTGTGCCCTTTTTAATACTCGAAAGTGAATGGAAGGCAACTAACACCCCTTCCACGCCCACCATTTCCCAAAACACATCCAATAAAAATTTTGAGATAAACATTTTGTTCAGCGTAGTTGATTTCCATATAGAGATTATGTTTTTGAGGATGACACTCCCCCCAGGGCCCTCAGGGCAAGGGTTGTAAGTTATGCCCTGGTGGCATATAAGGTTTTTATAGAAAGAGCTGTCGTAGAAACTTCGAAAAAGCCTTATTCGATTGGAAATTGAAAGGGCTAGTGCCTTTTCTAATAGTCGAAATTGAATGGAGGGCAAATAACCCCCCTCTCACAACCACTTTTTCCCCAAACATATCCAATCAAAATTATAAGATAGCCATTTTGTTCAACGTAGTTTAAAGTTCTGGAATTTAGGTCTTTTAGTATGACACCCCCCCCCCCCCCGGCCCGCCGGGCACGGGGTGTAAGCTATGCCCTTGGGGCATATAAGGTTTTCCTAGAAAGTGTAGTCGTAGAAATTTCAAAATGAGTTTATTCGGTTGGAAACTGAAATGGCTATTGCCTTTTTTAATAGTCGAAAGTGACTGGAAGGCAACTAACCCCCCTTCCACGCCCACCGTTTCTCCAAACATATTCAGTCAATATTTTGAGATAGCAATATTTTTCCACGCAGTTTAAAGTTCAGGAAATTATAACTTTGATTAGAACACTCCCCCCACAGTCTTCAGGGCAAGGGTTATAACTTATGCCCTGGGGGCATATAATTTTTTATTGAAATCTTTGACGTAGAAACTTGAAAAAGGGCTCATTCGATTGGAAATTCAAAGGGCTCGTGCCCTTTTCAATAGCCTCGAAAGTAATTTGAGGGCAACTAACCCCCCTCTTACGACCATTATTTCCCCAAACATATCCAATCAAAATTTGTAGATATCCATTTTGTTCCACGCAGTAGAAAGTTCTGGAAATTAGGTCTTTTAGGATGATAACCCCATCAGAGCCCTCAGTGCAGGGTTTGTAAGTTATGGCCTGGGAGCATATGAGGTTTATATAGAAAGTTGTTGTAGAAATTTCAAAAAGGGCTCATTTGATTGGAAATTTAAACTGCCCTTTTTAATAGTGAAAAGCGAATGGAAAGTCATTAACCCCCCCTATCACACCCATCATTTCCCCAAAAACATTCAATCACAGATTAGAGATGGCCGTTTTTTTCAACTCAGTTGAAAGTTCTGAAAATTATGTATTTAAGGATGACAAAACCCCCAGAGCCCCCAGGGCAAAGGTTGTAAGTTATGCCCTGGGGGCATATAAGTTTTTTATAGATAGAGTTGTAAAAACTTCAAATGGGGCTCATTCAATTGGAAATTGTGAGGGCTAGTGCCCTTTTTCATAGTTGAAAGTGATTGGAGGGTAACTAACCCAACTCTCACGCCCACCATTCTCCCAAACACATCCGATCAAAATTTTTAGATAATGATTTTGTTCAAAGTTGCAGAAAGTTCTGGAAATAAGGTCTTTGAGGATGACAACCCCCCTCCCAGCCCTCAGGGCAAGGGTCGTAAGTTTTGACCTGGGGCATATAAGGTTTTTAATGAAACTCATGTTGTAGAAACTTTAAAAGGACTCCTTTGATTGGAAATTGAAAGGACTAAAGCCTTTTTTAATAGTTAAACCTGATTGGAGAGCGATTAACGCCCCTCTCACGCCCACCATTTTCCCAGACACATCCAATCAAAATTTTGAGATAGCCATTTTGTTTAACGTAGTTGACAGTTCTGGAAATTAGGTCTTAGAGGATTACAACCACCCTAATAGCCATTAGACTAAGGGATGTAATTTATGCCCTGGGGGCATATAAGGTGTTTATAGAAAGCGTTTTCATAGAGACTTGGAAATCGAAAGGCCTAGTACCCTTTTTAATAGTCAAAAGTGATTTAAAGGCTTGACATTTTTATAGTAAAGACCGATTAGATATAAAGTATTATTTTGTTGTTGTTATTGTTTAGACCAGGGCAGTTTGTATCGAAGGAGTTGTCGTGGAAATTTTGAAAAGGGCTCATTCGATTGAAAATAGAGGGTTGATGCCCTTTCTAATAGTCGAAAGTGATTGGAGGGAAACTAATCCCCCTCCCTCCCATTTGCCTTTATGTTTAAAAACTAAATGTTGCCTTAAGATTAAATCAAAATTCACTGTGTTAATGCTAATTCCCAATAAGGCATCTCAGCAGTATCCCAAGAACAACTGAGGGTATTATGTTCAAACTTTTGGGGCTACTTCTGCTCTTAAAATTTAAGAAAATCAAAAAAGTGTAAGTGCATCCAAGCTATCAAAGAAATTAAATAGATTTTTTTTGCAAATGGTATCAAGTTTTACACTTCAGCTTAACTAGAGGAGGTATTAAAATAAACTAAACACTACTATTTGTGTCCAGATTTTTAAAAGGGTATATGTTGTTAAAAATTTCTGAAAATTTTTCTCCAGCATACAAATAGTTGGCCAAGCTATAAATTCTTAAAAAAAAGAAAAGATTTAAAGTATTATTATGCCTTCTCAAGGCCAGAACATAATTTGCACTTTACTGATAAAAATACAAATGAATGTGCATTGTCAGTTTAATATACATACACTGATATTTAGTAATCAAAATGTTAATATTATTTGATTTATTAAAGTTGTAAAAGTAAGACATTCATAATTTTTTCAGCGAAGTACAAATTATGTTCTGGCCTTGGGAAGGCATAGGGGTTTTAAGCCCAAGTTATGTTAATTTCTGTTCGTTTTGAGTTTGACTCGGTTATTTATTGTAATTTCAGTTCGTTTTGAGTTTCATTTATTTATTGATGCTCATTTGTGGTAGTTTCACGCTTGATAGATTATTTGATTTTATTTTTGCTCATTTTTTGCTTAATGGAGTTCTTTACTTTTCTTTGAAAAACTTATTTTGTGGAAAAAGTTTTTTTTAATTAATTACTATAAACGATGATTCTTTGGAACCAACAGTAGGGAGCCAGGTATTACACCGGTACGAACACCGTGCTGCCATCTATAATCAAGTCTAATGCCGACAGGGTATAATTTATTCAAGGATTATTGATCGAGTCTAATGGGTCAATGACACCATTTTCAAGGTCAATTTATTTGTTATTTCTAAGTGTAATGACTCCGGGGCAAAGTTTGCACATGCGCATTGAATTCTAATGGGAAGAATGTATTGATCCACTAGAGGGGAACTAGATTTCTAAGAAAATGATTACATAATCGACGGTGAATTATTGATGCTCTAACAGGACGAGGTCACGTGTCTCTTTCTAAGCCAATCAGGGAAGTTACGTAAGGTTTCCCATTATATTACAATTCGCCCTTGAGATTTTGTATATAACAGACATGAGGTTAAACTATCACACAGTTTTAAGACACCATGGATAAGGCATTAAATATTGATGACTTGGAAACTTTGGCTACAATGATTAATAATATGACTTCTGTTTAGTAAATTTTCTTAGTTTATTTCCAAATAAAATAATTTTACATAGTCCCCCTACAGTAAATTCAAATTCAGGGTACCCCCCCCCTCAATACAAATCACCCTTATGTTATGTTCATAATCGATAGAAAGTGTAAAATAGGCTTTTTTTACCATGTAAACCCACACCCCTCCTCCATGTTTACGACTTTAATTTTTTCATTGGAAATAATTCTGTTTTTGATAAATTTATTCTTTCTGTATCCTACCTAAAAGTGACAGCCAACCTCTGTCAACTCTTTATATACTGACCCCCTTATGACGCTAAACCGCTAAGATTTAAATAGCTGATAATTAATGACACCCGTCAAGTACATCCTGCTTATTAGTTCACGTGAATTACGATAGCGGCTTAACCAAAGGTTTCGTTGAAAAAGAGATATTTTTTGGTCAAATTAGTGAGAGTAAATCCTTTGAATTGCAAAGAGGGGGTGAGTGTTAGTTATAATAAATAGTTCCATATAGTATTTGTTATCCATTTTGAGCAGAAATAGACATATCTCATCTTTAGATATTTAGTTCTTCACCGAAATGTCTCAGTTTCAGATTTTTGGAGGTGGAGCCAGATATCCTGGAGTTATTTCAAAACGAATAGAAGTTATAAAACGTTTAAAACGTTTCTTTGAGATTTCATATAGAATTCTATGACCTTTCTAATATTCTCAATACTCAAAGGTTCAAATGCAAGAACTTATTGATTTTATTTAATTTATACGACCATATCTAACCTATCATGATAGTTGAATGCATCTAATGGATTTGCATAAAGCTATAGGAATTACCATGGTATTTGCGTGAAGCTATACACCTTTTCAAAGAGAATGAGTACCCCCTCACATGGCCTTATACTTTGCATAAAGCTATAGGAATTCCCATGCTGGGACGTATACACCTTTTCAAAGAGAGTGAGTATCCTCTCACACCTATGTTCCTTGGTACCTTTCCAAAGAAAGTGACCAAACACGTTTTGAAACAATAGTTGAGATTATATAACGCATCCAGACTGGTTTTTGAGGCAACACCCATTTTTTAGGGCCAATCAGAGAGAGCGGAGGTTATTCCATATATGATAACTTGATTAGTAATTGGATTCGAATAAAAGGAGTGATTTTCATTGCAATTCATATTAGTAAGAGAATTAAATTCAGAGACAATAGTTTATTTGAGACGATATTAGTAGAGAAAATGCGTGGAGCATTTACAATATTGGAGGTTGATGACCCTGATGATATTGTCAGAGATAATAAATGTTATTAGTGCAAGCAGTGGAACTGGATTTTGATATGGTGAGATATAAGAAGATATGAATCTACATATAAGTGTAGAACATGTCATAAATATACTTTGCTTTCCGGATATCATCATGAGTAGAATGCATCTAATGGATTTGCATCAAGCTATAGGAATTACCAAGGTGTTTGTGTGGCTATACACCTTTTCAAAGAGAGTGAGTACCCCCTCACATGGCCTTATACTTTGCATAAAGCTATAGGAATTCCCATGCTCTTTTCTGGGACGTATACACCTTTTCAAAGAGAGTGAGTATCCTCTCAAACCTATGTTCCCTTGGTACCTTTCCAAACAAAGTGATAAAAAAACACGTCTTTATCAACTTCACTCATCATGTCAGTGTATAAGGTTTCAATTGCACATGGAATTACACAAGAATATACAGTACAGTTTGACGTGCACATTGCGAAAAGCGACCAATCCTTTTATATTATATACCTATAAAGTGAACAAACAGGTTTTGAAACTATAGTTGAGATTGTATAGCGCAACCACACTGGTTTTTGAGGCAACACCCATTTCTTAGGGCCAATCAGAGAGAGCGGAGGTTATTCCATATACGATGACTTGATTTTTAATTGGATTCGAATAAAAGGAGTGATTTTCATTCGCCCTTGAGATTTTGTATACAACGGACATGCGTTATGATTAAACTTTCATAAGGTTCTAAGACACCATGGATAATTCATCTGATATTATTGACTTGGAAGCTTTGGCTACAGCGATTTATAATGTGAGTTCAGTTTAGTAAATTTTCTTAGTTTATTTCCAAATAAAATCATTTTACATAGTCATTCCTCCAGTTAACTCAAATTCAAGGTATAACCCCCCCAGAATACAAGCTCCACTATATGATGTTTATACTCGATAGAAAGCGTAAAATACACTCTTTTTTTACCATGTAAGCCCCATCCTCGCTCCCCCCTGTTTATGAATTTAATTCATTCATTAGAAATAATTCTTTCACTCAAAAATGTCATTTTCCCGTCATGCATTTAAAATCATCAAAATAGAATGTGCTCTCTTTGCAGTCTACATAAAACCGTGTGTGATTAAGACTTTAATCCTCTTACAAGAGGGTTAATTTCGTAAACAATCTTCGCACGCGCATTATCTAAATTATGAAAACAAAGGACGCAAAAAGGCTACATGCTTTGCGTAATTCTAGACGGTTTGAAAAAGGGATGAATTATTTACAAAATTAAAAGAGATATTTTTAGGACATGGAAATGTTAGATGCAAAGAGTCCTTTAGAGAGTTTATTATTCCTTTTTTCTATTGCTTTTTTTCGATAAAGTGTCTTTTATAGTCTCACGGGGGGAGGGGGTGAAAACTTATTCGGATAGAAAGCAAAATCTTTAATTCAGGGGGAGGGCTGGCAAAATTAGATCTATGTCTCTTGTTCTCCAAACGAAATGCATCCTTTATTAACAGAACTGAAAAAGATTGCTTTTGCAGACAATTATACCTAATGAGAAGAGTGTTCTATTTTCAAATGTCTTTGATGAAAGCAAATAAGGTTTCAGTTAAATCTTCATAGTTTTACCTTCATGGAAAGGAAGGGATGGGGCATTTTAAATGCTCTTATTTTGTTAGTTATTTTATATTTTGTTAGTTACGCCCCAGGGCGTAACTAACAGCCCTTCCCCTGAAGGTTGTGGGGGGGGGAGTCATCCTCAAAGACCTAATTTCCATAGTGTTCAACTACATTGAACAAAATGGATAGGTCGATATAGGTGTGAAGAAAATTTACAGGGTCTGTTAAAATGACACCCCCGTCAATCACATTTTTCTAGGGAGGATTAGAATCAACTCTATAAGTTTTCAAGTGACCTAGAGCAAATTCCAACAAATGTAACTCACGTAGTACCGGGGATGCGACAGTATTTCCATGTCCTACACCTATTTGCACAGGACCCAATTCACAAATAATAAAGTCATTGTCAAAAATATACCTGGAAACATTAGATCCAACAATTTCCATAAGACTATTTATTTCTTTTATTGTAAACGGGAAATCCGGGGGAATAGTAAACGACGTACCTTCACTGATATCATCCAATTGTTCCGGCGATAGTGGACAATTACCCATGATATTCTGAAGTCCTGGGCCAGGGAGGGCAGTTGTATTTGTAGCTTCCTCCTGAAACTAAAATGAATGAATTGAGTTTTTTTTCTTTGATGAAAGTTGTATCACAATTATAACACATTATTTTTTTCTGAATCGGATTTGTATTCATATTATTTATCAAACAATTTTTTTTTTTTTTTTTTTCTTAATTGGACTCGTATTTATCTAACAAATGCATAATAAATTACAAATTTTACTTATAGCATTATTTATAAAACAAGTGCATAATAAATTACAAATTTTGTTAATAGCGCTCACGCACGCACGCACACGTACACACACAAACGCACACACACACACACACAAGAGCGGTTTCTTTGACAAGCCAAAAAAATTACATTATATTTAGGTATCTCTGAGGGGGGGGGGAGCAGAGAAATTTAAAACAATGGTTGGGGTGGGGGATTAATAGTATAGCGAAAATAATATTTTAATGTCTCTGACACACTTTTACCATGTTGAAAAATGGTGAAAAGAAAAGGCTAAAAAAAAGGTGGAAGAAATAGGAAGATATTTCTATAACCAGGTAGAAAGTAGAGGTAAAAATGCTTACATTTCCAAATTCTGGCTGCAATTGTGTGCCTGAAGGCCCTGGCAAAGCATGAAGGGGGGCAACCTCCTGAGCTTGAGTAGACGGGGCTGAGGCATTATGAGAAGCCGCCCACTCTCTTTTCAATTTTCTGCCAGTTTGCATAGAGTTTTTCGCAGGTAGCACAGAGCTGGCACTGGCGTGAGAGGCTCCGGGCATCAAAAGTTGAGTGGTCAATGGCTGGCCCGGAGCATGTGTAAAGGGACCGGCATATCTTATGATGGAAGGCCTTGCAGCTTGCATCGGTGTGGCATCGTTCCCTCTTGTTCTCTTTTCAGGGGGAGAGCATTTGTCGGAATCCTCCTTAAAAAAGAAAAGACAATTTAGTAAATGATAATAATATTAGAGAAGAAAGGAAATTAGTGAATGATTTTTTATAAAAGCCTCTTAATCATCTATACAATCCATGAATTCGAAAATAAGAGCATTTAAAGTGCCCCATCCCTTCCTTTCCATGAAGGTAAAACTTTGAAGATTTAACTGAAACATTATTTGCTTTCATCAAAGACATTTGAAAATAGAACACTCCCCTCATTAGGTTTAATTGTCCGCAAAAGCAATCTTTTTCAGTTCTATTAATAAAGGATGTATTTCGTTTAGAGAACAAGAGACACAGATCTAATTTTGCCAGCCCTCCCCCTAAATTAAAGATTTTACTTTCTAGCCAAATAAGTTTTCACCCCCCCCCCTTGAGAATATAAAATACACTTTATCGAAAGAAAGCTATAGAAAAAGGAATAATAAACACTCTAAAGGACTCTTTGCATCTAACATATACATGTCCTAAAAATATCTCTTTTAATTTTGCCAATAATTCATCCCTTTTTCAAACCGTCTAGAATTAAGCAAAGCATGTAGCCTTAATCATTTCCGTTCCTATCTACCATCCTTTTCAGGGGGAGAGCATTTGTCAGAATCCTCCTTAAAAATTTTAGTATATGATAATAATATTAGAGAAGAATGGAAATTAGTGAAAGATTTTTATCCCTTCCTTTCCATGAAAGTAAAACTTTGAAGATTTAACTGAAACATTATTTGCTTTCATCAAAGACATTTGAAAATAGAACACTCCTCTCATTTGGTGTAATTGTGTGCAAAAGCAATCTTTTTCAGTTCTGCTAATAAAGGATGTATTTCGTTTAGAGAACCAGAGACATAGATCTAATTTTACCATCCCTCCCCCTAAATTAAAGATTTTGCTTTCTAGCCTAATACTTTTTCACCCCCTCCCCCCTCTTGAGAATATAAAAGACACTTTATCGAAAGAAAGCTATAGAAAAAGAGATAATAAACACTCTATAGGAATCTTTGCATCTAACATTTACATATCCTAAAAATATCTCTTTTAATTTTGCAAATAATTCATCCCTTTTTCAAACCGTCTAGAATTTAGCAAATCATGTAGCCTTAATCATTTCCGTTCCTATCTACCATCCTTTCCAGGGGGAGAGCATTTGTCAGAATCTTCCTTTAAAAATTTATTAAATGATAATAAAATTATAGATGAAACAAAATTAGTGAAAGATTTTTATGAAAGAATCTTAATCATCTTTAAAATCCATAAATTTTAAAATAGGAGCATTTAAAGTAACCTACCCCTTCCTTTCAATGTAGGTAAAATATTGAAGATATAAATAAAACATTATTTTCTGTCATCAAATACATTTGAAAATAGATCACTCCTCTCATTAGGTGTAATTGTCTGCAAAAGCAATCTTTTTCAGTTCTGTTAATAAAGGATGTATTTCGTTTAGAGAACAAGAGACATAGATCTAATTTTGCCATCCCTCCCCCTAAATTAAAGATTTTGCTTTCTAGCCTAATAATTTTTCACCCCCTCCCCCCTTGAGAATATAAAAGACACTTTATCGAAAGAAAGCTATAGAAAAAGAAATAATAAACACTCTAAAGGACTCTTTGCATCTAACATTTACATGTCCTAAAAATATCTCTTTTAATTTTGCAAATAATTCATCCCTTTTTCAAACCGTCTAGAATTAAGCAAATCATGTAGCCTTAATCATTTCCGTTCCTATCTACTAACCTTTTCAGGGGGAGAGCATTTGTCAGAATCCTCCTTAAAAATTTTAGTATATGATAATAATATTAGAGAAGAAAGGAAATTAGTGAAAGATTTTTATCCCTTCCTTTCCATGAAGGTAAAACTTTGAAGATTTAACTGAAACATTATTTGATTTCATCAAAGAGATTTGAAAATAGATCACTCCTCTCATTAGGTGTAATTGTCTGCAAAAGCAATCTTTTTCAGTTCTGTTAATAAAGGATGTATTTCGTTTAGAGAACAAGAGACATAGATCTAATTTTTCCCACCCTCCCCCTAAATTAAAGATTTTGCTTTCTAGCCTAATAAGTTTTCACCCCCCCCCCCCTTGAGAATATAAAAGACACTTTATCGAAAGAAAGCTATAGAAAAAGGAATAATTAACACTCGAAAGGACTCTTTGCATCTAACATTTACATGTCCTAAAAATATCTCTTTTAATTTTTGTAAATAATTCATCCCTTTTTCAAACCGTCTAGAATTAAGCAAAACATGTAGCCTTAATCATTTCCGTTCCTATCTACCATCCTTTTCAGGGGGAGAGCATTTGTCAGAATCCTCCTTAAAAAATTTAGTATATGATAATAATATTAGAGAAGAAAGGAAATTAGTGAAAGATTTTTATAAAAGCCTCTTAATCATCTATAAAATCCATGAATTTGAAAATAGGAGCATTTAAAATACCCCATTCCTTCCTTTCCATGAAGTTAAAACTTTGAAAATTTAACTGAAACATTATTTGCTTTCATCAAAGAGATTTGAAAATAGAACACTCCTCTCAATAGGTGTAATTGTCTGCAAAAGCAATCTTTTTCAGTTCTGTTAATAAAGGATGTATTTTGTTTAGAGAACAAGAGACATGGATCTAATTTTACCAGCGCTCCCCCTAAATTAAAGATTTTGCTTTCTAGCCTAATAAGTTTTCACCCCCCCCCCCTTGAGAATATAAAGGACACTTTATCGAAAGAAAGCTATATAAAAAGGAATAATAAACACTCTAAAGGACTCTTTGCATCTAACATTTACATGTCCTAAAAATATCTCTTTTAATTTTGCAAATAATTCATCCCTTTTTCAAACCGTCTAGAATTACTCAAATCATGTAGCCTTAATCATTTCCGTTCCTATCTACCATCCTTTTTAGGGGGGGGGGAGCATTTGTCGGAATCCTCCTGAAAAAAATTTAGTATATGATAATAATATTCGAGAAGAAAGGAAATTAGTGAAAGATTTTTATAAAAGCCTCTTAATCATCTATAAAATCCATGAATTCAAAAATAAAAGCATTTAAAATGCCCCATCCCTTCCTTTCTATGAAGGTAAAACTTTAAAGATTTAACTGAAACATTATTTGCTTTCATCAAAGACATTTGAAAATAGAACACTCTTCTCATTTGGTGTAATTGTCTGCAAAAGCAATCTTGTTCAGTTTTGTTAATAAGGGATGTATTTTCTTTAGAGAACAAGAGACATAGATCCAATTTTGCCAGCCCTCCCCCTAAATTAAAGATTTTGCGTTCTATCCTAATAAGTTTTCACCCCCCCCCTCTCTTGAGAATATAAAGGACAATTTATCAAAAGAAAGCTATAGAAAAAGGAATAATAAACCCTCTAAAGGACTCTTTTCATCTAACATTTACATGTCCTAAAAATATCTCTTTTAATTTTGCAAAAAATTCATCCCTTTTTCAAACCGTCAAGAATTACTCAAAACATATAGCCTTAATCATTTTCGTTCCTATCTACCATCCTTTTTAGGGGAGGGGGAGCATTTGTCGGAATCCTCCTTAAAAAAATTTAGTATATGATAATAATATTAGAGAAGAAAGGAAATTAGTGAAAGATTTTTATAAAAGCCTCTTAATCATCTATATAATCCATGAATTCAAAAATAAGAGCGTTTAAAATGCCCCTTCCCTTCCTTTCCATGAAAGTAAAACTTTAAAGATATAAATAAAACATTAGTTGCTTTCATCAAAGACAATTGAAACTAGAACACTCCTCCCATTTGGTATAATTGTCTGCAAAAGCAATCTTTTTCAGTTTTGCTAATAAAGGATGTACTTCCTTTGGAGAACAAGAGATATAGATCTAATTTTACCAGTCCTCCCCCTAAATTAAAGATTTTGCTTTCTAGCCAAATAAGTTTTCACCCCTCCCCCTTGAGAATATAAAAGACACTTTATCGAAAGAAAGCTATAGAAAAAGGAATAATAAACACTCTAAAGGACTCTTTGCATCTAACATTTACATAATTTCCAAGTCCTAAAAATATCTCTTTTAATTTTTCAAATAATTCATCCCTTTTTCAAACCGTCTAGAATTACTCAAATCATGTAGCCTTAATCATTTCCGTTCCTATCTACATTCCTTTTTAGGGGGAGAGCATTTGTCGAAATCCTCCTTAAAAAAATTAGTATATGATAATAATATTAGAGAAGAAAGGAAATTAGTGAAAGATTTTTATAAACGCCTCTTAATCATCTATATAATCCATGAATTCAAAAATAAGAGCAATTATAATGCCCCATCCGTTCCTTTCCATTAAGGTAAAACTTTGAAGATTTAACTGAAACATTATTTGCTTTCATCAGAGAGATTTGAAAATAGAACACTTCTCTCATTAGGTGTAATTGTCTGCAAAAGCAATCTTTTTCAGTTCTGTTAATAAAGGATATATTTCGTTTAGAGAACAAGAGACATAGATCTAATTTTGCCAGCCCTCCCCCTAAATTAACAATTTTGCTTTCTAGCCTAATAAGTTTTCACCCTCTCCCCACTTGAGAATATAAAAGACACTTTATCGAAAGAAAGCTATAGAAAAAGGAATAATAAACACTCTATAGGACTCTTTGCATCTAACATTTCCATGTCCTAAAAATATCTCTTTTAATTTTGCAAATAATTCATCCCTTTTTCAAACCGTATAGAATTACGCAAAGCATGTATCCTTAATCATTTCCGTTCCTATCCACCGTCCTTTGTTTTCATAATTTATATAATGCGCGTGCGAAGATTGTTTACGAAATCACCCCTCTTGTAAGAAGATTAAAGTCTTAATCACACACGGTTTTATCTTGACCGCAAAGAGAGCACATTCTATTTTGATTATTTTAAATGTATGATGGGAAAATGACATTTTTGAGTGAAAGAATTATTTCTAATGAATGAATTAAAGTCGTAGACAGGGGGGAGCCAGGATGGGGTTTACATGGTAAAGGAGAGTGTATTTTACGCTTTCTATCGAGTATAAACAACATATAGTGGAGTTTGTATTGTTGGGGGGGGGGTATACCTTGAATTTGAATTTACTGGAGGAGTGACTATGTAGAATGATTTTATTTAGAAATAAACTAAGAAAATTTTCTAAACTGAACTCACATTATAAATCGCTATAGCTAAAGCTTCCAAGTCAATAATATCAGATGAATTATCCATGGTGTCTTAGAACTTTATTAAAGTTTAATCATAACGCATGTCCGCTATATACCAAATCTCAAGGGCGAATGAAAATCACTCCTTTTATTCGAATCCAATTACCAATCAAGTTATCGTATATGGAATAACCTCCGATCTCTTTGATTGTCCCTAAAACATGGGTGTTGCCTCAAAAACCAGTGTGGTTGCGTTATACAATCTCAACTATAGTTTCAAAACCTGTTTGTTCACTTTATAGGTATATAATATAAAAGGATTGGTCGCTTTTTGCAATGTGCACGTCAAACTTCACTGTATATTCTTGTGTAATTCCATGTGCAATTGAAACCTTATACACTATCATGATGAGCGCAGCTGCTAAAGACGTGTTTTTTTTTTCACTTTGTTTGGAAGGGTACCAAGGGAACATAGGTGTGAGAGGATAGTCACTCTCTTTGAAAAGGTATATACGTCCCAGAAAATAGCATGGAAATTCCTATAGCTTTATGCAAAGTATAAGGCCATGTGAGGGGGTACTCACTCTCTTTGAAAAGGAGTATAGCTTCACGCAAATACCATGGTAATTCCTATAGCTTTATGCAAATCCATTAGATGCCTTCTACTCATGATGATATCCGGAAAGCAAAGTATATTTATTACATGTTCTACACTTATATGTAGATTCATATCTTCGTATATTTCGCCATATCAAAATCCAGTTCCACTGCTTGCACTAATAACATCTATTATCCCTGACAATATTATCAGGGTCATGGGGATAGTACTACCCTCCTTCGGGCTTTATTACAAAGTTCTGAAAGTAAAAGTATATTAAATTATTAAGAAGGCTATTATTTCCTGTAAATATACATTTACTTTATAATGTTCATGTTTTTGATTTTATTTTAATTTAGAGTTCTATAATTTTATTGTCTAAAATTCATCAATTAGCCGGATATGTTTTTTTTACATACGGAAAGAGATTTAGTGTCCTCGATAAAATCCTGAATGAGATTTAATGTCTTTGATAAAACCTGGAAAAAACCTTTCCAAGAACTAAGTTTTTCAACTAAAAGTAAGACCTGCTACATTAAATCAAAGATGAGCAGACATAAAGTCGAATAATAGACAAACAAATGTATTTTCCATAATTATCTTACAAAAAACTAGAATTTACAGTCAAAAACCTTTATTACTTCAGATTTTACGAAAATAGTTTATTTTTCGAAACAAAATTGGACTTTTTTCTAACCAAAGTTTCAAATTTGAGTCAGAGAAATGTATTTCCATAATATTCTTACAAAAAAACTAGAGTTTACTGTCAAAAACCTTTATTAGTTCAGATTTTACGGAAATAGTTTATTTTCGATCCAAAACTGGACTTTTTTCTAACCAAAGTTTCACATTTGAGCCAGAGAAATGTATTTTCCATAATTTTCTTAGAAAAAACTAGAGTTTACAGTCAAAAACCCTAATTAGTTCAGATTTTACGGAAGTAGTTTATTTTCGAACCAAAACTGGACTTTTTTTCTAACCAAAGTTTCTAATTTGAGCCAGAGAAATGTATTTTCCATAATTTTCTTACAAGAAACTAGAGTTTACAGTCAAAAACCTTTATTAGTTCAGATTTTACTGAAATAGTTTAGTTTTTGAACCAAAACTGGGCTTTTTTCTAACCAAAGTTTCACATTTGAGTCAGCGAAATGTATTTTCCATAATTATCTTACAAAAAACTAGAGTTTACAGTCAAAACCCTTATTAGTTCAGATTTTTACGGAAATAGTTTATTTTCGAACCAAAACTGGACTTTTTTTCTAACCAAAGTTTCACATTTGAGCCAGAAAAATGTATTTCCTATAATTTTCTTACAAAAAAATAGTTTTTACGGTCAAAAACATGTATAGTATGAGATTTTGAGAAAATAGTTTATTTTTTTAACCAAAACTGGACTTTTTTCTGACCAAATTTTAACATTTCAACCAAAAAATGTATTTTCTATAATTGTCTTACTAAAAACTAGAGTATATGCTCAAAAACCTTTATTATTTCAGATTTTACGGAAATGTCTTATTTTCGAACCAAAACTGGACTTTTTTTCTAACCAAAGTTTCACATTTGAACCAGAGAAATGTATTTTCCATAATTTTCATACAAAAAACTAGAGTTTACAGTCAAAAACCAAACTAAAAGAAATTAGTTCTGATTTTACCGAAATAGTTTTTTTTTCGAACCATAACTAGACTTTTTTTTCTTAACCTTTTCTAGACTTTTTATTTTTTGAACCAAAACTGGACTTTTTTTAACCAAAGTTTCACATTTGAGTCAAAGAAATGTATTTTCCATAATTTTCTTACAAAAAACAAGAGTTTACTGTCAAAAACCTTTATTGGTTCAGATTTTATGGAAATAGTTTATTTTCGAACCATAACTAGACTTTTTTTCTAACCAAAGTTTCACATTTGAACCAGAGAATTGTATTTTCCATAATTTTCTTACAAAAAACTAGAGTTCACAGTCAAAAACCTTTATTAGTCCAGATTTTACGGAAATAGTTTATTTTTCGACCCAAAACTGGACTTTTTTCTAAGCAACGTTTCACATTTGAGCCATGGAAATGTATTTTCCATAATATTCTTACAAAAAACTAGAGTTTACAGTCAAAAACCTTTATTGGTTCAGATTTTACGGAAATAGTTTATTTTTCGAACCAAAACTGGACTTTTTTCTAACCAAAGTTTCACATTTGAACAAGAGAAATATATTTTCCGTAATTTTCTTACAAAAAAAAACTAGAGTTTACAGTCAAAAACCCTTATTAGTTCAGATTTTATGGAAATAGTTTATTTTCGAACCAAAAGTGGACTTTTTTCTAACCAAAGTTTCACATTTGAGTCAGAGAAATGTATTTTCCATAATTATCTTACAAAAAACTAGAGTTTACAGTCAAAACCCTTATTAGTTCAGATTTTTACGGAAATAGTTTATTTTCGAACCAAAACTGGACTTTTTTTCTAACCAAAGTTTCACATTTGAACCAGAGAAATGTATTTTCCATAATTTTCATACAAAAAACTAGAGTTTACAGTCAAAAACCTTTATTAGTTCTGATTTTACGGAAATAGTTTATTTTTCGAACCATAACTGGACTTATTTTTAACCAAAGTTTTACATTTGAGTCAAAGAAATGTATATTCCATAATTTTCTTAGAAAAAACTAGAGTTTACAGTCAAAAACTTTTATTGGTTCAGATTTTATGAAAATAGTTTATTTTCGAACCATAACTGGACTTTTTTTCTAACCAAAGTTTCACATTTGAACCAAAGAAATGTATTTTCCATAATTTTCATACAAAAAACTAGAGTTTACGGTCAAAAACCTTTATTAGTTCTGATTTTACGGAAATAGTTTATTCTTGATCCATAACTGGACTTTTTTTCTAACCAAAGTTTCACATTTGAGTCAGTGAAATGTATTTTCCATAATTTTCTTACAAAAAACTAAAGTTTTGATACTCATATGCCGTAATTCGCTTGAAAACCCCATGTACTAAACAGATACACTCTTTTTGGCTAAAATAAATGTCTGTTATCAGTTTATTTCACTCCATTAGCAGTACCTTTTCATGGGAATGCCTCAAAGTTTCCTAAAGTAGATTTTTATTCTTTAAATGTTTGGGGGAGGGAGAACTTATTAATTACATATATATAAGATAGCACAATAAAGATTCGATATACTATTAAAGGAAATTAAATGTTCTAGTGTCTTTTTTAAGTGTCCGAAAGATTGGAGGTTACCCCTTACTTAAACCTCGTGCTTTATACACTAATTTTTGACTTTTTGTCACAATTCTTCAAAAAGCTTCTTCCAAATGCCGTCGAATTTGAACGAGAAGTATTTTTTAAAGAGTTTTTAATACTATAGCGTAAAGAGCGAGGGTTGAGGAAGGGGCAGCTCCCCTAAAGTACAGAATAATTACTGTTTGTTTTTAATTTCTATGTTGATCATTACTTACAGTTGAAAAAAAATGCTGTTGTTTTTAAAACTTAGATGATCAGAAATATAGTCCTAAAATTATTTAAACTTAAAACGGTGTCTGATTAAAGTTTATGCTTCTGATCTTTCTTTATTGACAAACCAGGCAAAAGTTGAGAGCAAACAAAGTACCTAATCTTTGTGTTTTATTACATTAAAAAAACAGATTTTTGTAAGTGAAAGTTAGGAGCAACATTAAAAAAAAAATAATAGTATCAAACAAAAAAATCTTACAATGTCTGATTTACTCATAGCTATTCTTAGATAAACGAATCTATAGTTCAATACAAACTGCTCGAATAAACAAAAAACCTGAACTTATATAACAAAAGGAAGTAACGGTCCAACAACTAGATTAGTCTTTGTTATTAAACAATTTGAAAAACATGCAAATGTCTCCCCTCACTTTCATATAGAACTCTTCAGGATGAAACATTTTGTAAGAAAATTATGGAAAATACATTTCTCTGGCTCAAATGTGAAACTTTGGTTAGAAAAAAGTCTAGTTTTGGTAAGAAAATAAACTATTTTCGTAAAATACATTTCTCTGGCTATTATTCGATTTTATTTCTTCTCATCTTTGATTTAATGCAGCAGTTCTTTACTTTTAGTTGAAAAACTTAGTTCTTGGAAAGGTTTTTTCCAGGTTTTATCATAGACATTAAATCTCATTCAGGCTTTTATCGAGGACACTAAATCTCGTTCCGTATGTAAAAAAAAACATAAACGGCTAATTGAGGAATTTTAGATATGAAAATTATGGAACTCTACATTAATATAAAATCAAAAACATGAAAATTATAATGTAAATGTATATTTCAAAGAAATAATAGCCTACTTAATAGTTTAATAAACTTTTACTTTCAGAACTCTGTAATAAAGCCCGAAGGAGGGCAGTACTATCCCCATAAATCTGATGATATTTTCAGGGATAATAAATGTTATTGGTGCAAGCAGTGGAACTGGATTTTGATATGGCGAGATATAAGAAGATATGAATCTACATATAAATGTAGAACATGTAATAAATATACTTGGCTTTGCGGCTATCATCATGATATGTTAGATATTTTTGTATAAATTAAATGAAATCAATAAGTTCTTGCATTTGAACCTTTGAGGATTGAGAATATTAGAAAGGTCATAGAATTCAATATGAAATCTCAAAGAAACGTTATATACCCTCCTCCCCCGAGCACGTAACCTTAAAAATTAATAAAAACTCAACTCTATTAGAAAAATATATAAAAATTAACCTTAAAAAACATGCAAAAAATGACTGAACTTCTATTCGTTTTGAAATAACTCCAGAATATCTGGCTCCGCCTCCAAAAATCTAAAACTGAGGCATTTCGGTGAAGAACTAAATATCTAAAGATGAAATATGTCTATTTCTGCTCCAAAACTCTCTCGGGGAGGATAAATGATGAATGAAGCACTGATTCTCCTAGATTCCTCTCCCTCATGATTTTAATAATAATTCTTTTTGGGATTTGTCGTTGAAAACTATAAATTTTTGTTATTTTCAGTAAAAAAAATAGTGCCTTCTAGATTCTGAGTAACTCATTGCCTCCCCCCCTATTTTCCAAGTGGTTGTTGTGCACTGACGGCTTTGTGACACTTTGATGGTGGTTAATCGGAGCTCTCGTTGACGGTTTTCGGTTGATGTGCCGTCATTTTCATTAATGTCACTTGATTTTCAGGGTTGTGTCCCCCCTTTTTTCAGAAATTGGACATTAAATCATGTATAGGCTTTTACCAAGAACATTAAATCTCGTACAGGTTTTTACCGAGAACATTAAATCCCATAGAGGTTTTTACCAAGGACATTAAAAATTGTACAGACTTTTATCAAGGACATTAAATTTCGCCCCGTATGTAAATAATCCATATCCACCTAATTGTTGAATTTTAGATATGAAAATTATGGATATATTGAAAAATATTAAGTAATCCTGTTAATTACGTTTATAATACCAAACACTAAACATCTGGGTTATATATATATAAAAGGTAATTTGTTTCTTCAAATCAATGTCTACATAAATGGCACGCTGGTGAGCACAATCAACAATCTCTTTGCAATTCACGCAAAGAAACAGTTTGTTTTCACCTTACAACGAAGCTGTTAGAATCGAGGCATTGCCCCTTCCCCCCTCCCCCAGATAAACACTGAGTACTCAAAATGGAAAACAAATACTATATGAAACTATTTATTATAACTAACACTCACCCCCTCTTTGCAATTCAAAGGATTTACTCTCGCTAATTTGACCAAAAAATATTTCTTTTTCAACGAAACCTTTGGTTAAGCCGCTATCGTAATTCACGCGATTTAATAAGCAGGATGTACTTGACGGGTGTCATTAATTATCAGCTATTTAAATCTTAGAGGTTTAGCGTCATAAGGGGGTCAGTATATAAAGAGTTGAAAGAGGTTGGCTGTTACTTTTAGGTAGGATACAGAAAGAACAAATTTATCAAAAACAGAATTATTTCCAATGAAAGAATTAAAAGTCGTAAATATGGGGGAGGGGGGATGGTTTACATGGTAAAAAAAGTGTATTTTACACTTTCTATGGAGTATAAACATTACATAGTGGTGAAGTGTATTGGGGGGAGGGGGGTATACCCTGAATTTGAATTTACTGGAGGGGGACTATGTAAAATGATTTTATTTCGGAATAATCTAAGAAAATTTACTAAATAGAAGTCATATTATTAATCATTGTAGCCAAAGTTTCCAAGTCATCAATATTCAATGCTTTATCCATGGTGTTTTAAAACTGTATGATAGTTTAACCTCATGTCCGTTATATACAATATCTGAAGGGCGAATTGTGATGTAATGGGAAACCTTACGTAACTTCCCTGATTGGCTTAGAAAGAGACACGTAACCTTGTCCTGTTATCGGATCAATAATTCACCGTCGATTATGTAATCAATTTCTCAGAAATCTAGCTCCCCTCTAGTGGATCAATACATTGTTCCCGTTAGAATTCAATGCGCTTGTGCAAACTTCACCCCGGAGTCATTACACTTAGAAACAACAAATAAATTGACCTTGAAAATTGTGTCATTGACCCGTTAGAATCGATCAATAATCCTTGAATAAATTATAACCTGTCGGCGTTAGACTTGATTATAGATGGCAGCACGGTGTTCGTACCGGAGTAATACCTGGCTCCCTACTACCAACACCTGAACTATCAAACGTGAAATCATGTGAAATTTGACAACCCTGATTATCAATTTGGACAACACCAATATGGACAGCTAAAGCAAAGGCCATTGCTAAATTGTCTGAAGTGATCAAAATCCAAAAACGTATCAAAATGAAAAGGAAGGGCAAAGACACACGCGGTTAGAAGACATACGACATCGAACAAGTGAGGGAGTCAAAAATCAAAATGAAGAGCAGCGAGTCAATGAAAATCAACCTGGACAGCGAGAATCAAAACGTGTCAAGTTTGAAAGTGATTGCGATGATGATTGGGTTTGACATGGATAAGGTCATCAATGTCTACCATACCTTTGTTAAAAAAAACAAAGGTTCGGCGATGTGTATCTCATACTGACAAAAGATAAGCCTAGGTGTAACGAATCAAACAAATTGAAAATGATAGCGATGATGATTGGGTTTTAGATTTTGACATGGATAAGGTCGTCAATACCTACCATACCTTTAAAAGTAAGAAATATGGACTCGATAAATCGTTGAAAGAAAAAGAAGTTTTTGTCCCACCACCTGAACAATTAAAAGAAACAAAGGTTCGGCGATATGTCTTTCATAATCACAAAAGACAAGCCAATCCAAAAGAAGAAGTTTTTGTCCCACCATCTGAACAATTAAAAGAAACAAAGGTGGCGTTAATGCCTTCCATACCTTGCAAAATCAAAAACTTGGACCAGATAAATCGTTGGAAGAAAAAGAAGTCTTTGTCCCACCACCTGAACAATTAAAAAAAAACCAAAGGTTCGGTGATATGTCTTTCATATTGACAAAAGACAAGCCGAGGCAAAAGCTAAAGGTTCAATAAAAAAAAGTTTAATTTTACAAAGGCACCACTTTTAATTTAAGGTCCGTTTGGACGTCATGACATCAAGAAAAACTCAAATTGTCTGACCGTTAAGAAGACAGGCGACAGTGAGAATCCATATATAGAAGCCTGCCACGTGCCGAGTGCCGGGGTCCGGCGGCGAAGCGGGCTCCGTACTACTATCCGTACTACTCCCGGTACTACTATCTTTATATGTGAGCAATAATTGTGTATGTATGTATGTATGTATGTTCTAAACCCTCTGCTATGTATGTATGGGTTCTAAACCCTATGCTTTCTAAAAGCCAGAATATAATTTGTACTTTAATGAAAACAATTCAAATGAATTTAGTGAAAAAAATGGGCATCTTTAGTTTAATATAAATATGTTGATATTTACTCCTTAGCATCCTAATTAATTTTTGATTTCTTAAAGTTATAAGTGAAAACATTTAAAAGAATTTTTTCCAGTAAAGTATACATTATATTCTGGCTTTTAGAAAGCATAGCGGCTTAGAACCCTACTCAAATTAATTTCTGCTCGTTTTGAGTTTGCCTCTGTTATTTTATTTAATCTCTGTTTGTTTTGGGTTTCAATCATATATTGATACTGTTTTGTGGCAGTTTTATGCTTGGTAGATTATTTGATTCTAATTTTTGCATTTTTGGTTTAATGGAGTTCTTTACTTTTTTGAAAAACTTACTTTGGGCAAAAATTATTTTGATTGATTTTCTGTTCGTTTTATATTGAATAGTCTTTTTCAGGTAGAAAGACTGAGCCTCTTGTGAAGTTAAACAATTAGACCCCGGCGCCGCACTTGCGGATCGACCGAACGCCACCGACGAGAGGCCCGGTCGAACGCCGCCAAAGTGTCGTAACGCCGCCGGCGTGCCGCAGGCGCGCCGCCACCGACAGAGTTGGCGGCGTTCGGTCAACTTTAAATTAATTTTGCGGCAATTCTTTGTTGCGTCAACCGCAAAGTCGGAGAGTTTCCTTCTCGTGTGGTTTAGTATTTCAATTTTCTTGATGAGAAATCAAGCAGGGCTTTCACTATCCCTGACTTTTCGGGTATTTCCCCAAAAATCTATGCGTCACCCCGAAAAAAAAATATTGTTCCCCGAAAATCAAGCAATCATGATGCCACACCTAGCAATTTATCACCATTGACTTTCCCTGCCAAATATTACTTTGCATACCCTAATTCTTCACTACTCTCTTGTTCATTAATTTTCACCTCTTTTGTTACTTTGCATAAAAACCAGACAGATGCAATATGCAATTGCAAATTATGCAATATACAAAATTTTTCAGATGTTGACAAAAAAAGTACCGTCTTTATGAAATGAGTTTAAATCATTTCGAATCCAGTTTTTCAATCGCTATTTCTTACATCATTCGTAGTCAGGAATTTTATTTTCAAGTTGAATAGAATTATAGAACGCATTCACTACTATACAACTTCAGCCTTGAGTTGGATTTTGAAATTGACAGCCGACAGATTGTTTCTACAGCTGAATTGTAAGTTTGCATATTTTTTTTTACTGTTTTTAGATAAGATTTTCTTAATGTTTTATACTCAATTGTTGAACGCCTGATAGAAAATACAATATTCTTTCTGAAACATTTTTACCCCCCCCCCCAAAAAAAAAACTTCTATTGAGACAAAATTTAGCTATAGACTAAGCTATGTACAAGCTTAGGGAATTAAAGATTGAACCGCAAGTTACCCCATAAATATGCTTCATAAATAAATTGTAAATTATTGCCTATAGGGGGGGGGGATAGGGAGCTATCATTTTTAAATGATAAAACCTCATTTTTTTATTGAAAGCAGGGATGCCAAAAAGATAATTATTTTTTTCATTTAAAGTGGAGACAGAAGAAAATGATATCAAATTCCCTGGGAAACCATTGAAATATTTTGATAGACCCAGGGCCCCCCATTGGGACTTGTTCATTGTCTTGAGTAGAAAGGCCCCTATTGATACAAGGGGGAGCCCAAATATGGGCATAGCCTCCCTAGGGAGAACACCTGTGCTGTCAGTCCCAATTTAGTCTAATGCTGACAGTTTCCGAGAACTTGATTGCGTAATCGATTGGGAATTTGGAACACCTGTGCTGTCGACCTCAATTCCCCTTTCGTGAATCATTAATTCCCCTTAGAAACAACAAATTAATTCCCCTTTCTTGACAGATCAATCAACCAATGACATCATCTGTCAGACATTAAAAATTTTCGCCTAGAAACAATTCTCCAGGAATAGATCCGAGTCATTAATGTCTTTGCCTCGGAAACAATTCTACTGGTCGAACTCCAAAAGATATTAATAAACATTGCCATGGAAACAATTCTCCAAGAAACATCTTAGCGATGAATAGATTAACACGGGAATCAGGTTTCTTAGTAATTTCAAATGTGAAAGCACAGAGATGCCAAAAACAAAAGGAACACGCTGAAATTACGATTAGGGGTTATTTGGGCGAAACCGTTTTAGACATTTTAGGGAATTATTTCGGCGAGAACAGTTAGAGACATTTTAAAAGATGATTTTAAAAGATGATTTTAGAAGAGGATTTGAGGGTGAAACTCTGTGGTCGTTATACTACACAAGTTCCACTTGAACAGTGTTGTGAGGTCCTCTACTCCAACCCCAAAGGGTCCACATACCCCACCCCAACCCCGAAGGAAGTCCCCGGTCCTCAAAGGTCCCCCAGGCTCCCAAAGGGCCCCCAAACCCCCAAACGCCCTCCCCCGGTCCCCAAAGGTCCACTGGGCTCCCAAAGGACCACCCGGCTCTCAAGGGCCCCCCAGACCCCCAAAGGCCCTCCCCGGGCCGCCAAAGAGTCCCCTCCTCATTTTGTTAATACTTTTTTGTGCACTTTATTATATCTTTTCAGAACAAGTTCCTTTCATAATGTCATTCCTTAACCCTTTTTAACAAGATGAGGTACCGAACCTTTCACCACAATTTCACTGTATATCTTTTTCGATACCCCATCACCAGGCAATAATTTTCAAAAGACACTTCAGAGCAACTTCATTTCTTAATGTTCCTTCTAAGCCAATTTTCGAGCTTAAATTACCCATCCTTTTCGCACAAAACTTTATTTTAAAACTTTTTCGGATACCTGAACAACAAGAAATACCTTTCAAAAGACATTTGAGAGCAAGTTCTTTTCTTTATGTCCTTCTATACCCATTTTCCAACTTGAAGTACACATCCTTTTCACCCACAACTTTACTTTAGAGCATTTTGGATACCTCAACACCAAGAAATACCATTCAAATGGCATTTCAGAGCAAGTTCCTTTCTTAATGTCCATTCTAAACCCATTTTTCAACTTGAAGCATCCATCCTTTTCACCCACAACTATACTTTACAGCTTTTTGGATACCTCAACACCAAGAAATACCTTTCAAAGACATTTCAGAGCAAGTTCGTTTCTTAATGTCCCTTCTAAACCCATTTTACAAGTTGAAGTACCCATCCTTTTCACCCACAACTTTACTTTACAACTTTTTGGATACCTCAACACCAAGAAACACCTTTCAAAAAGCATTTGAGAGCAAGTTCCTTTCTTAATGTCTCTTCTAAACCCATTTTCCAACTTGAAGCATCCTTCCTTTTCACACACAACATTACTTTACAGTTTTTTGGATACCTCAACACCAAGAAATACCTTTCAAAAGACATTTCAGAGCAAGTTCCTTACTTAATGTCCATTCTAAACCAATTTTCCAACTTGAAGCATCCATCCTTTTCACCCACAACTATACTTTACAGCTTTTTGGATACCTCAACACCAAGAAATACTTTTCAAAAGACATTTCAGAGCAAGTTCCTTTCTTAATGTCCCTTCTAAACCCATTTTACAAGTTGAAGTACCCATCCTTTTCACCAACAACTTTACTTTACAACTTTTTGGATACCTCAACACCAAGAAATACCTTTCAAAAGACATTTCAGAGCAAGTTCCATTCTTAATGTCCATTCTAAACCCATTTTCCAACTTGAAGTACCCATTCTTTTCACCCACAACTTTACTTTGCAGTTTTTTGGATACCTCAACACCAAGAAATACCTGTCAAAAGACATTTCAGAGCAAGCTCTTTACGTAATGTCCCTTCTAAACCCATTTTCCAAATTGAAGTACCCATCCTTTTCACCCACAACTATACTTTACAGCTTTTTCGGATACCTCAACGCCAAGAAACACTTTTCAAAAGACATTTCAGAGCAAGTTCTTTTCTTAATGTCCCTTCTAAACCCATTTTCCAACTTGAAATATCCATTCTTTTCACCCACAACTTTACTTTACAACTTTTTGGATACCTCAACACCAAGAAATACCTTTCAAAAAGCATTTCAGAGCAAGTTCCTTTCTTAATATCCCTTCTAAGCCCATTTTCCAAGTTGAAGCATCCTTCTTTTTCACCCACAACTTTACTTTACAGTATTTTGGATACCTCAACACCAAGAAATACCTTTCAAAAGGCATTTCAGAGCAACTTCTTTTCTTAATGTCACTTCTAAACCCATTTTGCAACTTGAAGTACCCATCCTTTTCACCCACAACTTTACTTTACAGCTTCTTCGGATACCTCAACACCAAGAAATACCTTTCAAAAGAGATTTCAGAGCAAGCTCATTTCTTAATGTCCCTTCTAAAACCATTTTACAAGTTGAAGCATCCATCCTTTTCACCCACAACTATACTTTTCAGCTTTTTGGATACCTCAACACCAGGAAATACCTTTCAAAAAGAATTTCAGAGCAACTTCTTTTCTTAATGTCCCTTCTAAACCCATTTTCCAACTTGAAGCATCCTTCCTTTTCACCCACAACTTTACTTTACAGTTTTTTTGGATACCTCAACACCAAGAAATACTTTTCAAAAGACATTTCAGAGCCAGTTCTTTACTAATGTCCCTCCTAAACCCATTTTCCAACTTGAAGCATCCATCTTTTTCACCCACAACTTTACTTTACAGCTTTTTGGTTCTTTTGAATGCGCTAATACCGTGTAATACTTTTCAAAGACATTTCAGAACAAGTTATTTTCTTAATGTCCATCCTAAACCCATTTTACAAATTGAAGTACCCATCCTTTTCACCCAAAACTTTACTTTACAGCTTTTTCAATGCCCCAACACCATGCAATACTTTTCAAAGACATTTCAAAACAAGTTCTTTTCTTAGTGACCGTCCTAAACCCATTTTACAAATTGAAGTACCCATCCTTTTCACCCAAAACTTTACTTTACACCTTTTTGAATGCTCCAACACCAAGCAATACTTTTCAAAGGGAATTTCAGAACAAGTTCTTTTCTTAATGTCCTTCCTAAACCCATTTTACAAGTTGAAGTACCCATCCTTTACAGCCAACACCAAGCAATACTTTTCAAAAAGCATTTCACAACAAGTTCCTTTCTTAATGTCCCTCCTGAACCCATTTTACAAGTTGAAGTACTCATCCTTTTCACCATAACTTTAATTTACAGCTTTTTTTCTTAATATTCCTCCTAAACCCATTTTACAAGTTGTAGTACCCATCCTTTACACCCACAACTTTACTTTACAGCTTTTTGAATGTTCCAACACCAAGCAATACTTTTCAAAGGGCATTTGAAGTAGCCATCCTTTTCACCCACAACTTTACTATACTGCTTTTTTGAATGCTCCAACACCAAGCAATACTTTTCAAAGGGCATTTCAGAACCAGTTCTTTACATAATGTCCATCCTAAACCCATTTTACAAGTTAAAGTACCCATCCTTTACATCCAAAACTTTACTTTACAGCTTTTTGAATGATCCAACACCAAGCAATACTTTTCAAAAGAACATTTGAAGTAGCCATCCTTTTCACCCACAACTTTACTTTACAGCTTTTTGGATACCTCAACACCAAGAAATACTTTTCAAAAGGCATTTCAGAGCAAGTTCTTTTCTTAATGTCCCTCCTAAACCAATTTTACAAATTGAAGCATCCATCCTTTTCACTCTTAACTTTACTTTACAGCTTTTTGAATGCACTAACACCAAGCAATACTTTTCAAAAGGCATTTCAGAGCAACTTCTTTTCTTAATGTCCCTTCTAAACCCATTTGCCAACTTGAAGTAGCCATCCCTTTTCACCCACAACTTTACTTTACAGCTTTTTGGATACCTCAACACCAAGCAATACTTTTCAAAGGCATTTCAAAGCAAGTTCCTTACTTAATGTCCCTCCTAGACTCATTTTACAAGTTGAAGCATCCATCCTTTTCACCCACAACTTTACTTTACAGCTTTTTGAATGCCCAACACCAAGCAATACTTTTCAAAGACATTTCAGAACAAGTTATTTTCATAATGTCCATCCTAAACTCATTTTACAAGTTGAAGTACCCATCCTTTTCACCCACAACTTTACTTTACAGCTTTTTGAATGCTCCAACATCAAGAAATACTTTTCAAAGACATTTTAGAACAAGTTCTTTTCTTAGTCACCGTCCTAAACCCATTTTACAAATTAAAGTACCCATCCTTTTCACCCAAAACTTTACTTTACAGCTTTTGAATGCTCCAACACCAAGCAATACTTTTCAAAGGGCATTTCAGAACAAGTTCTTTCTTTAATGTCCTTCCTAAACCCATTTTACAAGTTGAAGTACCCATCCTTTACAACTAACACCAAGCAATACTTTTCAAGAGGCATTTCACAACAAGTTTCTTTCATAATGTCCCTCCTAAACCCATTTTACAAGTTATAGTACCCATCCTTTACACCCACAACTTTACTTTACAGCTTTTTGAATGCTCCAACACCAAGCAATACTTTTCAAAGGGCATTTGAAGTAGCCATCCTTTTCACACACAACTTTACTATACTGCTTTTTGAATGCTCCAACACCAAGCAATACTTTTCAAAGGGGATTTCAGAACCTGTTCTTTTCATAATGTCCATCCTAAACCCATTTTACAAATTAAAGTACCCATCCTTTACATCCAAAACTTTACTTTACAGCTTTTTGAATGATCCAACACCAAGCAATACTTTTCAAAAGAACATTTGAAGTAGCCATCTTTTTCACCCACAACTTTACTTTACAACTTTTTGGATACCTCAGCACCAAGCAATACTTTTCAAAGGCATTTCAGAACCAGTTCTTTTCTTAATGTTCCCTCCTAAACCCATTTTACAAATTGAAGTACCCATCCTTTTTACACACATCTTTACTTTACAGCTTTTTGTATGCGCCAACACCTATCAATTATTTTCAAATGGCATTTCAGAACCAGTTATTTTATTAATGTCCATCCTATGCCCATTTTACAAGTTGAAGTACCCATCCTTTACACCCACAACTTTACTTTACAGCTTTTTGAATGCTCCAACACCAAGCAATACTTTTCAAATGACATTTCAGAACAAGTTATTTTCATAATGTCCTTCCTAAGACCATTTTACAAGTTGAAGTTCCCATCCTTTTCATCCACAACTTTACTTTACAGCTTTTTGAATTCCCAACACCAAGCAATACTTTTCAAAAGACATTTCAGAACAAGTTATTTTCTAATGTTCCTCCTAAACCCATTTTACAAATTGAAGTACCCATCCTTTTCACCCACAACTTTACTTTACAGCTTTTTGAATGCACAACACCAAGCAATACTTTTCAAAAGGTATTTCAGAACAAGTTCTTTTCTTAGTGACCATCCTAAACCCATTTTATAAATTGAAGTACCCATCCTTTTCACCCACAGCTTCACTTTACAGCTTTTTGAAAGCGCAACACCAAGCAATACTTTTCAAAAGACTTTTCAGAACAAATTTTTTTCTTAAGCTTTTTATTTTCTCTGGTAAAATTAGAAATGAATTGTGTTCTTTGGTAAAATTCAGAAGAGAACTTGAACTTTTCTATCTTCTATGAAAAATTGAGCCTGTTAGTAGTATCTTTATCTCTAAAAATTCTTTTTAATACATCTCTGACCTTTTCAATAGATATTCTGAACGTTTGACGTTCTAGCATACCCTAAAAATAATGAAAACTTAATAAAGTAATGCATAAGATATTTTTAATGAAATAATGACATGTAGAATATTAATATAAAAATACGTTAAATACATTATTATACATTATTAGTACACTTGCGCTTCACTTTCCATCAATTCATCTTTATATTCATTGATGATATTGTCTGCTAATGTCCTTTTTATTCTGCCTGCAATTTCACTGTCTATTGTCACATTATTTTTACATAGATAGCAGTTTTGACACATTGAAAAGATATGATTTACGATGCTGGTGCAGCTGTATGCATGCCTTCTTTTTCCCTTTGCTTTCATTCAAATGCTAACTCCGGAAAGATAGCGATAAGATCTATCAGTGGCTAAAATACTACCAGAACCATTAGCTAGAAGTTGTCCCTCTTCATCAACTCTTATTTTTACGTTGGCATTCTCTTTGAGTACTACTTTCTCTGGTAATGTTACACTGGCATATCCACCGTTTGCATGATGGAAATTCTTGGGTACTCCAAAGGAATCTAACTTCTCGCTGTCATGACAACGCATGCATACATTTCCAATAGTGTTACCACTTGCACTCGTTTCATAGTTCAGGTATTTCTCCTCGTCAGCATTCAACACGACAATGATTTTATCATGTGCACATACTTTCGTTGAATAATTCATCTTCACTTTTTACAGATATGAATTGTGTGTTTATCCTTCCACTGCGTAAAAAATATTAATTTAATGCACGCATTAAACTAGGTAGTGTTAATAACTTGCCATAGAGTACCAATGAGAAAGCCGCGTCGTGCCTATGAACAAGCACAGAGTACGATTGGTAGAGCCGTAAGCATATTTCATGTAATTTTAAGATACGTAAAAAAGTTAAAAAAAATACCATGTTAAAAAAATTCAAAATTATTTTAAAAAATGGGGGGAAGGGGTAGCGGTGGTCTTTGGGGGCTCGAGAAGCATTAGGGGGACCGGGGGCCTTTGGGGTAGGGGACCTCACGACACTGTTCAAATGGAACTTGTGTGTGAATATTCTTCATGAAGATATGGAGCACCACATTAATTCTGAGTTTTCTCGAAGAAGTGCAAAATGTACAAGTTCTCTTCTGAATTTTCTTAGAGAAGAGAAAAAAAGTTAGCTCAATCCTGAAATTTACCAATGAAAATGAAAAAGCTTTCATTTCAGTTCCTAATTTCTCAAAGACAAAAAAAATTTAAAATTCAATTCTAAATTTTTCCATAGAAGATAGGAATGGCTATACTATGATTGTGATTATTTACCTTGAAGATAAAAAGTTTCACTTTATTTCTAATTTTTCTTAAATTCAGTTCATTCATGTAACCACCAAAAACAATAGGTTAGATTAGGTATAAATAAATATTAATAAATAATTAGAAACATTTCTCCATGTTTAAGTTAGGTTAGGTTAACTTATCATGAGCGCTCATGATAAGCTAAGCTAACCTAACTTAAACATGGTAAAAAGATTAAATTAGGTTAGGTTAGGCTAGATTAAGTTAGGTTAGGTTAGGCTAGATTAAGTTATGTTAGATTAGGTTAAGTTAGGTTAGGTTAAGTTAGGTTAGGTTAGCCTACGGACGCGCGCGTACGTAGGCTAACCTAACCTAACCCAACTTAACCTAACCTACTTTAATCTAACCTAACCTAACCTAACTTAACCTAATCTAACTTAATCTAGCCTAACCTAACCTAATTTAATCTTTTTACCGTGTTTAAGTTAGGTTAGCTTAGCTTATCATGAGCGCTCATGATAAGTTAACCTAACCTAACCTAACTTAAACATGGAGAAATGTTTCTAATTATTTATTAATATTTATTTATACCTAACCTAACCTATTGTTTTTGGTGGTTAGATGAATGAACTGAATTTAAGAAAAATAAGAAATAAAGTGAAAATTTTTATCTTCATGGTAAATAATCACAATCATAGTATAGCCATTCCTATCTTCTATGAAAAAATTTGGAATTGAACTTTAAATTTTTTATGTCTTTGAGAAATTAGGAACTGAAATGAAAGCTTTTTCATTTTCATTGGTAAATTTCAGAATTGGGCTAAATTTTTTTCTCTTCTCTAAGAAAATTCAGAAGAGAACTTGTACATTTTGCACTTCTTCGAGAAAACTCAGAATTAATGTGGTGCTCCATATCTTCATGAAGAATATTCACACACAAGTTCCATTTGGACAGTGTCGTGAGGTCCCCAACCCCAAAGGCCCCCGGTCCCCCTAATGCCCATTGATCCCCCAAAGACCACCGGTACCCCTTCCACCCATTTTTTAAAATAATTTTGAATTTTTTTAACATGGTATTTTTTTAACTTTTTTCGTATCTTAAAATTACATGAAATATGCTTACGGCTCTACCAATCGTACTCTGTGCTTGTTCATAGGCACGACGCGGCTTTCCCATTGGTACTCTATGGCAAGTTATCGACACTATCTAGTTTAATGCGTGCATTAAATCAGTATTTTTTACGCAGTGAAAGGATAAACACACAATTCATATCTGTAAAAACTGAAGATGAATTATTCGACGAAAGTATGTGCACATGATAAAATCATTGTCGTGTTGAATGCTGACAAGGAGAAATACCTGAACTATGAAACGAGTGCAAGTGGTAACACTATTGGAAATGTAGGCATGCATTGTCATGACAGTGAGAAGTAAGATTCCTTTGGAGTACCCAAGAATTTCCATCATGCAAACGGTGGATATGCGAGAGTAACATTACCAGAGAAAGTAGTACTCAAAGAGAATGCCAACGTACGAATTATAGTTGATGAAGAGGGACAACTTCTAGCTAATGGTTCTGGTAGCATGTTAGCCGTTGATAGATCTTATCGCTATCTTTCCGGTGTTAGCATTCGAATGAAAGCAAAGGGAAAAAGAAGGCATGCATACAGCTGCACCAACATCATAAATCATATCTTGTAAATGTGTCAAAACTGCTATCTATGTAAAAAATAATGTGACAATAGACAGTGAAATCGCAGGCAGAATAAAAAGGACATTAGCAGACAATATCATCAATGAATATAAAGATGAATTGATGGAAAGTGAAGCGCAAGTGTACTAATAATGTATAATAATGTATTTAACTTATTTTTATATTAATATTCTACATGTCATTATCTCATTAAAAATATCTTATGCATTATTTTGTTAAGTGTTCATTATTTTTAGGGTATGCTAGAACGTCAAACGTTCAGAATATCTATTAAAAGGTCAGAGATGTATGAAAAAGAATTTTTAGAGATAAAGATACTACTAGCAGGCTCAATTTTTCATAGAAGATAGAAAAGTTCAAGATCTCTTCTGAATTTTACCAAAGAACACAATTCATTTCTAATTTTACCAGAGAAAATAAAAAGCTTAAGAAAAGAAATTGTTCTGAAATGCCTTTTGAAAAGTATTGCTTGGTGTTGTGCTTTCAAAAAGCTGTAAAGTAAAGTTGTGGGTGAAAAGGATGAGTACTTCAATTTGTAAAATGGGTTTAGGACGGTCACTAAGAAAAGAACTTGTTCTGAAATACCTTTTGAAAAGTATTGCTTGGTGTTGTTCATTCAAAAAGCTGTATAGTACAGTTGTGTGAGAAAAGGATGGGTACTTCAAAATGTAAAGTGGTCTTATGAGGGACATTAACAAAATAACTTGTTCTGAAATGACTATTGAAAAGTATTGCTTGGTGTTGTGCATTAAAAAAGATGTGAAGTAAAATTTTGGATGAAAAGGATGGGAACTTCAACTTGTAAAATGGGTTTAGGATGGACATTATGAAAAGAAATTGTTCTGAAATGCCCTTTGAAAAGTATTGCTTGGTGTTGGAGCATTCAAAAAGCTGTAAAGTAAAGTTGTGTGTGTAAAGGATGGGTACTTCAATTTGTAAAATGGGTTTAGAATGGACATTATGAAAAGAACTGGTTCTGAAATGCCCTTTAAAAAGTATTGCTTGGTGTTGGCGCATTCAAAAAGCTGTAAAGTAAAGATGTGTGTAAAAAGGATGGGTACTTCAATTTGTAAAATGGGTTTAGGAGGGAACATTAAGAAAAGAACTGGTTCTGAAATGCCTTTGAAAAGTATTGCTTGGTGTTGGAGCATTCAAAAAAGCAGTATAGTAAAATTGTGGGTGAAAAGGATGTCTACTTCAAATGATCTTTTGAAAAGTATTGCTTGGTGTTGGATCATTCAAAAAGCTGTAAAGTAAAGTTTTGGGTGTAAAGGATGGGTACTTCAATTTGTAAAATGGGTTTAGGATGGACATTATGAAAAGAACTGGTTCTGAAATGCCCTTTGAAAAGTATTGCTTGGTGTTTGAGCATTCAAAAAAGCAGTATAGTAAAGTTGTGGGTGAAAAGGATGACTACTTCAAATGCCCTTTGAAAAGTATTGCGTGGTGTTGGAGCATTCAAAAAGCTGAAAAGTAAAGTTGTGGGTGTAAAGGATGGGTACTACAACTTGTAAAATTGGTTTAGGAGGGACATTAAGAAAAAAAGCTGTAAAGTAAAGTTGTGGTGAAAAGGATGAGTACTTCAACTTGTAAAATGGGTTTAGGAGGGACATTATGAAAGGAACTTGTTGTGAAATGCCTTTTGAAAAGTATTGCTTGGTGTTGGCTGTAAAGGATGGTTACTTCAACTTGTAAAATGGGGTTAGGAAGGACATTAAGAAAAGAAATTGTTCTGAAATGCCCTTTGAAAAGTATTGCTTGGTGCTGGAGCATTCAAAAGCTGTAAAGTAAAGTTGTGGGTGAAAAGGATGGGTACTTCAATTTGTAAAATGGGTTTAGGACGGTCACTAAGAAAAGAACTTCTTCTGAAATGTCTTTAAAAAGTATTGCTTGTTGTTGGAGCATTGAAGAAGCTGTAAAGTAAAGTTGTGGATGAAAAGGATGGGTACTTCAACTTGTAAAATGGGTTTAGGATGGACATTATGAAAAGAACTTGTTCTGAAATGTCTTTGAAAAGTATTGCTTGGTGTTGAGGTATCCAAAAAGCTGTAAAGTAAAGTTGTGGGTGAAAAGGGATGGCTACTTCAAGTTGGAAAATGGGTTTAGAAGGGACATTAAGAAAAGAAGTTGCTCTGAAATGCCTTTTGAAAAGTATTGCTTGGTGTTGGCGCATTCAAAAAGCTGTAAAGTAAAGTTGCGAGTGAAAAGGATGGATGCTTCAACTTTTAATATTGGTTTATGAGGGACATTAAGAAAGGAACTTGCTCTGAAATGCCTTTTGAAAAGTATTGCTTGGTGTTGAGATATCCAAAAAGTTGTAAAGTAAAGTTGTGGGTGAAAAGGATGGCTACTTCAAATGTTCTTTTGAAAAGTATTGCTTGGTGTTGGATCATTCAAAAAGCTGTAAAGTAAAGTTTTGGGTTTAAAGGATGGGTACTTCAATTTGTAAAATGGGTTTAGGATGGACAACATGAAAAGAACTGGTTCTGAAATGCCCTTTGAAAAGTATTGCTTGGTGTTGGAGCATTCAAAAAAGCAGTATAGTAAAGTTGTGGGTGAAAAGGATGGCTACATCAAATGCCCTTTGAAAAGTATTGCTTGGTGTTGTGCATTCAAAAATCTGTATAGTAAAGTTGTGTGTGAAAATGATTGATACTTCAAATTGTAAAATGGGTTTATGAGGAACATGAAGAAAATAATTTGTTCTGAAATGTCTTTTGAAAAGTACTGCTTGGTGTTGGGCATTCAAAAAGCTGTGAAGTAAAGATTTGGATGAAAAGAAATGGAACTTCAACTTGTAAAATGGGTTTAGGATTGACATTAAGAAAAGAAATTGTACTTAAATTCCCTTTGAAAAGTACTGCTTGTTTTTGGAGGATTCAAAAAGCTGTAAAGTAAATGTTTGGGTTAAAAGGATTTGTCTTCCATCTTGTTAAATGGGGTTAGGATGGACATTAAGAAAAGAACTGGTTCTGAAATGCCCTTTGAAAAGTATTGCTTGGTTTTGGAGCATTCAAAAAGCTGTAAAGTAAAGTTGTGTGTAAAAAGGATGGATGCTTCAATTTCTAAAATTGGTTTAGGAGGGACATTAAGAAAGGAACTTGCTCTGAAATGCCTTTTGAAAAGTATTGCTTGGTGTTGAGATATCCAAAAAGTTGTAAAGTAAAGTTGTGGGTGAAAAGGATGGCTACTTCAAATGTTCTTTTGAAAAGTATTGCTTGGTGTTGGATCATTCAAAAAGCTGTAAAGTAAAGTTTTGGGTGTAAAGGATGGGTACTTCAATTTGTAAATTAGGTTTAGGAGGGACATTATGAAAAGAACTGGTTCTGGAATGCCCTTTGAAAAGTATTGATTGGTGTTGGAGCATTCAAAAAATCAGTATAGTAAAGTTGTGGGTGAAAAGGATGGCTACTTCAAATGCCCTTTGAAAAGTATTGCTCGGTGTTGGAGCATTCAAAAAGCTGTAAAGTAAAGTTGTGGGTGCAAAGGATGGGTACTACAACTTGTAAAATGGGTTTAGGAGGGAAATTAAGAAAAAAAATTGTAAAGTAAAGTTATGGTGAAAAGGATGAGTACTTCAACTTGTAAAATGGGTTTAGGAGGGACATTAAGAAAGGAACTTGTTGTGAAATGCCTTTTGAAAAGTATTGCTTGGTGTTGGCTGTAAAGGATGGGTACTTCAACATGTAAAATGGGTTTAGGAAGGACATTAAGAAAAGAACTTGTTCTGAAATTCCCTTTGAAAAGTATTGCTTGGTGTTGGAGCATTCAAAAAGGTGTAAAGTAAAGTTTTGGGTGAAAAGGATGGGTACTTCAATTTGTAAAATGGGTTTAGGACGGTCACTAAGAAAAGAACTTGTTCTGAAATGTCTTTGAAAAGTATTGCTTGATGTTGGAGCATTCAAGAAGCGGTAAAGTAAAGTTGTGGATGGAAAGGATGGGTACTTTAATTTTGAAAAAGGGTTTAGGATGGGCATAATCAAAAGAACTTGTTCTGAAATGTCATTGAGAAGTGTTCCATGGTATTGGCGCATTCAAAAGAACCAAAAAGCTGTAAAGTAAAGTTGTGGGTGAAAAGAATGGATGCTTCAAGTTGGAAAATGGGTTTAGAAGGGACATTACGTAAAGAACTTGCTCTGAAATGTCTCTTGAAAGGTATTTCTTGAAGTTTAGGTATCCAAAAATCTTTAAAGTAGAGTTGTGGGTGAAAATGATGGTTGCTTCAAGTTCAAAAATGTATTTAGAAGGGGCATTAAGAAAGGAAATTGATCTGAAATGCTTTTTGAACGGTCTTTGTTGGTGTTGAGGTGTCCAAAAAGCTGTAAAGTATAGTTGTGGGTGAAAAGAATGGATGCTTCAACTTGTAAAATGGTTTTAGAAGGGACATTAAGAAAGGAACTTGCTCTGAAATCTCTTTTGAAAGGTATTTCTTGGTGTTGAGATATCCGAAGAAGCTGTAAAGTAAAGTTGTGGGTGAAAAGGATGGGTACTTCAAGTTGGAAAATGGCTTTAGAAGGGACATTAAGAAAAGAAGTTGCTCTGAAATGCCTTTTGAAAGGTATTTCTTGGTGTTGAGGTAACCAAAATGCTGTAAAGTAAAGTTGTGGGTGAAAAAGAAGGATGCTTCAACTTGGAAAATGGGCTTAGAAGGGACATTAAGAAAGGAACTTGCTCTGAAATGCCTTTTGAAAGGTATTTCTTGGTGTTGAGGTATCCAAAAAGCTGAAAAGTAAAGTTGTGGGTGAAAAGAATGGGTACTTCAATTTGGAAAACGGGTTTAGAAGGGACATTACGTAAAGAACTTGCTCTGAAATGTCTTTTGAAAGGTATTTCTTGGTGTTGAGGTATCCAAAAAACTGTAAAGTAAAGTTGTTGGTGAAAAGGATGGGTACTTCAAGTTGGAAAATGGGTTTAGAAGGGACATTAAGAATGGAACTTGCTCTGAAATGCTTTTGAAAGGTATTTCTTGGTGTTGAGGTATCCAAAAAGTTGTAAAGTAAAGTTGTTGGTGAAAAGGATGGGTACTTCAACTTTTAAAATGGGTTTAGAAGAAACATTAAGAAAGGAACTTGCTCTGAAATGTCTTTGAAAGGTATTTCTTGGTGTTGAGGTATCCAAAAAGCTGTAAAGTATAGTTGTGGGTGAAAAGGATGGATGCTTCAAGTTGGAAAATTGGTTTAGAATGGACATTAAGTAAAGAACTTGCTCTGAAATGTCTTTTGAAAGGTATTTCTTGGTGTTGAGGTATCCAAAAAGCTGTAAAGTAAAGTTGTGGGTGAAAAGGAAGGTTTCTTCAAGTTGGAAAATGGGTTTAGAAGGGACATTAAGAATGGAACTTGGTCTGAAATGCTTTTGAAAGGTATTTCTTGGTGTTGAGGTATCCAAACAGTTGTAAAGTAAAGTTGTGGGTGAAAAGGATGGGTACTTCAACTTTTAAAATGGGTTTAGAAGGGACATTAAGAAAGAAACTTGCTCTGAAATGTCTTTGAAAGGTATTTCTTGGTGTTGAGGTATCCAAAAAGCTCTAAAGTATAGTTGTGGGTGAAAAGGATGGATGCTTCAAGTTGGAAAATGGGTTTAGAATGGACATTAAGAAAGGAACTTGCTCTGAAATGCCCTTTGAATGGTATTTCTTGTTTTTGAGGTATCCAAAATGCTCTAAAGTAAAGTTGTGAGTGAAAAGGATGGGTACTTCAAGTTGGAAAATGGGTTTAGAAGGGACATAAAGAAAATAACTTGCTCTGAAATGTCTTTTGAAAGGTATTTCTTGGTGTTGTGGTATCCGAAAAGGCTGTAAAGTAAAGATGTGGGTGAAAAGGATGGGTACTTCAAGTTGGAAAATGGGTTTAGAATGAACATTAAGAAAAGAAGTTGCTCTGAAATGACCTTTTGAAAACTATTGCTTGATATTGGGGTATCCAAAAAGCTATAAAGTAAAGTTGTGGTGAAAGGATGGTACTTCAACTTGTAAAAAAGGGTTAAGGAATGACATTATGAAAGGAACTTGTTCTTAAAAGATATAATAAAGTGCACAAAAAAGTATTAACAAAATGGGGAGGGGCCTCTTTGGGGGCCCGGGGCGGGTTTTGGGGGGTCGGGGGGGCCCTTGAGGGCCGGGTGGTCCTTTGGGAGCCCGGTGGACCTTTGGGGACCAGGGGAGGGCCTTCGGGGGCCCGGAGAGGGCCTTTGGGGGTCTGGGGAGGGTCTTTGGGGGTCTGGGGGGGGGCCTTGAGGGCCGAGTGGTCCTTTGGGAGCCCGGTGGACCTTTGGGGACGGGAGGCAGGCCTATGGGGGTCCGGGGGCCCTTTGGGAGCCTGGGGGACCTTTGAGGACCGAGGGCTTCCTTCGGGGTTGGGGTGGGGTATGAGGACCCTTTGGGGTTGGGGTAGAGGACCTCACAACACTGTTCAAATGGAAATTGTGTATTATAACGACTACAGAATTTCACCCTCAAATCTTCTTCTAAAATCATCTTTTAAAATGTCTCTAACTGTTCTCGCCGAAATAATTCCCTAAAATGTCTACAACGGTTTCGCCCAAATAACCCCTAATCGTAATTTCAGCGTGTTCCTTTTGTTTTTGGCATCTCTGCGCTGTCACATTTGAAATTACTAAGAAACCTGATTCCCGTGTTAATCTATTCATCGCTAAGATGTTTCTTGGAGAATTGTTTCCATGGCAATGTTTATTAATATCTTTTGGAGTTCGACCAGTAGAATTGTTTCCAAGGCAAAGACATTAATGACTTGGATCTATTCCTGGAGAATTGTTTCTAGGCGAAAATTTGTAATGTCTGACAGATGATGTCATTGGTTGATTGATCTGTCAAGAAAGGGGAATTAATTTGTTGTTTCTAAGGGGAATTATTGATTCACGAAAGGGGAATTGAGGTCAACAGCACAGGTGTTCCCAATTCCCAATCGATTACGCAATCAAGTTCTCGGAAACTGTCATCATTAGACTAAATTGGGACTGACAGCACAGGTGTTCTACCTAGGGAGGCTATGCCCATATTTGGAGTCCCCCTTGTATCAATAGGAGCCTTTCTACTGTCTTGGGTATTTTGCGATTTCTCATAGGCTACTGGCATAATTTGGCTTTTGTGTGTGCTCCCTTTTAATTAAATTATTTGGATCTTATTGAATGCCACGGCGAATCTATGACTCAGTTTTTCAATAATTTGAGGTATATCTGAATAAATTCGACATTTTTGTTGTTGCCTTTGTACCCCTTTCTAGTTAATTATTAAGTAAATAATTTTTCTAATGAAAGCTGAGACGGTATCCTATCAAGGTGGTATCCTAAGGGGGGGGGGTAGGGAGGTATTACATTTAAATGATAATATCTCGATTTTTTTTTGAAAGCAGGGATCCCAAAAAGTTATTTTTTTTTAATTTAAAGCAGAGACGGCATCCTATGAAGGTGGTATCCCGAGGGAGGGGGGGGGGACTAGTGAGTTATCATATTTAAATGATAATACCTCGATTTTGTTTTTTGAAAGCAGGGGTGCCAATAACTTAATCATTTTTTTTATTTAAAACAAAGACGGTATCCTATCAAGATGGTATCCAGGGGTGGGGAGGGGCATAGGGAGCTATTATACTTAACTGATAGTACTTTGATTTTTTTATTGAAAGCCGGGTTGCCAAAAAGTTGAAAAGTTGACAAAAATTAACAAGATTTTCGTGAGTTATACTTGAACAGCACTTGCATGGTTTTGTCATCCAAAGGAAAAGGGACATATGCATCCAACCCGTTTTTTTCTTATTGATGAAACGGGTTTACTTTGAAAACATTCATTCATAAGTACCAGGCAGATTCACACTAAAACGAATTGGTGTGACGAAAGCGATATCGACATCCTCGCCTAACGTTGCACTCGAGTGACAAAGGCACTCTTGGTCCAATGTCCAAGCTAAATTAAAAGGCCAGGTCATAATAAAAGCTCTCAATTTGGGAGGCTCAAGGAGGCGTATTTGACAGTCTTATGACCTTAGTGTACTAGATGTTGCAACGTTCTTAAGTATCTACAGTGGTTTAAAAAATTCGATAACCCCACAAATGATTACCAAAAATATGCACAAATACAACAAATGTAACATTTGGAATATTATAACACTTTTTTCAAAGCTTTGATGAAAAGCAAAAAAGGTTAAATACCCCTAACTACGCTTGAAAGCTATTTTAAAAAGAAACTCCTTGGAGATTTCCAAGGAAATGACCACAGCAGAAGCTTTGAGCCTGGGTGGGGATCAAAGAGGAGTCTTTGAGTATTTTGACCACATGTGACTTATTGTTGCGACTTTCTCAAATTTGGTAATTTTTGTGAGCATTTGGAAATCAAAACTTAAACTCAATAACTGATACTAAGTGTCCTAATATTTTGCTTGGATTAAAAGTGACGAACTAGGATGAAAATCCCAACATCTTCCTGGAGCTACTTCAGTCTGTATGTTGTTTAATTTAATTACATTTAAAACGGATGAGCTTTTCATTTTTTACCTAAGAAAATAGCTGGCACTTCATTTTTCTTCCTACCGAATAAACCATTAAGTGTTTTTTGTTTCATTGTAATTGAAATGTTCTGATGTGAAGTGTTCATCATGTATTTTTCAATTTGATAAATTTACTCCTTTTAGATGCAGTTTATAATTTGACTGATATTAGGTATTTATCAGTTTATAATTTGGAATGAATCGCCAAAAGAAAAAATGAATAATATGCAAAAGAGCAGCCAAAACCAATAAAAAAGTAGCAGCTCAGCCTTAGCCGACATAACATATATTCTATAAAGAAGCCAAAAAAAAACTTTAAAATACATTTTGTTAAATTGTTATTAAAAATCAGTTTTAAAAAGAAGGCTTCTTAGGAATCCAAAAGAGCAAAAAAAAAACAATCAATGTCAAAGTCACCCATTTCAACTGTTTTAAAGGTGACAAAACAGATATAGGCAAAGGGCATTATGAAAAAATTAAGCTTCTAAGTTCAAAGTTATATTCAAAGTTTTTACCCAGATAACTGACGAATTTTGTGATACGGTATTTGAAGTTTTGTATGCAATAATGCTCAATGAAAAAATACTAATTTTGATAATTATTTATGTTAAGAATACATAGCTAATAGATACTTCAACTACTCGTATTATGCAAGGGTTCTGAAACGTCCCAGCCATTTCGTTTCTACCAGATTTCTACTTCTCTTGATGAATGACGAAGAAGACCAGTTTCCAGCCAGCGACTTGTGAGTTTTTGAACTCATGAATAGGCTCGAATCAGTCGTAAATTTTAGCTGTGATTTGAGAAAGACTGATGAACACATTAATGTTTGCGGTCAACATTGATCTTACTGGCGGCGCGCTGCCGACATCTTACCGGCGGCGCGGCGCGCTATTTTTGGCCCCCCGCCGTCGGTTTTCCCTCATTGGCGCAGCGCCGGGGTCTATAAACAACCATCCCTTACAAAAAAACCTTTAATACCCCCTGGGCATTACTTAAAACCCTTGCCCCTAATCTCTAGGTTTGTTTCAACCCCAAAAGCCTTGTTATATAATTTTCGACTATTTTGAATAGAATGGCTATCTCAAAATTTCGATTAGACGCATTTCGGGACAATATGACGTGTGTGTAGGGGGGAGAGGGTAGCTGCCCTCTGATCACTTTGACTCTTAAAAAGAGCACTAGAGTGTCTGATTACCAATCCAATGAATCCCCTTTGAAGTTTATATGACCACACTTTCTATAAGAACCCTATATGTCTCCAGGGCAGAACTTACAACCCTTACCCTGAGGGCTGAGGGGATTTTTTGTTCTCAAAGATATAATTTCCAGATCTTTCTGGTAGGCATTACAAAATGGCTATACCAAAATTTTGATTGGAAGTGTCTGGGGAAATAATAGGTGCGGAGGGAGACATTTGCCCTCTGATCACTTTTGACCAATAAAAAAGGCACTAGTCCTCTCAGTTTCCAATCGGAAGAGTCGTTTTTGAAGTTTCTACGACTTAACTTTTTATATAAAACCTTTTATGCCCTAAGGGCATAACTTACGACCCTTGTCATGACGGCTATAGGGGGAGGGTTGTCACCCTCAATTACAAAATTTCCAGACCTTTCAACTACGTTGAACAAAATAGCCATATCAAAATAATGATCGGAAATATTTGGGGAAGTGATGGGCGTGGGGGGGGGGGGGGAGAGTCACCCTCCGATTACTTTCGACTATTAAAAAGAGCAATAGCCCTCTCAGTATCCAATCAAAAAAGCCCCTTTTTAAGTTTTTACGACAACGTTTTCTATATGACATTATTTGCCCCCAGGGCTTAACTTACAACCTTAACCCTGGGGGCAGTTGGGAGTTGTCATACTCAAAAACATGATTTCCGCACCTTTCAACTACGTTCAACAAAATTGCTGTATCAAAATGTTGATCGGAAGTGTTTGGGGAAATGATGGGTATGGGAGGGGGGCATTCGCCCTCCGATTGCTTTTGACTCGTAAGGGCACTAGACCTCTCAATTCCCAATTGAATGAGTCCTTTTTGAAGTTTCTAAGACAACGCTGGCAAAGACCTAATTTCCAGAACTTTCAACTACGTTGAACAAAATGTCTATTTCAAAATTTTGATTGGATGTGTTTGAGGAAACGGTAGGCTTGAGAGGGGCGTTAATTGCCCTCAAAATCACTTTCGACTATGAAATAGGGAACTAGCGCTTTCAATTTCCATTCGAATGAGACCTTCTTGAAGTTTCTACGACAACGCTTTCTATCAAACCTTATATGCCCCCAGGGCATAACTTACAACCCTTGCGCTGAGGGCTGTGGGGGAGTGTAATCCTCAAAGACTTAATTTCTGGTCTTCTTAACCATTTTGAACAAAATGGGTATCTGAAAATTTTTATCGGATTTTTTGAGAGAAATGATGGGTGTGGGAGGGTTGCCAGTTTTCCTGCAATCACTTTTGACTATTAAAAAGGGCACTAGCCCTTCGAAGTTTTTGAAGTTTCTATTACAACACTCTATTAAAACCTTATATGCCCCCAGGGCATAACTTACAACCCTTCCCCCGAGGGTGCGTGGGGGGGGGGGTGATCCTCCACAAAGATATAATAACCTGAACTTTAAACTACGTTGAAAAAATGTATATCTCAAAATTTTGATTGGATGTAATTGGGGAAATGGTGGGCATGAGAAGGAGGTTAGCTGCCCTCCAATCAGTTTCGACTAGCCTATTAAAAAGGGCACTAGCCCTTTCAATTTCCAATTGAATGAGCCTCTTTTGAAGTTTCTACGACAACATTTTCTATAAAAAAAACGTACATGCCCCCAGGGCATAACTTACAACCTTAGCCCCGAGGGCTCTGGGGGGAGTGTCATCCTCAAAGACCTATTTTCCAAAACTTTCATCTAAGTTGAACAAAATGGCTATCTCAAGATTTTGATTGGATGTGTTTGGGGAAATGGTGAGCTTGAGAGGGGGGCTAGTTTCCCTCTAATAACTTTCGACTATTAAAAAGGACACTAGCCCTTTCAATTTCCAATTGAATGAGCCCTTTTTGAAGTCTCTATGAAAACACTTTCTATAAAAACCTTATATGCCCCCAGGGTATAACTTCCAACCCTTGCCCTGAGGGCTCCGAGGGAGGTTGTCATCTAAAAGACCTAATTTCTAGAACTTTTAACTACGTTGAACAAAATGGCTATCTCAAAATTTTAATTGAATGTGTTTGAGGAAATCGTGGGCGTGATATTGGGTTAGTTGCCCTCCAATTACTTTCAACTATTAGAAAGGTCACTAGCCTTTTGAATTTTCAATCCAATAAGCCCCTTTTGAAGTTTCTACTTCAAAAGTGCTGTAATCCCTCTGATTACAGCCCTAATTAAAAAGGCCATTAGCAATTTCAATTTCCAATGGAATGAGCCCTTTTTGAAGTTTCTACGACAACACTTTAAATAAAAACCTTATATGCCCCCAAGTCATATTTTACAACCCTTGCCCTAAGGGCTGTGGGGGGGGGTGTCATCCTTAAAGACCTAATTTCCAAAACTTTCAACTACGTTGATCAAAATGGCTATCTCAAAATTTTGATTGTATGTGTTGGGAAAATAGTGGGTGTGAGAGGGGGGGGGGGGTATTTGCCCTCCAATTACTTTTGACTATTAAGAAGGCCATTTCAATTTCCAATGGAATGAGCCCTTTTTAAAGTTTTTACGACAACACTTTAAATAAAAACCTTATATGCTCCGGGGTTCTATTTTACAACCCTTACCCTGAGGGCTGTGGGGGGAGTCATCTTTAAAGACCTTATTTCCAAAATTTTAAACTACGTTGAACAAAATGGCTATCTAAAAATTTTGATTGTATGTGTTTGAGGAAAATATCGAATGCGCCCTTATTCAAGTTTCTACGACAAAGCTTTCAATAAAAACCTTATATTTCCCCAGGGTATAACTTATAACCCTTGCCCTGAGGGCTCTGAGGGGGGTTATCATCCTCAAAGACCTAATTTCCAGAACTAGCAACTATGTTGAACAAAATGGCTGTCTCAAAATTCTGATTGGATGGGTTTGGATAAATGGTGGGCATGGAAGGGTTTGTTAGTTGCCTTCCAATCAATTTCAACTATTAAAAAGGGCACTAGCCATTTCAATTTTCAATCGAATGAGCCCTTTTTGAAGTTTCTACGTCACCACTTTCTATAATAACCTTATATGCCCCCAGGGCATAACTTATAACCCTTGCCCTGAGGCTGTGTTGGGGTTATCATCCTTAAAGACCTAATTTTCAGAACTTTCAACTACGTTGAACGAAATGGCTATCTCAAAATTTCGATTGGATGTGTTTGGGGGAAAGGTCGGCATGAGAGGGGGGCTAGTTGCCCTCCAATCACTTTCGACTAGTAAAAAGGGCACTAGTTCTTGAATTTCCAATCGAATGAGCCTTTTTTGAAGTTTCTACGACAACGCTTTTTATAAGAATCTTATATGCCCCCAGAGCATAACTTACAACCCTAGCCCTGAGGGCTGTGGGGGAGTGTCCTTCTCAAAAACATAGTTTTTATTTGAAAATCAACTACGCTTAACGAAATGGCTATCTAAAAATTTTGATTGCATGTGTTTGGGGAAATGGTGGGCGTGGAAGGGGTGTTAGTTGCCTTCCAATCACTTTCGACTATCAAAAAAGGGCACTAGCCACTCCAATTTCCAATCGAATGAGCCCTTTTCGACGTTTCTACGACAACTCCTTCGAAACGAAGTGCCGTGGTCTAAAACCAAAAAAAATAAAAAAATAATAACCATATTTTGTGCCAACATCGTTCTTACTTAGGCAGCGCGATTGCGCTGCCTATGATAAGGTCATTAATGCCTACCATACCTTTGAAAATCCAAAACATGGACTAGATAATTCGTTGGAAGAAAAAGAAGTTTTTGTCCCACCACCTGAACAATTAAAAGAAACAAAGGTTCGGCGATAAGTCTTTCATACTGACAAGCGATAACCTAAGGCAAAAGTTAAAGGTCCAATAAAAAAACGTAATTATACAAAGGAACTTCTTCTAATTTAAAGTCGATTTGGAAGTCATGACATCAAGAAAAAGCTGAAATTTTCTGTGTTTAGAAGACAAGTTACAATGAGAATCCATATATAGAAGCCTGCCGCGTGCCGAGTGCCGGGGTCTGGCGGCAAAGCCGGGATCGGTCCATCCGATCCAAACCTTATACGGCCAACCGTTCCACAAAAATCTTATATGCCCCGGCGCATAACTTACAACCTTTGCCCACTGGTTCTGGGTGATTGTATCCACCCTAAAGATATTGTTATATGTTTTTTTTTTTTTTTATTATTGGTTACAAAATGGCTATCTCACAATTTTAATTGAATGTGTTTTGGGAAAAGAAAATGTCAGGGAGGGGGGCTATTTGCTCTCCGTCATGTATGACTCTTAAAAGGGAACTAGAATTATACATTTCAAATTAAATGAGCCTCTTCTAAAGTTCACACAACCAGCCCTTCCATAAGAACCTTATATGCCCCTGGGGAATATCTTAAAACCCTCACCTCCTGACTCTGGGGATTCTGTCCACCCCAAAGACCTTATTATGTGACCTTTTTACGATTTTCAAACAAATGGCTATCTCAAAATTTTGATCGCATATATTTGTGGAAAAAACGACACAAGGGGGGGGGGGCTGCCCCCGATCACTTTGACTCTTAAAAAGGGAATTAGAACATCTGATTTCCATTTCAAAAACCCTCCGGGTTTTATACAACTACCCTTTCTATAAAAATCTTATATGCCCTAGGGGCTTAACTTACAAAGCTTCTCTGAAGGCTGTTAGGGGGGGGGGTTGTCATTCTCAAATACATAATGTCTAGGCCTTTTAACTATGCTGAAAATAATGTTTAACTCAAAATTTTAATTAGATGTGTTTTGAGAATTGATGGGTGTGTCAGGGAGGGGGGTTTTGTTGCCCTCCAATCACTTTTGATTATTAAAATAGATCTTTCTAATTTCCAATCAAATGAGCATTTTTCGAAGTTTCTACAAGAACAAATGGCCATCTCAAAATTTCCATTAGATGCATTTCGGGAAAATACGAGGTGTGTGGGGCATAGGGTATCCGTCCTCCGATCATGTTTAATCTTGAAAAGGGTATTAGAAAATCTAATACCCTTTTTATTACCAATCCAATGAGCCCTCTGCAGAATATATAAGAACCATCCTTTCTATAAGAACCTTACATGCCCCCAGGGCATAACTTACAACCCTTGCCCTCAATCCTGTGTGGGGGGGGGGTTGTCATCCTCAAAGACATAATTTTCGGACCTTTTAACTAAATTGAACAAAATGGCTGTCTCAAAATTTTGATTGGATGTGTTTGAGGAAATGGTGAGTGTGGGAGGGGGGTTAGTTGCCCTTGAATCCCTTTTGATTATTAAAAGAGGCACTAGCCCCTTCAATTTTGGTCTAAGACCAAAAAAAAATAATAATACATTGTGCCTACATCGCTCTTTACTTAGGCAGCGCTATTGTGCTGCCTATGAAATTATGGCAGGCCAATGACTCTTAAGAATGGTTTTTTTTTCGGTTCTTTACTTCGAGCTTTTTGGTCCAAGACTCTTGGAGGCTACTCCCTCCTTCAACCCTGTTTTTTTTACATTCAAGTTTAAAATTTACATAACAATTCTTTGCGAACGATAATCATCCCTGCAAAAAAAGGTACCCCTTGGACTTTATTATGCTCATCACTCTTTTTTTCCTTTTGAAAACTGTTCTTGATAAAAATTCTTTTGATTAGATAAAAATAATATTTTCTCAAATCTAAATAAACATTAAACTTTAAACCTAAAATGAGCAAAAATTATCCTGAACAATTATTGTTATCTTAAAATCCCATTCATAGAGTAAAAAAAAAAAGGATGGTCATGCTCTCAACGAAAATATCAGAAGTATGTTCTTTTTTCAGTTAAGCGCGTCCTTGACATTACAATTAAATAAAAAAAACAAGTTTCTTTAACTGAAAGTAAGGAGCGACATTAAAACTTAAACTGACCAGAAATTATTCCGTATATGAAAGGGGCTGTCCCCTCCTCGACGCCTCGCTCTTTACGCTAAAGTTTTTTATTGTTTTAAAAAATAAAGTTGTGAGACAGAGTCAAACTTTAGCGTAAAGAGCAAGGCGTTAAGGAGGGGGCAGCCCCTTTCATATAGGGAATAATTTCTGTTCGTTTTATGTTTCAATGTCGCTTCTTACTTTCAATTTAAAAAACTTGTTTTTTTTTATTTAATTTATTATCGATTTTTAGTTAATGCAGCTTTTATTTGCATAAAAATTTTACTTTTCTTTTGCTAAATGGATGTCTTTATAAATTAACTTACGTAACTTACTTCTATATTCGAATATTTTGCTTCTGGCAAAAAATACAAAGTTGCAGATTTTTGCAGATATGAGCTTGAAACCTATGTTATAGGGTTTTATGATACGCTGAATCTGACGGTGTTATTTTAATTAAAATTCTTTCACTTGTATGGGATGTTTCCCTACTCTCTAAAAAGTATAGTAAATTTTATAAGGCTCGTAGACTTTGATGATTAATACTAAACTTAATAAAATTCATATATTTATAATCAGCATTATAAACACATTCTTTTGATACATTTATTGACATAAAAATTAAGTTTTTAAAAGTTTAGATTAATATTTATAAGTATCGATTGTTTTTTTATTGTTTTTTTTTATTAAGTATATGTTATTACGTATATGAGGGGGTTATCCCCTTATTAAATAAAAAGCACTTTAAGGTAAAAGATAAAAAAAAAATTTGATTAAAAAACCCCAGAATAACAAATGCCGTTTAATTAGAATAGACAGCTCTTTTGAAAGCACTAAAAAAAAACTGTAGCGTAAAGAGTGAGGTATTGACTTGGGGGAGAACCCCCTCACATACGTTATAATTTCTGTTCGTTTTAAGTTCTAATATTCCTTCTTACATTTCAGTTGAAATGCAATTATTCCGTATATGAAAGGGGCTGCCCCCTTCTCAAAGCCTCGCTCTTTACGGTGAAGTTTTTATTTTTTTCAAAAATTAAGTTGTGAGACAGAGTCAAACTTTAGTATAAAGAGCGAGGCGTTGAGGAGGGGATAGCCCCAAACCCCTGAATCACCAAGGCCGTTTAATTAGAATAGATAGCTCTTTTGAAAGCACTAAAAAAAACTGTAGCGTAAAGAGCGAGGTATTGACTTGGGGAGAACCCCTCACATACGTTATAATTTCTGTTCGTTTTAAGTTCTAATATTCCTTCGTACATTTCAGTCGAAATGTAATTATTCCGTATATGAAAGGGCTGTCCCCTCCTCAACGCCTCGCTCTTTACGCTAAAGTTTTTTATTGTTTTAAAAAATAAAGTTGTGAGACAGAGTCAAACTTTAGCGTAAAGAGCGAGGCGTTGAGGAGGGGACAGCCCCTTTCATATACGGAATAATTTCTGTTCGTTTTAAGTTTTAATGTCGCTCCTTACTTTCAGTTTAAAAAACTTGTTTTTTTTATTTAATTTCTGATCGTTTTTTAGTTAATGCAGCTTTTATTTGCATAAAAATTTTACTTTTCTTTTGCTAAATGGATGTCTTTACAAATTAACTTACGTAACTAACTTCTATATTCGTATATTTTTCTTCTGGCAAAAAATACAAAGTTGCAGATTTTTGCAGATATGAGCTTGAAACCTATGTAAAAGGGGTTTTCTGATACGCTGAATCTGACGGTGTGATTTTCATTAAAATTCTTTCACTTGTGGGGGACGTTTTCCCCCTTTTTAAAAAATAGGGTAAATTTTCTCAGTCTCGTAGCCTTTGATGAGTAATACTAAACTTAGGCCTAATAAAATTTATATATTTAGAATAAGTATTATAAGCCCATTTTTTTGATACATTTATTGACGTCACAATTCCGTTTTTAAAAGTTTCGATTACTATTGAGCCGTATCGCTTGTTTTTTTATTGTTTTTTTTTATTAAGTATATGTTATTACGTATATGAGTGGGTTCTCGCCTTAGTCAATAACACGCTCTTTACGTTAAAAGTTAAAAAAAATTTTGATTCACAAACCCCTGAATCACAAAGGCCGTTTAATTAGAATAGATAGCTCTTTTGAAAGCACTAAAAAAAACTGGCGATTACACCGCGATTTTGGTCAGGGGGGGAGAATCCCCTCAACCACTTTTTAATTTATGTTGTTTTTAATTTCTAATAGTACGTCTTAAATTTAATTTGAACAAACTTTTTTTTTTATTTAATTTATTATCAATTTTTAAATAAAGATTTGACATCCGGCGCCCCCTTAATCTTAATGTAAATTCCCCCCAAGAAACATCCTCTACGGAAATATTCTCCAGAGTAACCCCTCCTCTAGCCCCCCCCCCCTTCAGACAATATCAGTCCTGAAAATGGTTGTATACTTCCCATAAACCAATAAAAAATGCTGGCAAATCCGGTACCCCCATCAAGGCAATTTCTCTTACCCCATCAAAACTTCCTTAATGAAAAGATACACTTAAATAAGCACCGACCCCCCCATACCAACCCCAAACCGCAAAAAAAACTACAGGAAAATTATGGTTAAATACCCAAAAACAAAACAAAATTTTAAAAATTGGTAAATTTCATAACTTTTAGCCCTCCCTCCTGCAACTTCGGGGGATTAAGTCGTCCTAAAAGACATATTTATCATATTTTCGATCATGCTGAACAAAATGGAAATCTCAAAATTTTAATTAAATGATATTGGGAAAAAATGAGCGTGGAAGGGGGGCCAGTTATCCCCCATTTTTTTGGTTGCTTAAAAGGGAATTGAAGCTTTTAATTTATGTTCGTGAAAAACCTCCTACGATTTTCTACGACCAATTGGTTAAAGTGTCACCCCTGGGGAAAAAAACAAACAAACAAACAAACAAATAAACGGGTATTCGTGATCTATCTTTTGGCAAAAAATGCAAAATTCCATATTTTGCAGATAGGAGCTTGAAACCTCTACAGTAGGGTTCTCTTATACGCTGAATATGATGGTGTGATTTTCATTAAGCTTCTATAATTTTTAGAGGGTCTTTCCCCCTTTTTTTTGAAAATCAGGCAAATTTTCTCAGGCGCGTAACTTTTGATGGGTAGCACTAAACTTGATGAAAGTTATATATTTGAAATCAGCATTGAAATCTTATTCTTTTGATATATCTATTGGTATCAAAAACCCGTTTTCTAGAGTTTCGGTTACCATTGAGCCAGGTCGCTCCTTACTTACAGTTCGTTACCACGAACTGTTTGATTAGGGTTAGAGGGGATAAATAAGACTTTCTACACTCATAAAAACTGTTACTCATTTAAAATTTGGAATGTGGTCTCATTACTTATATTTCAAAAAAATAGTATTTTTTGTTTTTTTAAACTTAATTATAATCTGAGCCAAGATAGTTTTCTTTTGCTACCTAATCACTCAATATAAGGATTTTTATTCTTGCTCTTATAGGAAAATAGAAATGCAATTCATACCTCTATTAGACTTGGCCAGCTCGACAGATTGAAAGTACTCCTAAACAACAAAAGAAAAGGAAAGCTCTTCGCGATGGCTAAAGATAAGAAAGGGCGATGTAGTCTTCATGTGGCAGTTCTAGCAATGCATCTCCATAAACTGGATATTATTAACTATCTCTGTCGGAAATTCCCTTATACAGTAGCTGTTCAAGACAATGTAAGTCGTGTGCTTGTTTCTAGGTTTCACAAAATTTCTCATACAAAACAAAATCCTACACTGACGCATTCAACATTATACTATTTGTTGCATTTTGCATGCTGACATCGGATATTAAGCGAGTCTCTTCTGTTCGGCTTAGTATTACGAAATCTGTTCCTGCACACTTCTGGAAGATTTGCTGTAGTGACGAAAAAGGGCGTAAAAGTACGTTTAAATTTCCATTTAATACGAAAGAAATTTGTATTCTAGGGAAAAAATAGGATGAGGTGTGGAGGAACAAAGCATTGATCACCGAGGATGCAACAGATTCCTAGGATCAATTAGGTGTTTCACTGAAAAAAAAAGTCAGATACGTATTTTAAAATCATTTTTGATGTTTAATTCCATTTGACCCATCTATTGCCTAAAGCTCAGAAAAGAAAAAGTCTAAATGGAATTTTGTTCAGGGCAGGAAGTTGAGCGGGAAAATGTTTCGTATATAGTTTACCAGCGCAATTGCTACAAGGTAACCTTTATTTCGTGTAGGCTCTAGAGGACAAGCAAAACAAAACACAAATGAGAAGGGATGTGCACAGTACTGTAGGATTCTTGTCTTGGCTTATGGCTTGTATGCCTTCCTCTATTCGACGATACTTCCAAAAAAATATGTTAGCAGCCAATGAAAAACTGTCTGCTAACTACGTTCTATTGCCAGAAACAGTAGATTAAGTGTAGAATTCTTTTTAGTGTTGAAACTAGCGAATTATGCTTTCCTAGAACGTTAAAAAAAAACTCAAAAGAGTTATAATTTAATTTTGGCAGTGCTTATATAATTAGGCCAGATATATGCAGAGGGGGCAGAATTTATATTTTTCAAACAAAGCTGCTGTATCCTTTTAGCAACTTCTTTGGATCATGATTCGATGTATATACTGTTTTTTTCCAGCATATAAAGTCTTAAGAGCTTGTTCTATTTGTCCCCCTCCAAAATCCGTTTGCCCCCAACCCACTAGATTTTGAAAAATATATAGGATGTATTGATTAAAAAATAGCTTTTTTGGATTTTCATCGGAATAACTGAAAAAAAATCCACCCCCTCCTAGATTTTGAAAGGCACATATTACACACACACCCTACACTTCTGAGAATTGATTTTACTAGAATAAGGTCAATTTCATCTTTCTCTCTTTCTTTTAGCATGGAATATGCTAAGAATTAAATATAGACCATTGAACAGTAAAATATACACAAGTAAAAAATAATATTATTCTTAGATTGAAATTGTTATTATTGCTTCGATATTTTAGGATAAGGGCAAAAAACAATAAAAATACCCTTTTGTAACAAAGTCAAGTTTATCTCAGAATTGGGGCTGCTCATTGGTCTTTAACTTTCCATCTGAAAAGGCATAAACACGCACTTTTTGGTCAAGTATTTATGTAGCAATCACTTGGTGATAGACAGAGAATCAAATTGTTCATCAAGTACATAGACCACAATTATCAGGTGTACTACTTTAAGGTATATGCCATCTGAAAAGGCACAAACACGCACTTTTATTCAAGTGTCTATGTGGCAATTACTCGTTGATAGACAGAGAATCAAATTGTTCATCAAGTACATTGGCCACAATTATCAGGTGTACTATTTTAAGGTATATGCCATCTGAAAAGGCACAAACACGCACTTTTTGGTCAAGTATTTATGTGGCAATCACTTGGTGATAGACAGAGAATCAAATTGTTCATCAAGTAAATAGGCCACAATTATCAGGTGTACTATTTTAAGGTATATGCCATCTGAAAAGGCACAAACACGCACTTTTATTCAAGTGTTTATGTGGCAATCGCTCGTTGATAGACAGAGAATCAAATTGTTCATCAAGTACATAGGCCACAATTATCAGGTGTACTATTTTAAGGTATATGCCATCTGAAAAGGCACAAACATGCACTTTTAGTCAAGTGTTTATGTGGCAATCGCTCGTTGATAGACAGAGAATCAAATTTTTCATCAAGTACATAGGCCACAATTATCAGGTGTACTATTTTAAGGTATATGCCATCTGAAAAGGCACAAACATGCACTTTTAGTCAAGTGTTTATGTGGCAATCGCTCGTTGATAGACAGAGAATCAAATTGTTCATCAAGTACGTAGACCACAATTATCAGGTGTCATATTTTAAGGTATATGCCATCTGAAAATGCATAAACACGCACTTTTAGTCAAGTATTTATGTGGCAATCGCTTGTTGATAGACAAAGAATCTAATTGTTCATCAAGTACGAAGGCCACAATTATCAGGTGTCATATTCTAAATTAGAATATATTAAAATTATACCCTTTATAACAAAGTTAAGTTTATCTCAGAATTGGGGCTGCTCATTGGTGTTTAACTTTCCATCTCAAAAGTAAAACGCTACGTAAATACGCACTTGTCGGTTGTGTATTGGCTCAGAATAACACAATATAAAGACATATGTTTCCTTAGCTGATAAAAATACATAGTTTTTTATGTATTTTAATTGTGTACCTGCTTGTTTCATCTTTATTTGATGTACTATGTTCTGGTAATGTTCTGAAAGAGTTCTAAGGGCTTGCTAACTTGGAAAGCTGTTGTTCAAGCTGGATCAAAACTTTTAGATATGGATTATGCAGTCTAAATTAGGACTCGGGAACTTTTTCAATAGCCCTCAATTTGAATATTCTATGTTTCAATTTTTTAATATAATTTTATAATATATTTCTCTATAATTCAATACTACTATGGTTCAAATATTTCACATAGACCCCGGCGCCGTGCCAATGAGGGAAGACCGGCGGCGGGGCCAAAAGCAGCAGCGGCGGCGTGCCGCCGGCCCGCCGCCGGCGCGATCAATGTTAACCGCAAACATCAATGTTTCATCAGTCTTTCTCAAATCACAGCTCAAATTTACAACAGACTTGGACCTATTCATGAGCTCAAAACTTCACAAGTCGCTGACTGGAAACTGGTCTTCTTCGTTATTCATCAAGAGAAGTAGAAATCTGGTAGAAACGAAATGGATGTGGGGTTTCAGAACCCTTGCATAATAGTTGAAGTATCTATTAGCTATGTATTCTTAACATAAACAATTATCAAAATTAGTAGGTTTTTTTCATCGAGCATTACTGCATACGAAACTTCATATACCGCATCACAAAATTCGTCAGTTATCTGGGTTAAAATTTTGAATATAAGTTTGAACTTAAGAGCTTAATTTTTTCATAATGCCCTTTGTCAATATTTGTTTTGTCACCTTTAAAACAGTTGAAATGGGTGACTTTGATATTGATTTTTTTTTTTTTGTTCTTTTGGATTCCTAAAAAGCCTTCCTTGTATTAAAAACTAATTTTTAATAACAATTTTAAAAAAGTACATTTTTAAGCTTTTTTGGCGTCTTTATAGAATATATGTTATGTCGGCTAATGCTTAACTGCTGCTTTTTTATTGTTTTTGGATGCTCTTTTGGATATTATTCATTTTTTTCTTTTAGGGATTCATTCCAAATTATAAACTCATATACATATCAGCTAAATTATAAACTGCATCTAAAAGGAGTAAATTTATCAAACTAAAAAATACATGATGAGCCCTTCACATGAGAACACTTCAATTACAATGAAACGAAAAACACTTAATGGTTTTTTCGGTATGAAGAAAAATGAAGTGCCAGCTATTTTCTTAGGTACAAAATGAGAAGCTCATCCATTTTAAATGTAATTAAACGAAATAATATGTAGACTGAAGTAGCTCCAGAAAGATGCTGAAATTTTCTTCCTAGTTCGTTACTTTTAATCCAAGCAAAATGTTAGGAGACCTAGTATGAGTTATTGAGTATAAGCTTTGATTTCCAAATGCTCACATTTCCAAATGCTCACAAAAATTACCACCTTGATAGGATACCGTCTCTGCTTTAAATTAAAAAAAATAATAAACTTTTTGGCATCCCTGCTTTCAATAAAAAAAAATCGAGATATTATTATTTAAATTTAATGCCCCCCCCCCCTCTGGATACCACCTTGATAGGATACCATCTCAGCTTTACTATTAAAAAAATAATTTACTTAATAATTAACTAGGTAACTATATGGTTCAAACAAACACACGAAATAACGTAAAACAACTTAGTGTCCCTTAAAAAAAAAAAAAATTGAGGGTATGAGTAAAGGGGTACAATGACAACAACAAAAATGTCGAAATTATCCAGATATACCTCAAATTATTGGAAAACTGAGTCATAGATTCGCCTTGGCATTCACTAAGATCCAAAGAATCTAATTCGAAGAGAGCAATCACAAAAGCCAAATTAGGCCAGTAGCCTATGAGAAACCGCAAAATACCCAAGACAATGAACAAATACCAATACGGGGCCCTGGGTCTATCAAAATATTTCAATGGTTTCCCACAGAATTTGATATCATTTTCTTCCGTCTCCACTTTAAATGAAAAAAAAATAATTATCTTTTTGGCATCCCTGCTTTCAATTAAAAAAAATGAGATATTATCATTTAAAAATGATAGTCCCCTATCCCCCCCTATAGGCAATAATTTACAATTTTTTATGAATCATATTTTTGGGGCAACTTCCGTTTCAATCTTTAATTCCTCAACCTTGTACATAGCTTAGTCTATAGCTAAATCTTGTCTTAATAGAAGTTTTTTTTTGGGGGGGGGGGGGAGTAAAATGTTTTTCAGAAAGAAGATTGTGTTTTCTTTAATCTATCAGGCGTTCAACAATTGTCATTAAACATTAAGAAAATCTTATCTAAAAACACAAAAGAAAACAAAAGTCTGCAAACTTACGATTCAGCTGTAGAAACAATCTGTCGACTATCAATTTCAAAATCCAACTGAAGCTGTATAGTAGTGAATACGTTCTATTCAACTTAAAAATAAAATTCTTGACTACGAATGATGTAAGAAATAGCAATTGGGAAGCTGCATTCGGAATGGTTCAATCTCATTTCATAAAGACTTTTTTTGTCAACATATACTTTTTTTGTCAACATATGAAGAACTGTTTATATTGCAACTGCATCTGTCTCGTTCTTATGCAAAGTAACAAAAGAGACAAAAATTAACGAACAAGAGAGTAGTGAAGAAGTATGGTATTCAAAGTACTATTTGGCAGGGAAAGTCACTGGTGATAATTCGCTAGCGGTGGCACCGTGATTGGGTGATTTTAAAGGATTCGGGCATTCGGGGTGACGCATAGATTTTCGCGGAAATATCCAAAAATTCGGGGATAGTGCAAGCCCTGCTTGATTTCTAATCAGGAAAATCGAAATACTAAACAACACGAGAAAGAAAAGCTCCGACTTTACGGTTGACGCAATAAAGAAATGCCGCAAAATTAATTCTAAGCCAGCCGAACGCCGCCGCCTCTGCCGCCGGCGGTGATCAACCGGGCCTCTCGTTGGCGGCGTTCGGTCGATCCACCGGCGTGGCACCGGGTCTAATTTTACATACTTTTTCAAATACTTCTTCTTCCCTCTTGAGGCAAAAAACTTTTCATGAGCTTGGAAACGAAACTTCTGAAGCTTAAATAAGGTTTTAAGAAAGTACTTTCAATTTTATATCGATATACCTTCTCTACGCGTAAGACATCAAAGTTTCTTGAAAATAGATCAGAGCTTACGTAAAACTAGCATGAACTTAGCCTAGGAGTTGCTTAAAATCCTGAGAACCACCTTACTAAGGACCATGAGAACAGAAGAAGATATAGTAAATAAGCAGATTCCAAGAAAAGCAAAATCTAATAGCAAATAAATTCTTTTTTTAAAGTTAAGATGTGTCTTACGGATATACATACATAAATTTTAAAGCCTTACAAGTTGGGAAAGGGGTAGCAAGAGCTTAAAAACATGTTTACGGCCAAACTATTACTGAAGGCTGCATTGACGCAATATAGCATCTTTCTGAGCTAAAAAAATGCATATACATATTCTGCCTTTTGTGACCTTTAAAATAAATTACACTACGTTTATTTGAAGCTTCGGAGCCTACTCATTTCGACTCAACGCTTACGCAAGGTACTTGAAAAAAAATTTATAGAGAAATTTTAATGGTATTTTCTGTATCTACCCTTCTTGGTACTTTGTGTAATTCTACAGTTGGGCTAATATTTCAAATAATATTTCAGCTTTGCAGAACCCCGCTTCATTATGCTTATGGTCTGGGTGAAGACTCTGATGAAGTGATCCACATCTTGGAAGCCGTTGGAGCTAAAAATAACGTACCTGACTATGTGAGTTCCAGTATCAATATAAACAGTAATTGTCATTCCCTCAATTCAGGATAAAAAAATGTGAATTATGGATGTTCTAGGTTTAGTGAAGGGTTTGTATCTAATCGACTAAAAGTACAAAATTTTATTGAAAACTATTTTCAGATGTTAATTTCTGTTTTCTTACATAATGAGGTGTTTCCCTTAATTTCTGAATACAACGTTGCTGCTTTTTAATCTGTCCGCTCTAACAATTTGCCAATTCCTCAGTAGCGGTTTTAGGCCTCATAATCGGGGAGAGGAGATAGGTATACCACAGGAGTGTACAAATATTATAAGCAGCGCAATAGCGCTGGCTAAGTAAAGAACGATGTTGCCAAAATGCATTATTTATTTGTTTCTTTCTTTCTTTGTTTTAGACCAGGGCACTTCGTATCGAAGGAGTTGTCATAGAAACTTCAAAAAGGACTCCTTCGATTGGAAATTGGAAGGGCTTGTGCTCTTTTTAATAGCCGAAAGGGACTGGAAGGCAACTGACACTCCTTCCACGCCCATCATTTCCCCAAACACATCCAATCAAAATTTTGAGAAAGCCATTTTATTCAACGTAGTTGAACGATCTGGCAAATATGTCATTGAGGATGACAACCCCGCCCCCCCCCCTCAGCCTTCAGTTAAAGGGTTGTAAGTTATGCCCTGGGGGCAGATAAGGTTTTTGTAAAAGGCATTTTCGTAGAAACTTCAAAAAGGGCTCTTTCGACTGGAAATTGAAAGAGCTAGTGTCATTTTTAATAGTAGAAAGAGATTGGAGGGCAACTAAACCCCCTCTCACGCCCAACATTTCCCCAAACACATCCAATCAAAATTTTGAGATAGCCATTTTGTTCAACCTAGTAAAAAGTTCTGGAAATTAGGTCTTTGAGAATGACAACCCCCCCCCCCTTCCCCAAAAAAAGGCCTCAGGGCAAGGGGTGTTGGTTATACCCTGGAACATGTAAGGTTTTTTTTATAGAAAGCATTGTCGTAGAAACTTCAAAAAGGGCTCATTCGATTGGAAATTCAAAGGACTAGTGCCCTTTTTGACAGTCAAAACTGATTGGACGGCAACTAACCCCCTTTCAGACCCACTATTTCCCCAAACGCATCCAATCAGTATTTTGATATAGCCATTTTGTTCAATGTAGTTGAATGTTTTGGAAATTGAGTCTTTGAGGATGATAACCCCTTCATAGCCCTCATGGCAAGGGTTGTAAGTTAGGCCCTTGGAGCATATAAATTATTATAGAAAACGTTGTCATAGAAACTTTGAAAAGGGCTCATTTGGTTGGAAACTGAAAGGGCTAATGCCATTTTTAATAGTCGAAAGTTATATGAGTGCATCTAACCCCCCTCTCACGCCCACCATTTCCCCAAACACATCTAATCAAAATTTTGAGATATCCATTATGTTCAACGTAGTTGAAAGTTCTGGACATTATGTCTTTGAGGATGACAAACCCCCCACACCCCTCATAGCAAGGGTTTTAAGTTATGCCCTGGGGGCATATAAGGTTTTTATAGATAGTGTTGTCGTAGAAACTTCAAAAAGAGGTCATTCAATTGCAAATTAAAGGGCTAGTGCCCTTTTAAACAGTCGAAAATGATTGGAGGGCAACTAACCCCATCTCATGCCCATCATTTCCCCAAACACATATAATCAAAATTTGGAGATGGCTATTTTGTTCAATGTAGTTGAAAATTCTTGAAATTAGGTCTTTGAGCATGATAAACCCCTCCCCCTCCCCTACACCCCTTAGGGCAAGGGCTGTAATTTAATCCCTGGGGTTATATAAGGTTTTTATAGAAATGGTTGTAGTAGGAACTTCAAAAACGGCTCAATCGATTGGAAATTGAAAGGGCTAGTGCTCTTTTTAATAGTAGAAAGCGACTGGAAGGCAATGGCCCCTCTCTTACCATTTCCCCTAACACATCCAATCAAAATTTGGAGATATCCATTTTTTTCAGCGTAGTTGAAAGTTCTGGAAATCTTGTCTTTGAGGATGACAACCCCCCCCCCCCCCACAACCCTCAGGTCAAAGGTTGTAAGTTATGACCTGGGGGCATATAAGGTTTTTATAGAAAGTGTTGTCTTAGAAACTTTAAAAAGGGCTCATTCGATTGGAAATTGAAAGGTAGCGCCATTTTTAATAGTTGAAAGTGATTAGTGGGCAACTAACCCCCCTCTCACGCCCACCATTTCTCCGAGCACATTCAAGCAAAGTTTTGAAAATTTTGTCAAAAGTGATCGGAGGGTGATTGCCTCCCCCTCCCCCACGCCCATCAATACCCAGAATACTTCTGATCAACATTTTGATATAGCCATTTTGTTGAACGTAGTTTAAGGGTCTGGAAATTATGTCTTTGAGTATGACAACCCTCCCACATCCCTCAGGACTAAGGTTGTAAGTTATGCCCAGGGACATTTACATTTACGATCAAGTTATGCTCTGGGGACATATAAGGTTTTTATAGGAAGCGTTGTTTTAAAAACTTCAAAAAGGGCTCATTCGATTGAAAATTGAAAGGGTAGTGCTCTTTTTAATAGTCAAAAGTGATTAGAGGGCAACTAACCCCCCTCTGACAACCATTATTTCCCCAAACACAACCAATCAAAATTTTGAGATAGCCATTTTGTTCAACGAAGTTTAAAGTCTATGAAATTAGGTTTTTGAGAATGACAACCCCCCTACAACCCCCAGGGCAAGAGTTGTAAGTTATACCCTGGGGGCATATAAGGTTTGTACATAAAGTGTTGTCTAAGAAACTTCAAAAAGGGCTCATTCGATTGGAAATTGAAAGGGCTAATGCCCTTTTTAATAGTCGAAAGTGATTGGAGGGCAACTAACCCCCCTCTGACGCCCACCATTTCCCCGAGCACATTCGAGCAAAGCTCTGAAAATTTTTTCAAAAGCGATCGGAGGGCGATTGCCTCCCCCCAAGCCCATCAGTATCCCCAAACACTTCTGATCAACATTTTGATATAGCCATTTTGTTGAACATAATCTAAGAGTCTGATATTATGTCTTTGAGTATGACAACCCTCCCACATCCCTCAGGGCTAAGGTTGTAAGTTATGCCCTGGGACATATAAGGTTTTTATAGAAAGTGTTGTCGTAAAAACTTCAAAAAGGGCTCATTCGATTGGAAATTGAAAGGGCCATTGCCCTTTTAATAGACAAAAGTAATCGGAGGGAGAATCACCTCCCACGCCCATCATTTCCCCAAACATTTACGATCATCATTTTGATATGGCCAATTTTTTAAACGTAATTGAAAGGTACGGAAATTATGTCTTTCAGGATTACAACCCTCCCCCCATAGCCCTCAGGTGAAGGGTCGTAAATTTTGCCCTTGGGGCATATATGGTTCTTATAGAAAGTTTTGTGGTAGAAGCTTCAAAACGGGCTCATTCGATTGGAAATTGAGAGGACTAGAACCTCTTTTGTGAGTCGAAAGTGATTAGAGGGCAAATGACCCCCCCCCCCCCCCTCCCTATGCTTACAATTTTTTCAAGTACTTCCAATCAAAATTTGAGTGAGTCATTTTGTTCTAGGTATTTGACAGGTCTATATACTATGTCTGATTGGCCGGAACGTCTCCCCAGTTCCCGCGACAAGAGTTTTAATTTGGTCTTTTTAGATATATAAGGTTTTCATATAAAATACGGTCATAAAAGTTTCGGAGAGGCATCATTGTGTTTGTAATCAGACACTCTAGTGCTCTTTTTAAAAGTCAAAGTGATCGAAGGGCAGCTATCTCCCCACTCCAGCATACAGGCGTGTCTTATTGTCCCGAAATACACCAAATTATAAATTTTGAGGTAATTATTCTTTTTATAATATTCGATATATAATATAAATAATCTTTGGGGTTGAAACAAAAACCCGAGATTAGGGGCAAGGATTGTAATCTATTCCCAGGGGGTATTTAAGGTTTTTATGGAAGGGATGGTTGTTTAACTTTAGGATAGGCTCAGTCTTTTTTCCTCAAAAAGACTATTTCAGTATAAAATTAACAGAGATCAATTAAAAAAAAAAACTTTTTCCACAAAATGCGTTTTTTTTAAAAAAAAGCAAAGAACTCCATTAAACCAAAAATGAACAAAAATAGAATCAAATAATCTACCAAGTTTACAACTATCCCAAATCAGTATCAATAAATAAATGAAACCCAAAACAAACAGAAATTAAAACAAATAAGAGTCAAACTCAAAACGAACAGAAATTAATATGAGTAGGGTTCTAAACCCCTACGCTTTCTAAAAACCAGAATATAATTTGTACTTTAATGAAAAAATTCTTTTAAATGTTTTCCTTTTTATAACTTTAAGAAATCAAAAATTAATCAAGATTTAAAGGAATAAATATCAGCATATGTATATTAAACTGACAATGAACATTTTTTCAGTAAATTCATTTGAATTTTTTAAGTAAAGTACAAATTATATTCTAAACTTGATGAAATTTATGCATTTAAAATCAACATAAAAATCCAATTCTTTTGATTTATCTATTTATATCAAAATTTCGTTGTTTAGAGTTTCGGTTACTATTGAGCCGGGTCGCTCCTTACTTACAGTTTGTTACTACGAATTGTTTGATAATTTTAAATGTTTTCCTTTTAATATCTTTAAGAAATCAAAAATTAATCAAGATTTAAAGAAATAAATATCAGCATATGTATATTAAACTGACAATGTACATTTTTTTAGTAAATTCATTTGAATTTTTTCAGTAAAGTACAAATTGTATTCTAAACTTGATGAAATTTATTCATTTATAATCAACATAAAAATCCAATTCTTTTGATTTATCTATTTATATCAAAATTTCGTTGTTTAGAGTTTCGGTTACTATTGAGCCGGGTCGCTCCTTACTTACAGTTTGTTACTACGAATTTTTTGATAATTTTAAATGTTTTCATTTTAATATCTTTAAGAAATCAAAAATTAATTAAGATTTAAAGGAATAAATATCAGCATATATATTTTAAACTGATAAAGCACATTTTTTCAGTAAATTCATTTGGTTTTTTTTCAGAAAAGTTCAAATTTTATTCTAAACTTGATGAAATTTATGCATTTAAAATCAACATAAAAATCCAATTCTTTTGATGTATCTATTTATATCAAAATTTCGTTGTTTAGAGTTTCGGTTACTATTGAGCCGGGTCGCTCCTTACTTACAGTTTGTTACTACGAATTTTTTGATAATTTTAAATGTTTTCATTTTAATATCTTTAAGAAATCAAAAATTATTTAAGATTTAAAGAAATAAATATCAGCATATGTATATTAAACTGACAATGCACATTTTTTTAGTAAATTCATTTGAATTTTTTTCAGTAAAGTACAAATTGTATTCTAAACTTGATGAAATTTATGCATTTATAATCAACATAAAAATCCAATTCTTTTGATGTATCTATTCATATAAAAATTTCGTTGTTTAGAGTTTCGGTTACTATTGAGCCGGGTCGCTCCTTACTTACAGTTTGTTACTACGAATTGTTTGATAATTTTAGAAACGGGCCAAAATATCATACCTCTTGAACGATTTGATTTTCTCATCTTGATAAGTGTGTGCTGCTTTTCTGAAATTACTGGCCAATAATTTGATCACCGAATTTATTGGTGGTAACCCACTTTTATTTTGGTAGTTTAGAAAGTTTCGTGCCATTAAAAGTTTTCTGTCCAAGTTTTTTCTAAATTGTAATCTATGAAAATAAAAACAAAACTTTTAAAAAATTGATAAAAAATTGAAAAATTGATTTCATATCTATTATTACAGTAAAGAAATATCCGAATGGTAATATCTGACAGTAAAATACCACAATGTTGAAGAGAAAAACAAAACAAGCGAACCGCTATACCATTATTATCATATAAAAATATTTTGCTAATAGCAATGATTTTATCATGAGTGATATTTGCAAATGAAGTTTAAAAACAGATATGAAAAGTTTTATCAAAAAGCGGAAAGTCTGAAAACCGAGCACATTTTCCTGAGAGTGTATTTTATTTCGTGTTTTAATGTGCCCAAGGTTGATGCCCAGTTTTTGTAGCTTGTATTAGTGACATCAAACAGATATTTTGGTGGAATATTAAGTGACAGACAATAAATTTGACGGTGTTTCCTCTCAGTATTTTTTTTGTTCTCCGCATATTATTTTATTTTCCTCTGTCATGCATAGCTTGTTGCTATTATATCAGTTTAGTACTGAAGATTAACATTAAATGGTGGATAATACTTTTTTAAGCAACCTTAATTCCAGTTGGCCATCTTGCTAAGGAAAAAGTTTTAGCACAACTTCTGTTTAACTTGCTTTCTGAGTCGTTTCAGGATAAAGCTCACTTGCTGATTAGAAACTTCATGTATTTGTCTTGCGCCACGTCAAGTTTTTCTCTAGAAAACATAATATTTCGCACAATCCATGAAAACATAAGTAAGACATGCCGTTTTAGTGCTGTCTAGTCAGAAAAATAACAAACGAAAAAAAAACACAAAACAAGTTTTTCTTCCCGATAGAATAAATTTTTGGAATAAGTAAAAATAATAAAAGGCAGTAAAGTTGAATCGTAAGCTCAGTTAAAAAAAAACTAGAATGAAAAAAAAGTTAAATAGATATAAATATAGTTTGTTCAGTTATTCCTGAGATAGTGTAATGACGCTGTGTGTTGTATAGTGAAGCGAATTTATACGTGGGGTTTGTACTCTTGTTTTAGTAATAGGTTAGAACCGCTTAGATTTATTTATAAGTACGATGTATGAATCGAATATTTCCCTTATGTCTGCCTCTGCTAGTTCGTGCTGTTTGAACAACCCTGATTAATTTTTTCATACATGCGGTAGTTTTATTTCTCCCAGCTAAAGGATTAACTTTAGGATATTTTTTAGGCAACCCCGTTTCGCCTATCAAAAAAAAAAAAAATCTGGTGATCAGCATAAATAGTGGGTGCTTTACAGAGGGTGTAAGTAGTAAGTCGGGAATTATAATTTGGAAGATAGTATCCTAGTTTACTATTATCAAACACTCCTTATTTTGAGCCAGGAGTTTTTAGTTTTCATAATGTCGAAAAAAAATGACCATCTTAACTGAGATTACTGAAAAAGTAAATTAATGGGGCTTGGCAGTTTAATACATATGTTGATATTCATTCCCAAAAGTTGTAATAATTTTGGATTTATTTAAAGTTAAAAAAAGAGAAAATAAGTAAAATGTTTTTTGTTCTTAGAAAAGTAAAAATGAAGTTCTGGTCTTTGGAAGGCAAGAGTATCGTTAGCTCTTAATTTCTGCTCGTTTCCACTTATATCTTGTAATTTCTGTTTGTTTTTGGTATCATTTATTTATTGATGGTGATTTATAGCAGTTATACGCTTGAAATTTATTTGACTTTATTTCTGCTCATCTTTGGTTTAATGTAGCTCTGATTTTCTTTGAAAAAAATCTTTGTGGTAAAAGTAGGTTCTTGTTAATGTCTGTTTGCTTTTAATTGAGGTTGTCTTTTTCATTTGTTAAGGGAAGAATTTTTTTTTTTTTTTTTTTTTTTTTTTTTTTTTTTTTTTTTTTTATATATAAAAGAGTACAGGTTTTGGTTTACAATCCATATGTTGGAAAAAATTTTTAACCGATATTTGATAATATCCGCCATTTTGACAATCCGGATACGCTTAGTATATTTTGATTTAGTTTTACATCTCCTCAGTATTTCCTGAAAAACCTAACTTAATACCCTATTCTGTTCCTAAGAAAAAAAAAAACACAAAGAAATAAACATAAAGACGACAAACGGGTCTATGGCCAGTAAATGAAAACGAAGAAAAAGAACCGAATATTTCGTCCGTATCTTACAAGGCGTCTTCAGCGTAGAAAAAAAAACTAAAAAATATAAACAAAACTAAAATAGACTAACCTAAAATATACGAGTATAATATACAATTACTTAGCATTTATAATTTGAATCTAGCTTCATGAAACCACCTCGCAAAAGTAACTGGATTAAACATTTTAAAATGGCAAATAAACTAGTAATATGTTATTGCAACATACTTTTATGCAAAGCTTTTGATGCTGCTATTCGCTTAGGTTTGTTATTTGAACTAACCTCTGGGACATTTTGCAATACTTTATTTTTATTTTTAAATATGGGTTCTTTTTTTTTTTAAAGATATCATAATTAGGATCAATATTTATATTCCAAGTATCTCTATTAATTGATAAAACTACAAAAATTTGTTTTTTTTTTCTAATGCTTCAAGACCCCATTGAGTGAAACCTTTATCATTGGAAATGGCTGTTGCCTCCTCAAACTGCACAAAATGGTCCGAATAAAAAAATAAATGTTCTGCTAAAGCTGAAGTGAAACTTTCTGGAGATTTTGTCAATTTTAGAGTATGATCTATCCAGTGCTCAATAAATCGTTCCACAAATTGCTGGTGTGTTCGACCAGCGATATTTTATTAATAAAAAGTGATAATTGTTCACTTTTTTCAATCTATAAAAAATCAACTCATAATGACAGGTATTTAAATTTTAGTTCATCTCACCCAATTTCAGTTAAAAAGGGAACAGTCATATCATTGGTTAATAGAGTTTTTCAAATTGGTTCCCGGAGTATATTGATAGCAAACTATTGTATTTCAGGGATATTTTATTTTGCAACGGGTATCCTGTAAAATTTTTAAATGAAATAATATAGAAAAGACAGACTAAGCATGAAAAGGGTAACAAAAACGAAGGTTCTCAACTTTTGGACCCTACAATTTCCAATAGATACGTATCTTAACCTAACATACCAATTCTTGGGGAGAAAATTAAACAGACTATTGAAACATAATATTGCAACTTGTTTTAAATCAATCAGACCATTGAGTAACTTTCTAAATTCTGGAGAGTATAACACGTAATAGTTTGACAAGTGGAGTATATAGCATCCCTTGCTCATGCGGAAAATTTTACATCAGTCGAATACACCAGCAATTTGTGGAACGATTTATTGAGGACCGGAATTCAATAGATAATGCTCTAAAATTTACAAAACCTCCAGAAAGCTTCACTTCAGCTTAAGCAGAACATATATTTTGTAATTTGGACCATTTTGTACAGTTCAAGGAGGCAACAGCCTTTTCCAATGATAACGGTTTCACTCAATGGGCTCTTTAAGCATTAGAGGTACTAGTACATTAAACGGGCACTTTTATAAACTGTATATGGAATTTTAAACGGGAGATTCTACAGATACCGGGACAGATACCCGGTACTAAAACAGTTGTTATAGTGGAATTGAGCGAAACAGGTGATCAAACATGAATGTTAAAATTATAATTTGGGATTTGGCATTTATGAAATTCTTTTAATTTTGTTCAAAAACCATTATAACCGGGTATCTGTCTCTGGTTAGGTTAGGCTACGTATTTAATATATGGTATGCTTTACCCCCCACCCCCACCCCCTAGTTTGCAAATATATAGCCCAAATTTGTTTATAAACTATTATATATTCATCCTATTTTATTTTATTTCCTTAGCATTAACCAAACTTGACTTCTTTAGCAGTATATAGAAGTGTCCGTATAATGCACCAGTACCGCATTAAAAAATAAAAAAAAATACTTTTGCAGGTTTATCAATTAATAGGGAATATACTGGGAATATAAATATTCATTCTATTTATGATATTATTTTAAAAAATGAACCCATGTTTAAAAATAAAAACGAAGCATTGCAAAATGTCCCTGAGGTTGAAATTATGTTGCAATAGCTTATTCCTAGTTCATTTGCCATTTTAAAATGTTGAATCCAGTTACTTTTGCGAGTTGGTTTCATGAAGCTAGCTTCAAATTATAAATGCTAAGTAATTGTATATTATATATTTTAGGTTAGTCTATTTTACTTTCACTTATATTTTTTAGTTTTAAATTGTTTTTTTATACGCTGAAGACGCCCCTATTTCTTTGCGTTTTCTGTTATGGTTGGCCAGTTCGGCTTTAAATCTTTTATTCGTCACGTCAACGGGCAAAACTTAGCCGCATCAGTGAATTTTATTTTTCTCTGGTAAAAAAAAACATGCAAATCTAATAAATCAGCAAGCTTTTTTAAAAAATTGCAAGAAAGAAAGAGTCATTCCTAAATCTTTTAAATTAAAGTCCCACTTTGGTATTGAAAATGAAAAGAAATTAGTAGTAACCCCATAAAAGTTTCTATGACGCCCATAGGGACTTCTCCTTTCTTCCATAGGTTCGACAGCGCAAGAAGAAGATTTAACGGCGATTTCCTCTTTTGGAGACCAGGTTCCGCAATTTTAGGCGACATTCCCGCCCTTGGCAAGATTCCAGCATAATTACTTGGAATGTGGTCCGTAAAATAGAAAAGTATTAATAACGACTGAAGTTCCTAGCCCCTTGCACCTGTTTCTAGCTGGCATGATTCCCATTTTTAACTTTGATTTTTTGACTCCAAGTCTTTGACTATTCAGCAGGAAACACTTTTGGCGAAAGGGCCAAAATTTTGCTTTCCTTCATCGGTTCCTTATTCTAAAATAATGTCCAAGGTGGAGGCTGGTATTATGTCCTCTAATGATAAAATTGAAGCCCCATAAGAACAGAGCCGAAATTTTGAAACATTTGAAAAAATTTTATAAGAAAAAAATTGAGAATAGTACCACCAGAAATGACGTAAAAACCCTTCCATTTTTTTTTAACAAGATAAAGACTTTACGATCACCGAAGCTGATAAAGGCAACACAATCGTCATAATGGATAGCAATGATTATGAACAAAAGATACTTACAGATGAGATTACTTACAAAAACTGTGTTTTATCCGACAGAAAAATACACGAAAGAAACAAGACATGAATAGAAGTACTCCAAAACAACTTACAAATAACCCCTCAATTTTATAATAAATTTTTCCCTAGAGGTTATTCAGCACCGAAAATTTATGGTTTGCCTAAGATCCAAAAGAATAATGCTCTTCGCCATATTGTGTCAACTATTCATTCACCGGTTTCGAAATTAGGAAAATGGTTGTCAACAGCATTTCGTCCGCTTTTGGGGACTCGACAGATCTTATTTAAAAAAATCAGTTGATGTTGTAAACAAATTAAGAAATCGTCACATAGACAACAATACAGTTGTCTCTATTTTTGAAGTTGTATCTATTTAAACAAATTTTGATGTTAAAAAATGTAAATTTATACTAAAAAATAAAATACAAAGACATTTTGAATTGATAGAAGATGTAACTTTGGCCAGCATGGACGTCGAAGTCATTATGAAATTGGTCTCGTTAGTAAACAAGTATTCCTTTTATTTCGGTTTTACAGGAGAATTTTATCAATAGGTCGTCAGTTTAGCAATGGTTGCTCCTTTAAGTCCAATCTTGGCTAATTTATTTTTGGACTCTATAGAAATGTCCGCTATTCAGTGTTTTTGTCTGTCTCCTTGTTTCCGGGGTAGGTTTAGGGACGATGTTTTACACTTTTGGGAACATGGATTAGATTCCTTAAATTTCCTTAAATTTGTTTCTTGACCATTTAAACAGGTTTGACAAAAATATTAAATTTACTCTATAGCTAGAAAAACAATATAGGCTACCCTTTTTAGATATTTTATTAATAAAAAGCCATAATGGTTTATATTTTCCGTCTATAGAAAATCAACTAATAATGACAAGTTATTTTATTGTCTTCCATTTTATCTAGTTTCAATATGAAGGGGATCAGTCATATCATTGGTAGACAGAGTATGTAAAATTTGTTCCTGGGAGAATGCGAATAACGAACTATTGCATTTGAGGGACGTTTGATTTTGTGACGGGTATCCTGTAAAATTTATAAATGAAACAATGAAGAAAAGGCAGATTAAGCATGAAAAGGTAATAAAAACGAAGGTTCTCAACTTTTGAACCCTACAATTTCCAATAGATACGTTTCATTACCTTACATACCAATTCTTGGGGAGAAAATTAAACGGACTTTACTGAAACATAATATTTCAACTTGTATTAAATCAATCAGACCATTGAGCAACTTTCTATATTCTCGGAAATATATAAAACGCAATATAATGGCAAGTGGAATATATAGCATCCCTTGCTCTTGTGGAAAATTAAATAAAAAAAACAAGTTTTTTAAACTGAAAGTAAGGAGCGACATTAAAACTTAAAACGAACAGAAATTATTCTGTATATGAAAGGGGCTGTCCCCTCATCAGCGTCTCGCTCCTTACGCTAAAGTTTTTTATTGTTTTAAAAAATAGAGCTGTGAGAAAGAGTCAAACTTTAGCGTAAAGAGCGAGGCGTTAAGGAGGGGACGGTCCCTTTCATATAAGGAATAATTTCTGTTCGTTTTAAGTTTTAATGGCGCTCCTTACTTTCAGTTTAAAAAACTTGTTTTTTTTATTTAATTTTTGAAAGTTTTTGAATAAATACAGGTTTTGATCTAGGCTCACCGTACATGAATAATAAAAAGAAAAAATTCATATTAATTTACTTTTATTTAGTTAAATGGCTTTCTCGAAACTTGTTTAATTTTATTTACGAAGGTTTTTATTAGTAATAAATATACGTATATGAAAGGGACTGTCCCCTCCTCAACGCCTCGCTCTTTACGCTAAAGTTTTTTATTGTTTTAAAAAATAAAGTTGTGAGACAGAGTCAAATTTTAGCGTAAAGAGCAAGGCGTTGAGGAGGGGACAGTCCCTGTCATATACAGAATAATTTCTGTTTGTTTTAAGTTTTAATGTTGCTCCTTACTTTCAGTTTAAAAAACTTGTTTTTTTTATTTAATTTTTGAACGTTTTTGAATAAATACAGGTTTTGATCTTGGCTCACTGTACATGAATAATTAAAACAAAATTTTCATATTAATTTACTTTTATTTAGTTAAATGGCTTTCTCGAAACTTGTTTAATTTTATTTACGAACGTTTTTATTAGTAATAACTATACGTAACTTACGAATTAACTTACGTAACTATATTCATATTTCTATATTCATATATTTTTAATTTGTTTATTAGGGGTTCGCCCCCTAGTCAATACCTTGCTCTTTAAGCGAAAGTTCGAATTTTGTTCCAATTCTTTAAAAATGACCGCTTAATCACAAAGGCCGTTAATTAGAATGAATAGCTCTTATGAAAGTACTAAAAAAGCTTTGGCTTAAAGAGCGAGGTATTGACTACGGGGTGAACCCAATCATATATGTAATATTTTCTGTTCGTTTGAAGTTTCGATGTTGCTGCTATTGCAGTTGAAATACTTGTTTTTTTAAATTAAATTTCTGATATTTTTTTAAATAATGCTGGGAAGTCCGGCGTCCCCTTCATAGCAATGTCCCTTCCCCCCATGAACACTTCCTTCATGGAAAGATCCTCCCACATAACCCCCGATCCACCCCCCTCCCCCACTACCAGGAAAAATCTCCCCTGAAAACGTCTGTATACTTCCAAATAACCAAAACTATATGTTAACATTGGGTAAAGTTCATAACTTTCAGCCCTCCCCCCGGGACTTTCGGGGGATTAAGTCATCCTGAAAGACATACTTATTATATTTTTGAACATTTTGAACAAAATGGCTATCTCAAAATTTTGATCAGGTGACTTTGGGAAAAAAATGAGCATGGGAGGGGGCCTAGTTGCCCTCCATTTTATTTGGTCACTTGAAAAGGGCACTAGAACTTTTAATTGCCATTCCAATGAGTCCTCCCACGATATTCTAGGACAACTGGTTCGATACGATCACCCCTGGGGAAAAAAAAAACAACAAACAAACAAACAAATAAACACGCAACCGTGATCTTTCTTGTGGCAAAAAATGTAAAATTCCACATTTTTGTAGATAGCACCTTGAAACCTCTACAATAGGGTTCTCTGATACGCGGAATATGGTTGTGTGATTTTCATTAAGGTTCTATAACTTTTAGGGGATGTCCCCTGCTTATTTCGAAAATCAGCCAAATTTTGTCAGTCACCTAACTTTTGATAATTAGACTTAAACTTTATGAAACATATATATTTGAAATCAATATTAAAATCTGATTCTTTTGATGTATCTATTTGTATCAAAATACCGTTTTCTAGAGTTTCGGTTACCATTGAGCCGGGTCGCTCCTTACTTACATTTTGTTACCACGAACTGTTTGATCTACATCGGTCGAACGGACTAGCAATTTGTGGAACGATTTATTTAGCACCGGAATTCAAAAGATAATGCTCTAAATTTTACAAAACCTCCAGAAAGCTTCACTTCAGCTTTAATTACTTTTAAATACTTTTTTTTAATTCGGTCCATTTTGTGCAGGTCGAGGAGGCAACAGCCATTTCCAATGATAAAAGTTTCACTCAATGGGTTCTTGAAGCATTAGAAATAAAAAAAAAAAAAACATATTTTTGCAGGTTTATCAATTAATACAGAGACTGGGAATATAAATATTGATCCTACTTATGATATTTTTTTAAAAATGAACTACTACTACTACTACTACTAACAACTCACCGCAGCACCAAGCAGCCTGAGGCCAACACAGCTACGCACGCTCCTCCACCACCCCAATCTATTCAGAGCCTCCCTTTTTAAACCCGCCCACGAAGTTCCCATTTCCTTTAAATCTTTCTTTATGACGTCCTCCCACCCCAGACGTGGACGACCTGTTTTCTGTTTGGCCCTAGACAGTTGGCTGAAAAGAACAATCTTCGGCAATCCGTCATCCTTAATCAGCACGACATGCCCTAGCCATCTCAACCTTTCTTTCATTATAGCCCTAGAGAGCGGTATTGAACCACATTTCTCGTAAAGCATATTGTTTGAAATACGGTCAGTCAACCGGGTACCCAGATCAATCCTTCAGCAATTTCTCTGGAAAACATCTAGCAAATCTTCATCCGCTTTTCGGAGCGTCCATGCTTCAGAGCCATATTTGACTACTGTCATCACTGTAGCTTCTAATATTCTAATCTTGGTTTGCTGACTTATCTTCTTCTTCCACACTTTTTTTTAACTGTGAAAAAACACCCTGAGCCTTGGCTATTCTATGTTTAACATCTTCACTGCTCCCACCATCTTTACTAATAATACTACCAAGTTAAGTGAAGCTGCCCACCTGATCAATCTTTTCATTACCCAACGTCACCTTTTCATCTTGTTTAAAAATAAAAATAAAGTATTGCAAAATGTCCCAGAGGTTAGTTCAAATAACAAACCTAAGCGAATAGCAGCATCAAAGGCTTTGCATAAAATTATGTCGCAATAGCTTATTCCTAGTTCACTTGCTATTTTAAAATGTTTAATCCAGTTACTTTTGTAAGGGGGTTTCACGAAGGTAGCTTCAAATTTTAAATGTTCAATAATTTTATATTATATATTTTAGTTTTATTTATATTTTTTTAGTTTTAGTTTTTTGTTTTTTTTTACGCTGAAGACGCCTTGTTAGATACGGGCGAAATGTTCGGTTTTTTTTCTTTATTTTCATTTAATGGCCATAGACCCGTCTTTCGTCTTTATATTTATTTCTTTGTGTTTTCTGTCATGGCTGGCCAGTTCGGCATTAGATCTTTTATTCCCAAGAAATTGTATCTATGCTATTTTGACAACCTGAATACGCTTACACCCTTTTGATTTAGTCCAATTATAAGAGCAGAAGTAGTAATAGTAATAATTTTAAACTTTTCAACTTTATACCCTTTGTCGCTCTTCAGATATTGCGACGTCTTATTGACAACCAGCATGCACATGGTGCCTTTTTATTTAGCTTTAAAGCAATATGATAGTTCCCTGAGCATGTCTACTTTATGTATTACTCCAGTCCTGCGTTACCCCTCCTTGATATCTTGACAATTTGGTCTATCTGGATAGCAATAGTAGTAGTCAAAGTAGAAGAAGGAATAACAGGAGTGTTAGGAGAAATATTAGTGATAGAATTATAAATAATAGCAGTAATAGCACTAACTCTGTGTCGTTTTAGTTTAGTTCAACATCTCCTCTTAATGCTCTGATAGTTTAAACTTAATAGTTTGAGCGCGCCCTTTTGACAACCTGAATACATACAGGGTTTTGATTTAATTCAACTTCCCCCTTAATATTCCTTGAAAATTTCGCCTTCATACCCTTAGCCTTAGTAGTGACAGTAGGCACAGTAGTAAAAGTAGGTATGTTAGTTGTAGTAGTAGCAGTAGTACTGGTCGTAGTAGTTGTAGTTGTAATAGCAGTAGTAGTAAAAGTAACGTGCTCCTATTGCTTTTTGGTCAATCGATCATTCCCCTCATCATTTTCTTAAAGTTTGAACTTAACACCTTAAGCCACTCCTGAGATGCACGCTTTTGACAACCTGCACCTACAGAGTGTATTTTATTTAGTTCAACTTTCTCCTCAATATTCCTTGAAATTTTCACCTTAATACCCAAAACCTTAGTAGTATTCGCAATAGAAGTAGTAGTAGCAGCGGTAGTAGCAGTGGTAGCAGTAGTAGTAGTTTGGAAGTTTCAACTTTCAATGTACAAGCTGTTCCAAAATTCATGCTTCAAAGTTCAAGTTTTGTCGCTAAGCAATTCATAAGGTATTACTGATGCACCTTTTTGACAGCCGGTATGTACATTGCGTGTTTTGAATTAGTTCAACTTCCCTCTCAACATTTCCTGAAATTTTCGCCTTACTTTTCTTAGCGTTGGTAGTAATCTCAATAGTGCAGCAGCAATAGTAGTAGTAGTAGTAGTAATAACGTACACATATTGCCTTTTGGTCAATTGATCATCCCTCTCCTCATTCAATTAAAGTTCGAACTTAATAACCTAAGTCATTCCAGAGACAAGCCATTTTGAGAACCCTCATGCATATCGTGGGTTTTGATTTATTTCAACTTTCCCCTCAACATTCCCTTGAAGCCTCACCTGAATGCCTTTGGCCTTTTCAGTAACCGAATGTCAAATATACCCCCGTTTCCCGATAACGCATAATATATGTAAACAATGGGTGAATTGTATAAATTAGAGCCCTTGCTCCAATGGCTATAGGGGCTGATATCCCAAGAGGTATAGTTATTGGACCTTTGAACTATGCAGAACAAGATGGATATCTCAAAATTTTGAGCGTATATCTCTAGAGAGAAAAGCGGCGTTGGAGGAAGGGGTGATGGTAGTTATCATCCAATCACTTTTGACTCTTGGAAAGAGCACTAAAACTTTCAACTTCCATTCGAGTGAGCGCCTTTCAAAGTTTCTGCGACAATCCTTTCATACGAACTCCCTTGGTGAAAATAAAATAAGAATGAAATAAGCAATACGTTGTGCCCACTTCACTTTTTACTTAGGCAACACTATTGTGCTGCCTATGGTAATTTTATGCACAAAACTGCGGCTACTTTTGATTTCAGATTTGATGCGTCAGTCAAAATAAATCACAGATTCAAGTAGTCAAAATTCCTGTACAGATTCAAAATAAATCTTCAGTTTTTCATTTGTTCTTTACAGCTTGACTTCGGTACTTGACATTCATATTTTTTCAGCTCAGTAAAATACAAATATAGACATAGAGTGCAAAAATATAACAAAATTCACGAGACGTCTAAAAAAATATCCTAAATTAAATGAGACGGGGTCAAGATACTAATCATAAAGCACAAATACCCATATAAACGTAAATAGAACTATTGAGCATATAACGTGAACAAAAGATGAAGACAAAACTGAAGTTATAAAATACTGTCAAAAGAAATGATTGAAGATATTTCCTTTGGAATCGAGAATTTATGTATGTGTATTTCTTTCCTAATCCTGTCTATATTTTTTTTCAGCTCCAGAGAACGCCGCTGGATTTTTCGGAGCTGCAGTCAGAGATATATAAACTGGCAAAAGAAGAACAAGACGAGATATAGTTTCTATACTGTCAGCGAAAGTGTTAACAAAAACGTTATTATCACAAGAAGCCGTTCATTTATGTTTGATTTTGATTTCAATTGTTTGCATAAACATTTTGAATTTTAGTAATTTATAGTAGGAAGCAAAATTGTGTTGCAGGTAATACTTTAATTAAGGATAATAAATATGACAGGAGAACAAAAAAAGGAAATAAGTTCATGGTCCGTAAAGCGAAAGATTTAGGATATTGGAAATAGTGCAGATACTTTGAAGTGCAGATACTTAGTGGAATAAAGATGATCGCTCAACTCCTCCTCTAGTGTTTTGTCACTTGAAAGTATTTCATACCAGCCTCATAGGTGCTACCATCAAAAGGCTGGTGGATGAGCTGATCTTTCACCCAAAATTTGAAATGAATATTTTTTAAATTGATCAACATTCACTTTTAGCATAAGACTTTAAAATATTGTGCGTCAGGCTTCCAATTGAAAGATGAAAAAGGTGGTTATGCCTTTATTGCAAGTCAAATCGTCGTCTAATCTCTGTTTCTTTGTGACTTTAAATTACGGTGAGTACGCTCTTCACTGCTAGTTCGTGTTTTAAATTAAATATAAATTAAAAGAAAAAAAAAAAAAATGTGGCTCGAAATGAGCGGTAAAAAAATAGAAATTGTGCGATAATAGTTGGGATCCTCTCCCCTTCAGCCCCCAGCACTTTATGATAAAATTTGACTAGTGCTTTCCTAAAAAGAATTTTAGAATGCAACATATATAACTATTAGTTATTTTCAATTGACTATTTAGTGATTACTTCAAAAAATTGAACCAATAATATGAATTGAATGTAAGAAGCCCATGTGTTTCTTGAAGTATCATTATAAAAAAAAAATGTTTCAAATGTTTTATGTTGCTTTTGAGCAAAATTGAAGGTACGCTTTATTCTTGTAGCATTGCAGTAAAATTCGAAACTTAACGTGAGAAGAGGAGGGTTGAAAATAGCCGCTATATATACTTCCTTAAAGGATTATAAAATTTAGAATGCACGGCCAGTTGGTTGTTGCAAGCGTTTTATTTACTAATTACGTTTCAAAGCATATGAGTTAACGATCCCAATGTTTAAAACAAATTTGAATAAATAAGGCATTCCAGAAATGCTGTGGTAAAACATTGTGGCTTTTTACCACTTTATATTTAGGTGTATTTACTTTAACAACTAAAACACTTAGCTCAAAGATACTCCTCTAAATGGAGTAGGACTAGGCAGTGGCGGTTTTAGGCCTGGGCAGGGGGAAGCCTCCCCCCCCCCCGTTTTTTCGACAACTGACATTAAATCCTATTTATTTTATATTTTTACTCTTCTGTGGTATACCTTGCCCCTCCCCTCCAAGATTATGTTGCCTAAAACCACTACTGATATTAGGGTTTACATCTTTTTTACACAAATATTTGAAACATCTCTAACAAAAACTCGAAATAATTGAGCCTAGAACTTAGCTTCCAAAGAACATTTTCACGTTAGTAGTTCGGTCTTTTTCGAGACACAATTGCTGTTTTCTCCACAAAATGGAATAAATCCCCACCTTGCTGTGATACAATCTCGTAAAAGCTACAAGACTTTTATATTTTCAATGAGCCATTACTTTTATATTAATTAAAAAAAAACTTTCTGAAAAATAAGTTTTTCAAAGAAAAGTAAATGCCATTTTAAACTTGCGCTCAGGAGATATGAATACCTGTTAAAATGCAAACTCAAAACGACCAGAAATTACTATTAAAGAATAAATGAAACCCAAAACGAACAGAAATTAAATCAACAATCATAGCAAAAAACATACAACAATTAATAATATAAATTAATAAATATATTTTAAAGCGAGTAATTCTTAAACTTAATATGAACATCAACATTAAAATTAAAAAAAAATAATTTGCTATTAAAGTATAAATGAAATTTAAAACGAACAGAAATCAAATAAAAAATCAAAGCAAACAAACATAAAATAGATATTAATGTAAATGAATAAATAAATAATAAAACGAGTGAAACTTAAATTGAATATGCAAATCAAGTTTGAATCGAATAAAAACAGTAAGCAACCCCTCCCCCCATGCAATAAAAACTTGAAACTTTTTGCAATCAAAAACTATCAAAAATTAATTTAAAAAAAAAACTTTCCGAAAAATAAGTTTTTCAAAGAAAAGTAAAGGCCATTTTAAAATTAAGCTCAGTAGATATGAACAAATTTTAAAAATCAAAGTCAAAACGACCAGAAATTACTGTTAAGGAATAAATAAATCCCAAAACGAACAGGAATTAAATAAACAATCACAGCAAAAAACATATAACAGGTAATAGTATAAATGAATAAATAGATCTTAAAGCGAGTAATGCTTAGATTAAATCTGAAAATCAAGCTTAAAACGAAAAAAATATTTTGCTATTAAAGTATAAATGAAACTTAAAACGAACAGAAATTAAATAAACAATCAATGCGAACAAACATACAATAGATTTTAACGTCAATGAATAAATAAATCTTAAAACGAGTGAAACTTAAATTGAATATGCAAATCAAGTTTGAATCAAATAATAATAACTACAAACAAGAGTTTGGGTATCGCCTCACTGCAGAAGCCTAAAACCTACTGCGTCATTTTCGCCTTACTGAAAACTATATGAGTCTTGAACAGTCTTGGAAAGTATAAACAAAATCAAATTGAGCATTAGATATATAATGATATTAATTGTTGAAAGATTCATCAGTTAAAGATTTTTTTTTCACTGTAATTTCATTTTTATTTTCAATGCTGTAAGAACTGGAAAAGAATAAATTTGTAATATAAGAGTAATTCGTTTTCAGTGAAGCACCAATGACGCAGAAGGCTCTAGGTTTTTGCAGTTAAAGAAGGGGGCAGTATCCAAATTTTGTTTTTAGTGAAACTATATTTGTCTTGACCAATCTTGGAAAGAACTAATAAATTAAACTGAATATTTGATGTATAATGATATTAATTGCTGAAAGCTCATCAGTTGAAAATTTAAATGTAATTTTAATATTTATTTTCAATATTAAGCACAAAAGAAAACATTTGTTATATAATTCGTTTTCAGTAAAGCGCCAATGACGCAGTAGGTTTTAGGCTTCTGCAGTGAGGCGATACCCAAACTCTTTCTTGTAGTTATTTTTATTCGATTCAAACTTGATTTGCATATTCAATTTAAGTTTCACTCGTTTTAATATTTATTTATTCATTTACATTAACATATGTTGTATGTTTGTTCGCATTGATTGTTTATTTAATTTCTGTTCGTTTTAAGTTTCATTTATACTTTAATAGCAAACTATTTTTTCGTTTTAAGCTTGATTTTCATATTCAATCTAAGCATTACTCGCTTTAAAATCTATTTATTCATTTATATTATTACTTGTTATATGTTTTTTGCTATGATTGTTTATTTAATTTCTGTTCGTTTTGGGTTTTATTTATTACTTAATAGTAATTTCTGGTCGTTTTGACTTTGATTTTTAACATGTATTAATATATACAGAGCTTAAGTTTAAAATGGCCTTTACTTTTCTTTGAAAAACTTATTTTTCGGAATTTTTTTTTAAGTGATTTTTAATCGTTTTTGATTGCAAAAAGTTTCGAGTTTTTATTGCATGGGGGAGGGGTTGCTTACTGTCCAATTATTCTTGACTTTCAAAAACGGATCTAGAACTTTCAATTTAAATCGAATGAGGCTTTTTTCAAAGTCTATACGATTACCTCTTTTATTAAAACCTTATATATGAACAATAGATAGCTTGCATATCTTGTGGACAGCGATTGGCAACAATGAATGGATTGAAAAAATAGCTCCAATAAGGGTGTTTTGACCATTTCACTTGCTGACACAAAGGTATCACGACTGTTTGGAATTGACCTTAATAGGATTTTGTGTGAAATAGGATATTTCTTAATAGAAATAGGATATTATAATAGATTTATTATGTGTTCTTCCCATACAAGACTTTACCTTATTAAAGTCTTTGGGGTGTGGTGGCGTAGTTGGCAGAAGGAAGAAAATTTTAGCTTAGACAGTAGGAGAGGGGGAGGGGGAGGTTGGAAACTCATCCAATACGGGGCGGAACTTCACTTATCTCCTCTGTTCCCCATTTAGGAGATTAGACAGAAGTAGTAACCAAGGTACTATTTTGCGGAGACGTATAGCAATTAGGTCAACCAGACAGGTTTCTGGTGGGTATAATCTGGTTTGGTGGGTACAGTCTGGTTTGGTGGGTATAATCTGGTTTGGTGGGTACAGTCTGGTTTGATGGGTATAGTCTGGTTTGGTTTTTCAAAGAGAGTGACTATCCCTATGCATATAGGTAATACTTCTACAGGGCATTACACCTTTCCAAAGAGAGTGAGTATAACTTGATTGGTGATTGGGATTTGAATAAAAGGAATAGTTTTAACTACAATTCATATTAGTAAGAGAATTGAATTCAAAGAGAATAGTTTATTTGAGAGGATATTAGTGGAGAAAAAATTAGTGGTGCATTTACATTATTGGAGATTAAGAGATGGAGCCGACAACAGCAGCAACGATATACGAGTATCCAATGTGGCTGTGGAAATAACCGCTGGCTGTAGACTATGCCTTGAATGGGATAGTATGTATGCTAGATACGTGATATCATTAAGCAAATTTAAGCAGGAGGAGCAGCTATGTTTTGCTGGAAAAGTGAATATTCTCCATATAAATAAACTTCGGTCAGCATTAGATGTCCTATCGAAATATATTGATGAGAACAAAATGCATCAGTGATTATTATTATTGTAATTATGTTCAATAAAAATGTTTCTAAATCAATGGTATTTTTTTTTCTTTCTATAGTAGACTAGCGTATATTTTTTAGAGTAGAAAAAAAAATTCTGGTTAGTCTGAAGTTGGTTGTGAGAGAGTTAGGACTCAAAAAAATGGATAGATTCGAGAAAGAGCGAATCATGAGGAATCTAGTTCTTATGGAAAAACGTTTGATTCTAGATGATGATTTTCTAGAGTTGTTTATTCAAAGGAAAATATTTTCTCGGGGAATGCTTGTCGATATAATTAAAATTGATTCTCCATCATTAGACTATTGTATGAAGCTTCTACGTCGTGGTCCAAATGCATTTACACAATTTATTGATATATTGATCACAACACGGCAAAATGATATTGTGGATATGCTTTTAAACATTAGTTTAGAAATTTAGTACTTTTTTTTTCATGAGAAAGATGGTGCTCAAGGATGATTTACTCCTCTCTGTCTCTCTCTCTCAGACAATTTTTGTTGTTGCTAGCTCAGTTTCATTGTGGCAGTGAGAGTGTCAACACATGACAAAATGTTCCATACATGTTCGTTATGTATGTACACACAGGGCAGCTGGTCATCATGTGAGAATTGCACAATGATTAATGAGTATGATGAAAAATGTAGATTATGCAACCCGTGTAAATTGCATAGAGGATATGCTGTACAAATTAAAGGTTGTAATTGCTTTCTTGAAGAGTTGTGTGACTCTCATCCTAAAGGTCACCTATGCTCCAATTGCCAATATGATAAATGTAATCAGTGGGAGAATACACATCCCGGTATGATTGGAAAGAATCCTAAACGCGATTTTAGTTTATTGCTGCAAGATTGGTATAGTTGTGGTTTTAGATTGTTCTGGGAGGAGGAACCGGGTCAACGATTCAACTGTTGGAACAACAAAAGAATATGGTTTCTACGTCATTGTTGTAGAGACAATGGGTGTTATGATTATAAGCCCACTGATTTTTATTTGGCTTTGACGGAATGTGATTCGACACTTGGGGACACTGTTTGTGAAATTGCTTCAAATAAGCAAATTGAAACATGTGAATTATATAGAATGAATGAGAAGAGTATCATTGACTATACAAAGAGATGTGACAAGAGTGAAGTCACTCTCTACTGTAGAAAATGTGACCCTGACATTGCAGTACATCGGGATCAGAACACTGTGAATTCAGATAATCTACCTGCACTAGTTGTTGTAGACAATTACATAGTAGTTGATGAAAGCTTAAGAGTATAAAAGACGTTTTATCATGTATATAATTTTTTATTAATAAACAATTCAACATTCATTTTTAGAATATTTTATTATTAGGGCACTAAAATCAATATTATATACACTTGTAAGTATATTCTCCACTAGAAAGTCGTTGAATCGAGGTAAGTCAACGTAGATGTTGAGAAACTGCTTGTAGGTGTAGCCACGACATTTGGACATGAAAAAGAGTAGTGCATGAAGGCCGCATGTCTTAGTTGTTAAATCCTGTACTCTTCGTTGATTTTGAATAATGGTATTCCCACTGCTTTCAATAAAGTTGCTGTTGTATGGAGCGTATAATTTATACGATAGGCCAAGAGAATAAAAAAATTCAATATTCTCCGTTGTTTGAAAGATTAATAGCCAATGACTGGTCTTAAAAGTCAATGGGCTGCTATTAGCAATCATAAGGGTATTGTTAACACTTAGAATTTTTTCAATTAAGTCCGAATGTATACAGTAGGACTTTTATTGGGACATTTATGAATCCATACTAAATATATTGATTATTTGCTTCGTGTTCATAGTACTAGGTCTAGTAGAACACTGCCGTCGGGCGTGATTTCCCATTAGGTTTCAAATTGACTCAGTGATATTAGCGTGATACTCTCAGTCAGAGCATTGGCAAATGTACACTCTAAGCGTACATTCTCTGTTCGTACTATGCTCATATCCTGTGTGCCTGATAAGTCCAAAACAATGACCCCATGATTTTTTGAAAACATTGATTCGGTTAATCCATTTTCAAATAGTTGAGAGTAATGATCTAGGGATTGCATAGTCAACTCGTACAGAGTTCTATAGGATTTTTTGTTAAATGATAGAGTATACAGTGGAATACACTTCACTTTGCCCACAAGGCTAGATAGACCGAGAGAATTATAGTCATTGGGGGACTTAATGTAGAATCCACAGGCATTATCACTTTTCATAAAAGCCAAATCATATTTTTAAAGGATTTTTCTATTGATAAATGATGAATCACTATAGCTACGAGAGACAATGGCAATGTTACGTTGATTGGTGATCGTATGGGGAGTAAAAAGTTTAATGTTGTTACCATTGGCTCTTAGCTTTTCCACTGCCAATGCAACAGAGCTCATAACCTGTTGTTTTCGGACGTGGAGGATTGCCGATGTGATAATGACATTTTCATCGGGTGCTGCAGGAAGTGTTTTTATCAAAATAAAATTCGATGGGGCCATCTGTAGCTTTATGTCAATCTTGACATTGGGGGGTAGCCATTGGGATATATTGAATATCTCGTGATTTAATTTTCCAACTAAATGATACTCCTGGGTCACTGCAGTAGTCAACTCACCGTCAGTATCAACACCTGATCGATATTCATAGCCCAATGATTGTCCTCTCAACTTCTTGTATGCCTTTGGTGTCATCATCATAAATTGTATGTAGCTTGCATAGTTTGATAAATTATTGCTAGTGCTCACCAATGTACCATTAATAAATACATTAATTTGTTTGAATAGGTTGTGTAGAATACAGTTTTCATAGGAGAGACCATCGCCGGCATATGGAGTTGTATTATCTGACCTTTTCTTCACCACAACATTTAAATCAATAGTTGTTGACGACAAATCAATGAAATAGTCTTCATTTGAAAGTGTATATTTTCCGAGAGGGGTTGTTGGGGATAAAATTGTTCATAGTAGCCATACTTTACACTGACATCAACATTTTCAGCATTGAATAGATTCAATGAGGAGCTGATTGATTGATATGCGTCCTGGTGGAGGAAATAAGTCTTCTTATGAGAAAAAGTCCTTTGTTGATCTAATAATCTTTATCTTCTTATTTGTCTGCTGATTGCTCATCGTTGGTTTCTTCCTCAAAGTCCTTGTTGATGTTCTTTGCTTCCTGCCTGGGTGGAGACTGATGAGTGAATGACGCGAACGCATCCTTTTCAATCCCACCCCATTTTCTGGAGATTTTACTTGCTCACCAACGGCTCTTGCTTAAGATCTAATATTTTCCTTAACACTCTCCTTGAAGTTCTTACCCGACCCCCAGTCCTGTAGTGTGGAGGCAGCAAAATTTGATGCAGCAGGTACAAGATATTTTCTGGCAAGGGGTAGTGCAGAACGAAATAGCCTAGCATACCAGCTACCAAGACCATAGCCAGATATCGTAGTACGTCCCTTTTAGTAGTCCAATCCATTGCGTATTTGACGTGGACCCAGCGCACCAAGATAACAATCGATATCGGGACAGACAAATTGAATTCTCCTATTGTTCATTTTAGGTGATTGTGCTGTCGTTGACAATGGGTCGAAAATGACATGTAATCACTGCTAAGCCTTTTGTTATTGCTAGAGGATCACCCAATTCCCTTCTTAGTGTTAATTGACAGAATTCCAAATATGAAGTGTTTACAGGAACATACTGAAGATGCTTTATATTATAGTGATGAACAAGTTCATGAGTTGTTTTTCGTTCAAGAACACGTAGGAGGGGGACATTTGAATTACCGACTCTCGACGTTTCCACAGAGGATGCATAGAGAAATATGCAAGAGTCCGAGGCAAAACCAGGTGGATAATCAGCAAAAATAACTTGATCCATCCTGTAAACGGTGCCAGCATTTTTCCCATTGATCATATTCTGTTTAAAGCCAAGAACATCTCTCAGATTATTATTGAGAATAATTATTTCAGTGTCAACAGGTGAGCTAATGTAAATCCTATCATGTTCCAATTTATAATTAAAATGGAATGTACCATTCCTACGATACGAGATTTTTCTATTGATTGTACGACACAAATCTCCCATATTATCATATTCAATATATTTCAATTTGACATGTGGATAGTCACTAGATTTAAGTGCTTCAACCCATTCATAGTCGACGTAGTTCAACCCATTCATAGTCCAATCGAATGGTATAACTTTTATATCATACACACGATCCTTTCACCGTCAAGTTTGCCTTTCACCGTCACCGCCAAATATGCACCGTCAAATTTGATGGCGGGGGAGAGTTTTGTCCAAAAATCACTTGTCGTATTCAAGTCATTGTAGAGAGGATCGGAAACGTTGGACATGAAAGTTACATAGAAATCATGGGGCATTGTCAATTTCTTCAACACCGATCCAAGAATGAAAATCAGAGTTGTATCCTAGCCATAGAACAAGTAACTGTTTCTTACCCCAGCGAGTACGTGTCTTTAATATCTTTTCAATTCGATAGATTTCACTAGCATTTTTAACTTTTTGCAATTCATAGTCATAAGAGCCGCATAGAATCTCTTCATCTTTGGTATCACGCAGGCGAGAAGTTATGGGTTTAGTGTCTAGGATTTTTGCCACTTTAAAAAGTTCCGTGGACCACAAGTAATTCCCCTTTGCAAAAACATTAGTTGTTCTATTAATTCGAACAGTATCACCAACATTGAATTTATTTTTCTTCTTCTTGACAACCGACTCATTGGAATATTGTTTAAGAAAGGTGTCAATTGTATCATGATCAGAATGATGAACTTCCGTTGGCGTAGAGTTGGACAATGATCGATGAAGTCGTTGATTATAAATCAACATGATTTTATCTAGATCATGAATAAAAGCCGATGTACTTTTCAATGTACAATATCTTGAAATTAAAATTCGAATAGTTCTTATCAATAGTTCGGCCAATGCGGCCGTTTTAGGACATTGACTATTATCGAGCAGTGTACTATATTTCTCTGTTATTTTTGCAACATGGGAATTAACAAATTCACTACCACTATCCGTTTGAATTTTTTATATGAATCTTGTTTGAGAATAATTTCAATGGCCCGGGCAACTTAAGCGACTTTCAGTGATTGCAACAGACGGGCATGTGTTTAGCACCTAAAACCCTAAGTAGTCGAAGAATGTTTTTGTACGATGGATGGTGAATTCGATGCAGCTCACCGCGTATCTATAGATCTTCTTGATTTGTGCATAGTGTATCAAAGGATTTTGTTTTCTGAGATTGACTGGCACGAAGTCTCTGATTTCTATGCAGAGTGTGACTTGATTCATTCTGTAGATAGTCTTGTACACTTTTAGTGTGAACACCAGTGACTTTGGAAAGAGTGGTGTGGGAACTTAAACTCCCCACCTCACCAATATTTTCATAAACACCTTTCAGAACTTTAACCGTTTTGATTATAAACATGTCGTCTAATGTCCGATACCCTTTGGCGAACTGGCTGTTGATGGTGGTGTTGGTAATGGAGACGTTGACTTGATACGTCTTCTCTTTTGTCTAGATAGCAACGGTGTACCATTATTTTCCGAAATTTATTTGAAATCTTCTTCTTCTTCAATTTCATATTTTAAAGGTCTCAATGTTTTTGATGATGATGATGATGATGATGCATGTTCATTTAATTTTTTTAGAATTTGTCTATTGATAATATGACTTTTGGGGAAGTTTAATGTATTTAGAAAGTTGTATAGATGATTGTAAAATGATAATAGTCCTTTACGATTTGTAACCACGTCATAGATTAAATCAAGTAGATTATAGCTTTTGCCCTGAATTATAATCCCTTCCCCTTTACTCTCAACTTAAATGTGATTTTGACCACTTTCCAAGAGATAGGCTAGGAGTCGTTTAATTTTTTAACGATATTATAGGGGCAATATATTTAAAATTTTCAATACAAATGAATCCAATTACACCTTCTTCAATTGTGTTCCGGCAGCAGCAGCAGACTATAGAGGAGATTATTTTTTTTTGGGATCAGCAGCAGCAATGGAACTCGACCGAAAGGACTTGTGTCTGTACACTTGGCGAAGCGCATTTTGACGTAAGATGAGTTTTTTATCACCCTCAATATTTTCATTGTCAAGGAATTTACTCAGATTGTTCTCAAAGTGTTCGACGGGTGAGAGAGCGAGTTCTATTGGAGTCAATTTATAGGGTTTTGCCATTCTCTTTCTAGAGAAAACTGTTTACAAGTCCTACAATTATTGGCAGTAAAAGTGTGAAAAAGCTACCGCCGGCCTGAAGAAGTCGTTTCCTTTTAAAATTCTTTCCTTTCTTTTTAGATGCCGATGTACGTACAAGGGAACGATGTTGCTTTGCCTGCTGCTTAACTACTTCTGGCACTTGAACATTACCCTTGGTCAAATTTAAACAAAGTTCAGATATTAGATTAATGAAATCATTTTCAATACCATGTTTGAGTATTGCTTTCCTAAGTGGAAGTTTCGAAGTGCTTAGAACTGCAAACGAATGTCTATTTTCATGTTGTTTCTTCAGTGTCAAGATAGCGACTAATAGGTCTTATTAGTGTTCACAGGGAGATATACTGTAATTTCATTGTCGAAAATATCTGTAACTACACGCAGATCCTCAGGTGTATTTTGATTAAGATCCAATAAGATATAACCGTGGGGTCTATTAGTTGCCTGATTGTATGCTGAGAGCAGAAATTTAGGGGCACCCGGATAGATTTGTTTATTGAGGGTTATTAGCGAGCTAGAATTACGAACAACTCTGTAGATGATATAGTAGGTGCAGTTCAAAGCAAGTGTTCGCATACATTTGCTCTGATGAAAGAGATTGTGTAGAACAAGAGTAACGGAAATCTGTTCATGATGAGAGCGAACAGTGAACAATTGCAGCATTTCCTGTGACCATTGTTCAATGGAATCAGCCAGATCGTCAATGATCAGCCAAGAGTTTGGTTCAATAATGCTGAAAACATCAAATCCCTGTATGAATTGTATCTGCACCAATCCCATGGTGGTGGCAGCAATTGCGTTTATTTTATCGTATGACTCCAACCAAATACTGTAGCAATAGTAGATTTTTTTTGGCTTTTCCACAAACATTTTATCGCAATTTTTTATTATTTTAGTTAAGAGTGTTGTTTTTCCCGACATTGACGGTCCACACAGAAACGACCTGTGTTTTAAATTGATAAATGTTCCCTTCAACAGTTCACCTGGACAACTAACTGTAGACCATGATTGTCTAATGACTAAATAATTTCCCTACTACTACTCTGTTCAAGAAGAAGAAGAAGAAGAAGAAGAAGACGAATAAAGAATCATATTTTCTTTTATTATATACATAAAAAAAGTAACAATACATTAAAAAAAAACACATTAAACATGAAAAAATACACTTTTTTTTTGTTTATTTATAGAGAAAAAATACAACATTAGATTAAAGCACTTGAAAAAATATCACTTTTTTTTTAATGAAACATTTACAAAAAAAAAATCTGCTCTAAGTCAAATAGATAACTTTGATATTGTGGCGGTGCGCCCCCCGCTGGTGGCGGCCGGCCCCCCCAGGCCGCGAGCCCCCCCCCCCCCAAAGGCCACGAGGCCCCCCCCCAAAGGTTTTAGGAAATAATTTACAGGACTTTATTTAAACCGAGACTTCCCTATGGGTAACACATTCGGCCCGGTCTGAAGTTAAATAGTGACCAAGGGGGAGGGTGGTCACACCGTCTTGACAAACATAGAGCTTGTCGGAGATGGTACTCATGGCAATTTTTTCTACATTTACAGGAAAGTTTCTGTATTTGAGAGAACGAATTGCCAACAATTTGGCTCGTGGAATTGTATTTTCAACAATACAATTCCTATAAATGTCCATATCGAAATTCTTATCCACATAGCGCGTGGGCACTCCTTTGCAACGTTTCTTGATTTCCCCGTCATGTGTTTGTATAAAGTACACGTCTGGACTTAGATACATATCGCTGGTAATCATGTTGCTTACCGTTTATGATTTAAACAATAAAAACTTATTGGGTACCCTATGTATCAGCGTCTCAGAGTAAAGACCAGACCCTATGGAGTAGTCCAACCATGAACTGATAATTTCACCGTGCGCCAAATCATCAATTAGATTTGGGGTTTTTACTTTTAACAGTAGAGAATCCGTGTCCCCGTAGCAGACCTCTACTTGCCCCTTTTACGGCCACTTTACCCTAGCCATATTGTAGTAGAATTCCAACATCAGCTTATTACAGATCTCAAAGATCGCACTGCCTACAGCACTATTTTTATTCAAGACAATGCATCTTTTTTTCCTGTTCAAAAGTACCAGGTCCGGGCAAATTATTGTGAAGGAAGTGTAATTTGGATCGGTAATAAGTCGAGCATATTGTTCGGGATTGGTCACGACCTCACAACGATTCCTATGGCGAAGAATCTTACACATTATGCTAAAAGCCGAATTCAAAATGAGTTTATAAATTTCTTTTTCGGCTTTCGTCTGCGCTGCAGAACGTTTGTTGACAAAGGTGTCAACAAACGTTTTCAAATAGGGTTTTGAATTAACTGAAGTGCTCTGTGAGCCTTTACGACGTTGAAACCGTTGTTGCATATCCATTTTAAAGCTACATGATGTACAACTATGTTTTTTTCTGCAGATAGTCAGCAATAAGTTTTTGTTTTGAAGGTGTCCAATGCAATCCATCCACCTCGACTAAACGCCTATTGTGAGGGCTCAAAGAGTCCTTAGTCACAGGTCTATTGATGCAAGGGAAAACAAAATCCTTTACTGAATTGTGAAGCTCGACTGGTATCTCCCCATCAATTTCAAAAAACCATCCAACCGGTCCATTCTCCTCAACACTGTCATTGTTTGGAAAATGGGGAGCTTGAGGGTCATTGAGCCATTTATAGTCGCCGCAAGGTAGTGCATAATGGGACATAGCCGAGGGGTAGAGAGAATTCATATCAAGGAAAACTGCATCCGATTTTGTCCCCGTCTTCTCTCCAGTTGGATCAGTTTCCAAGATACGATCCCCGTGAAAAACAAATCCACCCCTCATTGACCTTTCTATGAACAGGTGCTGATCAATGTCTGTGATCAACCCAATTTCTCCCCCACTAATTTTTAGGATGAGGTCCATCACTAGATGAGGAGATGAAAAATAATAGCCCAAATCAAGATTAAATTCCTCATAGATTTTATCTGTATTTTTAAACGTAATGTCTAACACAATTAAGACGTCACTCGACAAATACAGCTTGCAGTAGTCAAATCCATTTTTACACCCTCTCTCTGTCCATACTTTTTTAGCAAAACTGTAGTCCTCGGGGATGCACCTACGATCGTATCAACTGTCATAAAACATTTCAATCGAAGGAATAGTTTCCTCGGCAAATCTCGACATGGAACAATAATAATCATAAGGATAGATGCCCTTGACCGTCAATAAATCATATAAATAAGTTGGAAATTGTTGCTTGAGAAGGAGGAAAGCGTTGCAGCCGTCATCGTTTTTCTTTACCCGAATTAATTCGCTCAATTATTTAGGGAAAAAACTTTATTAATCTAAACAGAGAATTGTATTATTATAATCAACGCTGGCTTCAACAAATTTACACATAAATTCCAAAACAAGCAACTTTCCCGATGACTTAGGTATGATTTTGTAGGTAAAGCTGTCTATCACCCATGCATCATCATCCACTGTTCCATTTCTTTGAAGATGTGCCAATACTGGTAGCAAATACTTTAGATCATAGTAAGAGTTACGTATAAAAACAGGAAGAAAACTTTGCTGAATAAATTTTACATTACATGGATTGTGTGCTCATCCCCAAAGGTCACTTTTTTCCGTTGAACTGAGATCAATAAAGCGGTCATGATGCTCAACCACGTCTTTTGGGGCAAGAGCACCCCTATATACCCAGCGAATCATCCCCTTTTCTAACGCCAGTTGGTCTTTATCTGACAATGTCATCGGGTAATTGATGATATGCAATCCTGAAACTGCCCCATTTACGTTTTTATTGAAGATACCAATAGCTTTTCCATACTGCCCTTCTCATCCATAGCCAAAAAAAGTCTTCCAATTGCATTTTATTGTTGGAATCACGATGAGCGTGTGCTTAGGAACACGCAACTAGTTTGTGTTCCTTGATTATATTTGGCCTTGATGGATCCGATACCTCAACCAGTCTTGTTTCACAATCCAAAGACACTTTATCAGCTTGTAGAAGAGAATTTTTGGAAATTTTTAAATTGTAAATTATCTTTGCTTTCTGCTAGCATTTCTCGTCGTTGATTGCCATGAGTTTTGCTATGGTTAATATGATCTAAAAACGATCGCTCAGATCTGAATGAGGAAAGGCACAAGGGGTAATAGAAAAAGTCCCCTTTTTTCTTGCCTTGAGATAGGAGTCGACTTAATGCTGTAACGGGGAAAACATGACCATGGAAATTTACATCTTTGGGAGGCTCGTAAATAATCCATACCCAATTTTTAACATTATCCACCATCGATGTCCTCACTGAATACGAAACTCCTTTTTTATTTGGTTTTTTCCCCCATTTACCAAGTAAGCACTGTACTGGATAACAAACCATCCCCGCCCAACCATTCAAATTTCGTTTTAGAATTAGCTTATTTACTTCAGTTACCCCGGCAAAATCAATAAAAAACAATAAAAAATTACATTATGAACAATTTTTCAGCCGTTACGTGCAAGTCCGTCGAGATTTTTCATTGTTGAATCTTTTTTTAATGTTTTATGGGCTGCCGCTAGAAATGCATACTTACAACATTGCAGCCCCGTTTCAAAATTGAAGCCCTGAACCCCTCCTGTAGCCGACAAATCTGGGTGGCATTTTATTTTGTTACCCCGCCCTCCCCTTAAAATAATTTTTTTTTAATCTACTGAGATTCAGATCCATGTATTCAATGTATAAAATGGTGGACCCACTTCCTCTCTCATTAAACGTGTCCAAAGTTGAAATTACTTTATTCACCCAGTTGAAAAAGTTGTCTTCAAATTCGTTTAGATCTGGGTAAAAAGTCTGGTTCCCAGTTGAAAAATGAAAATAAAAAATTCCCCGGATGTTCCCTTTTGTAAATAAACTTTTTCATTAACTGATGCTTCTACTCCTCCTTGACCTCCCCATTTCTGAATCTGAATCTCAATTTGTGCTCGAATTCTGTCGATGTAGCTATAGAGAACATTCACCGGGTTAGTTAAAATAATACCCGCATTTTCCTCGGGAGGGTTAAAATCTACCCTATACGTTTGCTGATGACTCAGAGCAGATTATAACAAATAAAATTCACGCAATTCCGGAAAACATAGCACTATTTTGATGTCCTGCACCTATTTGTACAGGATCCAACTCACTAATAGTAAAGTTGTCGTTAAAAATGTCCCCGGAAGAATTAGGCCCAACAATTTGCATAAGACTGTCCATTTCTTCAGCTGTAAAATGAAAATCCAGGGGGATATCAAATAACGTACCTTCACTAACATCATCCAGTGAGAGGGGACAATTACCCATGATACTTTGAAATCCCGGGCCAGGGAAGGCATAATTTTTCACAGCTTCCCTCTTAAACTAGAAAATGAATAGATTAAGTTTTTTTTTTCTTTTGACGAAAGTTTTATTACAATTATAATACACTTTTTTTTCTTTTTTTATAAAACAACGTATAATAAATTACAAATTTTGTTAATAACACACTGACACACACACACTGACACACACACACACACATACAAACACACGCACACACACACACGCACACACACACTTTCACACACACAAACACACACATGCGCACACATACACACACACACACACACACACACACACTGACACACAAACACACGCACACACACACACACAAACGCTCACACACACACACACGCACACGCTCACACACACACAGAGACGATACACACACAGAGAGAAGACACACCTACAGAGACGGCACACACACACACACACACACACACAATCACACACACACACAAACACACACACACACACAAAAAAAAACAACTCAACGTTTGACTAATATCAATAAAATAAAATAAAAAAAGTCAATCAAATATTTGTCTTACTACCCCATTTAAAAAAGGAACTTGATTCTTTTTCCTACAAATCTAGCCATCCGTAAGAAATAGCGATCAGACTAGAAGCAGATTCCTTTTCCTCCAAATCTACCCCCCCCCTTTTTTTACCACCCGCCCACCCACCCTTTTTTTCTTCGCTCATTACCCCCTGTCGTAAATACACAGACGTGTAGACACGTAACTGATCGTAAATCACTAGCTGAACTAATAACGATATTTTTATTTTGCTTAAATTATGTCTTCAAATGAAATTTGGACAAATAAATTTCACATGAAGGTCCTTATTTCATTGAAGGATACATGGAGCAAAGGCAGGTTTTTCATATTCTAAGTTTTGTTACACCTTGAAGGAATCTGCATTTGATTAGGCTAAGAGGCGCGTGCTGACCCGGGTTTTTTTTTCTTAACTTTAGTACATGAATGTCATCTCTGAGTCAAATGTAAAAGTTGAATTATCAGCAACATGTTTAAAAAGTGAATTTGCAAAACGAAATTCTGAGTACGCTATAAAGTTTAAAGCTATCTGATAAATGGTGCTCACTATAAAAGTTGCAGTTAGCTTGTTACAAAGTGACCTTGGTGCACAGCGGATAAAGCTTTTTCTCATCGAATTCTGTGCAGAGTTGACACTGTCATGAGAGGGCCCTGGTTGGTCCAGAGAACTTGCAGCTTGCATTGATGTGTTATCACCCCATCTTGGTCTCTTTTTGGGGGGGGAGGGTGATTGCAAGAATCCACCTCAACATCCTTAAAAAAGAAGAAAAAATTTAGTAATAAGCCCTCTTTTACAGATAAATTGCCTTCTAAAGTTTATTCTGATGTTTGTAGCAATTTAGAAATATTTAAAAACATTTTAAAATAACAATTTTTAAATTTTTGTGTTTGGAGGGAAGGGAAGGAGGGAAGGGTGATTTCAAAAACATCTCCCCATAATATAGTTTGATTTATAAAGTCAATTCTGATGTTTGCAACGTTCTATGTCTTAAATCCTTACAAATATTTAAAAAAGCTTCTGAAGTAGAGTTTTGGAAAATTTTGAGTTTGGAGGGAAGGGGGATTTTAAAACCCTCTTCCCGTGATATAATTTGACCTATAAAGTCGATTCTGAAACTTGTAGCGCTCAATCTATTAGTGCTTTAGAATGCCTGCTACTTTTTACAAATCAATATTTTTCTGCTCAAATGTTCCTTCGCGTACATACGAATATCAAGGTACTAAACCCCCAAAATTTGAAATAAAAAAAAAATGACAAGATGTAATTAGCTAGCTCAATTCCTACTTATTCAGAATATTAACGGAGGGTATTGGACCCTCAATTCCATAGTATCAAACACAAAAAAGTTGACAATTATATGCAAAGTTTTTATAAGTTATATACCTAAATTACGAAATACTTAAAATCACAGAACAAAAATAGGAAGAAAAGGATTCCTGGACATAGCCTAAACTAAAAAATTATTAAGTATATAAGGAATTCACCATCTATCCTATATCTCACCCTATACGCTTATTTTTTTTATTTTTTTTTTAGCAATTTCAAAAGAGTTATCTATTCTAATTAACCGGCCTTTGTGATTCAAGAGTTCGTGATTTGAACAAGATTAGAACTTTAGCGTAAAGAGCGAAGTATTGACTAGGGGGTTAAACCCCTTAATACATGTGATAAAACATATAAATATAGAAGTTTCGTTATGTAAGTTAATTCGTAAGTTAATTCATAACTCAATTTTGAGAAAGTCATTTTTAGCCAACAAATTTGTAAACATGTTCTTCTTAATCAGATAGTAAGAAAACATCCCATTACAGATAGAAGAACGTAGTGATTTGATTATTTTATTGTTGAAACTACCCGTCCTGTTTGAATATTAACACCTTTTTTCAGGTGGAAAGGATGAAAAAGGATTTGATTATTTTTATAGCGAAACTGACTGGCCCTGTTTTTGAATATTTACCGAAATTTGATGAAAAAAAAACAGGGACTTTTTAATTAGAATAGGAAGCTTTTTTTGAAAGCGCTAACAGCTTTAGCGTAAAGAGCAAGATATTGAGGAGAGGGGCGACCTTTCATATCTGCCGAAACTAATATGCAAATTCTATTTTAATTTTTCATATACAATGAACCAAAATCAAAGTGAATCTGCCTCTCTCTTTTTTGAATATTTACTAAAATTGAAACACATGGACTGTTTAATATTTAAAAGAAGGAAGCTTTTTAAAAGAGGTAACAACATGGTGAAAACAAAAGTGTAAGGAAGGAATTTCTTCCTTAACTTAATGGAGAGACAATTTTTTTTTATTATAATAATGAGAAAATTTTACTCACCAGAAGCTGCTTAGAATATTCCATATCTACGTAAATGATCGCAAAAATACCGATACTGATAGGTTGAATGAACTATTCAAACTGTTGAAAATCCTAATTTGAAACCTGAATATATACAAAAAAATAATTGATATATATATCGGCAGCTAAACAAGACACACCAGTTTTCTGATACGGGATTTACCACTGGTTTTCTGACACGGAAGACACATACACTATTAGAGATATCAAAAATATTTGAATATATTAAGCTATAGGCAATACTGGTTTAGAAAAAAAAAAACTAGAATAGTGACATAATTTTACCAGATTATACCCACCTAACCAGATTATACCCACCAAACCAGATTATACCCACCAGAAACCTGTCTGGTTGACCTAATTGCTATACGTCTCGGCAAAATAGTACCTTGGTTACTACTGACAGACTCATTGGGCCGTAGAATGTTGGACCGTTTGAGTTGTGGAAGACGTTAAAATACTCAAAAATACTTTATATTTTCAGTTATTGCAGGATTGATTTCATAGATTGTGGAATGGTGAGCCCCCTGGCCCATCATTTGGGTGAGCCTCAACTCATAATATGCGATTTTGATTAATTGTTCCGTGTTATGTGCATATATTATTCTATATTATTATTATTATTATTTATTTATAACCCACACTGTATAGAGGTACAATACGTGGAGTATCACCAGGAAAAACACATAAAATGCAACACAAATCAATATATAAATCAAAGATTACCAGTTACAATGTAACACATAATAATTTAAAAGAAACTAAAACAAAAAAGAAATAACATGAAAGGAGGGGGAAAAGAGGAATAGAGAAAAAAACTGCAACTTGCAGAGTCTAATAAGCAGTAATATGCAGAAATAATGACACAAGCTGTCATTATTATTATCATTATTTGATTTTTACTCACTCTTTACAATACTAAAAAATGTAGAATGACCAAACAGAGAAAAACAACTAAACAAATAAAAGAAAAATAACTTACGACTGAAAAAACCTGATAAGGTGATGGTGCGGAGAAAAACGGATACAAGCAGTATTTGAAAGTTCCCCTCAAAGAACATTTTCTTTTCCTGCTGATAATTCCTTCGCGTTAAATTCCACCCAGCAGAAATTTCCCAGCCGTGGAATATGCTCCCCAAACATATTCCCCTCAGATAATTTCGGATATTCATAAAAATGGAAGCTGAAATTTCAACTTTTTAGTTCAGAAGCAATGCTATACCCTTACCTAAGTAAAGAGCCATAAGGGTTCAATGAATTAATACTTATCTATTTTTCCAGGGGCACTTTATGTGGAAGAGGTGGTCGCATAAACTTTGGAACGGGGTTCATTGAATTACAAATTAAAATTTATTGTGCACTTACACCAGGGGCGGATACAGGATTTTTTAGGGGGGGGGGGGCGCAAAATAGGTTGATCCGAGAAACTTGCGGTAGGAGCAAGTTTAATTAACGCAACCTTGCGTTAATTAAGTAAATTACATTACTTTAGTCTACGTTAGGGGGGGGCTCCCCCTTGCCCTTCCCCTGGATCCGCCACTGCCTTACACTCTCTGTTTCTTTCCTTCTTAGGGAGGAGAGCAGTCTAATAGGTGTGTGTTAATACCAAAACATTATAACTCTCATTGGACCTTCAGGTATAAACAGAATTAGTTCAAAGGGAGGGGTGGGGAAAAAGGGCGTAGGGGGGGGGGGGGGTATTAGCCCTTCGATTGATTTTGACTCGTAAGAGCTGGACTAGAAATTCCAATTTCCAATCAAATGATCCCTCTCTGAAGTTTATACGACAATCCCTTCCTTCCCCCGGGCCCTGGGGGATTTTGTCGACGCCAGAGTTTTGTTACATAACCTTTCAACTATTTTTAACAAAATTTTTATCTGATACTTTTAGGGCGTGGAGGAGGGGGGGATATTTGCCCTCCAATCTCTTTTGACTCTTAAAAAGTGAACAAGAACTTTCAATTTTCAATCAAATGAGCCCTCTCTAAAGTTTATACGAGTATCCCTTCCATAAGAAATAATATGAAGGATTCGAAGAATCCTTAACTGGCAACTCTTGCCCTGAGGGCTGTGAGAGAGTTGTCTTTCTCAAAGACCTAATTTCCGGAACTTAAAACTAAGTGTAATAAAACGCCTATCTCAATATTTTGATTAGATGTATTAGGGAAAAAGTTAGCGGTGAGAGGGGGGTCTAGTGCTCCGCAATTACTGTTGACAGTTAAAAAGAGTACTAGCCCTATGATCTGCCACTTGGCGGAGCCTTTTTTGACTTTTTTACGACACCACTTGCTATAAAAACCTTAACTGCCCCAAGGGCATAACCTACAGACATTACCCTAAGGGTTGTGGGGGACTATTCTTCTCAAAAACATATTATAAATCTGGAAATCAACTACGCTGAACAAAATGGCTATCTCAAAATTTTGATTGGATGTGTTGGGGGGAATGAGGGGCGTGGGGGGGGCTAGTGGCCCTCACTTTTGACTATTAAAAAGGGAACTAGCCCTTTAAATTTCCTATCGAATGAGCCTTTTCTGAAGTTTCTACGACAAAGCCTTCTACAAAAACCTTATATGCCCCAGGGCATAACTTGAAACCCATGCCCTAAGGGTTGTGGGGGAGTGTCCTCCTCAGAAACATATTTTCTATGTGAAAATCAACTACGCTGAACAAAATGGCAATCTCAAAATTTTGATTGGATGTGCTTGGGATAATGATGGGCGTGGGGGGGGCTAGTTGCCCTCCAATCACTTTCGACTATTAAAAAGGGCACTACCCATTTGAATTTCCAATCAAATGAGCCTTTTTTGAAGTTTCTACGACACCGCCTTCTACAAAAACCTTATATTCCCCCAGGGCACAACTTAAAACCCTTGCCATGAGGGTTGTGGGGGATTGACCTCCTCAAAAACATATTTTTTATCTGGAAATCAACTACGCTGAACAAAATGGCTATCTCAAAATTTTTATTGGATGTGTTTGGGGAAATAATGGGCGTGTGGGGGGGGGGGGATAGATGCACTCCAATCACTTTCGACTATAAAAAGGGCCACTAGCCCTTTAATTTACAGTCGAATGAGCCTGTTTTGAAGTTTCTAAGACAACCCCTTCTATAAAAACCTTATATGCCCCCAGGGCATAACTTAAAACCCTTGCCCTTAAAGTTGTGGGGGAGTTTCCTCCTCAAAAATGTATTTTCTATCTGGAAATCAACTACGCTGAACAAAATGGCTATCTCAAAATTTTTATTGGATGTGTTTGGGGGACTGAGGGGCGTGAGGGGGGGGGGGGATAGCTGCCCTCCAATCATTTTCGACTATTAAAAAGGGCACTAGAACTCTCGATTTCCAATCGGATGAGCCCCTTTGAAGTTTTTACGACGATCCCTACGATATGAAGTGCTTCTGGAAAAAAAAATAATAATAATAAAACATTGGAGCCGTATGGCCTTTACTATATGCAACGCTATAGCGGTGCCTCTGATTTTACCCGTAACTGGTTGGCTATAATCTTCTCTGAAAGCCCCTCATTGGATTTTTTTTCTCATCCTCCCTTTTTCTAAGAATATACAAATTGTGCTATTCTAATTAACCTTTAATAAGTATTTAATTTTGAAGTATCTGAAAGCAGAGTAAAAGCAGATTCATGAAAATGTCTTATTTGAGTTTTAGCACTTATTAACAAATGGCTCATAGAACTCATAGACTGCCTAAGTAAAGAACAATGTGGGTACAATGCATTATTTATTATTTATTTTTTGGTTTCTTTTAGACCGGGGCACTTCGCATCGAAGGAGTTGCTGTAGAAATTTCGAAAAGGGCTCATTTGATTGGAAATAAATAGTCGAAAGTGATTGGAAGGCAACTAACACACCTTCCGCGCCCACAATTTCCGCAAACACATCCAATCAGACTTTTGAGATAAACAATTTGTTCAACGTTGTTGAAAGGTCCGGAAATTATGTCTTTGAAGATGACACCCCCCCCCCCTCCCAGAGCCCTCAGGGTAAGGGTTGTACGTTATGCCTTGGGGGTATATAAGGGTTTTATTTCTATAAAGTAGAAACTTCAGAAATAGCGTTGAAAGGGCGAAAAAACTTCATAATTAGCGTAGAAACATCAGAAAAAGCGTTGTCGTAGAAACTTCAAAAAGGCCTCATTCAATTAGACATTGAAAGGGCTAGTGCCATTTTTTATAGTCGAAAGTGATTGGAGGGCAACTAACCCCCCTGCCACGCCCACTATTTCTCCAAACACATCCAATCAAAGTTTTGAGATAGGGATTTTGTTCAACGTAGTTGATGGGTCGCCATTTTGTCCAACGTAGTGGAAACTTACCGGATACAAACATGTAGGACAAATTAACAATCTCTTTAGATTTCGTTCAAATTTAGTGACCAAAATTTTTAAATGAATTATATTTTGCTTAGACAGTAAACTTTTCTTTAAACTACAATCATAATTTACACAGTTTTAGTATGAACAACATGATAAATGGTTTGATTTCTTTGATTGTAACTAAAAATAACTAATGGCACAAAAATTGTCTTAGTTGAAAGGGATCTGAGTTAATCTTTTGAAATTGTTAAGGCCTCAATACATGAAAAAATAAGGATTTTTAGGCTGTTTAATACCCTTTCAAAGCTTTTCATGGGGATTTTGTACACAAGCGTAGTATATCCAGATTGACTCAAACAAATCTGTCTCGCAACTTACATCGTGGCACAGAAGTGCGTTACTGGTGGAATTTTTCACTCTTCTAGCTGTATTTGATTTAGCTAGAATTTGGCAAAAAGCCACAGTTACAGGAAAATCATGGAAATCTACATTCTAAAGCACTAAGTTTCTTCACATTCTAAAGCATTAAAGCACAAAGTTTGCAGCTAAACTTATTGGTTTCCTGACTACACCTTCGAGGATGAGATCAAGTATAGATAGGCTAAAGAAGAGAAAACATTTGGGTTTCAATAGTGCAACTGGCATTTACTTACCTTTCCTAGAGATCTTGTACTTTAGCATTACTACTGATGTTCTAGGTGACTTTCAGCCCTGGTGTAGATACAAACATCTTTGGTTTGGGACTATTGTACCCTTTTCCTGAAAAGGCAGTCAAGCTAATCACTGTTTTTCGTATCAATCGAAAATTGTTGTTACCAGGTTTACATCTTTAGACGAATTATTTTGGTTGAAAAACATTTATAATATGAACAATCACAGTATTGTAGTAAATATCCTTGAAGATCAGTCTTTGGATCGTTTGATTTAATCTGATCTTTTGATTCTAGATCAATGGTCAAGCTTTGCTTAAGGCCCAAAAATGTGAGCTATGCTTTCATAATTTACGTTCTCTGTGTGGGATATTTACATTAGCTTCTTGGCTGTCATCTTGATTCCTTTCAAAGAAATGATCTATGTCAAGACTGTATGTTAAAAGGTAACTAAACCTCAGTTAACGAATTTCACATGGATTTTCAGTTAACGAATCAAAGACAGAAACCCTTCTTGTCAATGACCCGACGAACAAGGTGCCAAGTTACTTCATTCTCAGTATTAGTGACACTCAGATAATCCTTCTAAGACATTTCCTTTCTGTCCAAACTGTAGTTCAGTACTTGTCCCAAATTTATTAAGAAATGATGCTAACTGAAAAGGTGTAGTCCAACTTTTTCTGTTTTTTTATGGAATAATTCTTTCCCTCTCCAACCATTTAAGGAATGATGAGAACTTGCCATTGAAGCAAGTTCCTATTATTGTTTAACCTGATTAGACATGAAAGAATCATTCCTATTGTTAAATAAAAAAAGAGTTTACCTATTCTTCTTGTGTTAACTAACACCCTACCTTAACAAAACATCGAAATTGAGGAATGAAGTAGAATGATGCTTTGTTAATAAAGCCTTAAATTTGTGGAGTTAACTTATATTAACGGATGTGCATTAGTAAATACTATACTGAACATATTTTAGCTATTAATAATATAGTTTTCATTCCGCTTTCGGTTGTTTTGTGAAAGAGCTGTAAGGGCAACATCGAACATCCAGGGTTGCCACCAAGGCTACGTTCGTGCCATTAGTAGAGGAGGGGGTGTTACTCGTGACGGGGCTCCTTATATGGGCATAGAATACTGACGGGGCTCCTAATAAGGGCATAGCCTCCCTAGGGAGAACACGTGGTTAATGGGGCCAATGACCTCTTTTTCCAAGGTTAAGTTATTTGATGTTTCTATGTGTAATAACTCCGGGACGAAGATTGCACATGCGCATTGAATTCTAACGGGAAACAATGTTATTGATCTAGGACTCGAGGGGGAAGTGAATTTCCGAGAACTTGATTGCGTAATCGATCGTAAATGTCATGGTGTCCAGAAATAGTATTTGTTGTTGTTGTAAGTGCACGCTCTCAGAGAATGTTATGATCCAGAAATAGTCTTTGTTGTTGTTTTGGTCATGTACATGCTCGAGGCGAATGTCATGGTGTCCAGAAATAGTATTTGTTGTTGTTGTAAGTGCACGCTCTCAGCGAATGTTATGATCCAGAAATAGTATTTGTTGTTGTTTTGGTCATGTACATGCTCGAGGCGAATATCATGGTGTCAAGAAATAGTATTTGTTGTTGTTGCTCTCGCCAATGTTATGACTTTTCCGGAAACAGTTAGATCACGTGTTTCCTTCTCAGCCAATCAGCGAGTCGGATACATCCCCCTTCTCAGCCAATCAGCGAGTCGGTTACATATTAGCGGCGGAGAGAATATAATGAAGGGATTTTTGCTAGAGTTTTATTAGTATGTGTATAGAATTAAAAAGAGTGAGAAGGAGGAGAACAGTTTAACTTTACTCATTTGGATGTATATTTGTGTGTGTTAACGATGACGAGTGGAATTTATACCTTCTTAGAAATTGATAGTGGAGTTTATGAAAATAGTACAAGAGCACCAAGCATTACTGTGGAATTCACAAAAGGATCAAGGCTTTGTCTGGAATGGGATGCAGTATATGCAAGATATGTGATATCCTTGAGCAAATTTAAAATGGAAGATCAATTATGTTTTGCCGCTAAGGTTGATATAGCACATGTGAATAGACTTCAATGTGCTTTAAGTGCATTGGTGAAAAATATTGAAGACAATAAACAGTATCGCTGATTGTACATGCTCTGTATTATTGATGTTGTTGTTGTTGTTTTAATTATTCAATAAAATTGTTTCGAAATCGAAAATGTTCCCTTTTCTTTTCTGGTTAGGCTAATGAATCAGGGTCAGTCTAGAGTCAGCAGTTGGAGTGAAAGGACTGAAAAATGAATTAATTTGAGAAAGATAGAATTAGATCAAATCTAGTTTTTATGGAAAAACATTTGATTTTGTATGATGATTTTCTCGGGTTATCTCTTCAACGCAGGATATTCTATCAGGGAAAACTTGACAATATAATGAGGAGTGATTCTCCCCCCCAGTGGACTATTGTATGAAGCTGTTAAACTGTGACTCAAATGCTTATAGTAAATTTATTGATATATTAATTGAAAAAAGGCAGAATCATATTGTGGATATACTTTTGAAAATATTGCCAATGGATTCAATGTAGATGGGCTCCCCCATCATTCGAAAGAGGTAACGTCACAGAGCTACTACTCTCTCCCCCATTTCCATCTCGTTGAATTTATCGAACGAAGAGGATCAGTTTCGTTTTAGCTGTGAGTGAGTTGACATCGGAAACCGAAAAATGTTCTATATATGTCCAAATGTGCATGTACACTCTTGGCAGTTGGAATCAATGTGAGAATTGTACAATTATTGATGACTATAGTGAAAAGTGTAAATTATGTAATCCTTGTAAATTACATAGAGGCTATGCAGTACAAATTAAAGGATGTAATTCATGTCTTGAGGAGGTGTGTGACTCTCATCCCAGAGGACACCTGTGCTCCAATTGTCACTATGATAAATGTGATCAGTGGGAGAATACTTACCCCGCTATGATTGGAAAGAATCTCAAACGTAATTTTAGTTTATTTCTACGAGATTGGTATCGTCTTGGATTTAATTTATTCTGGGCAGAAGAATCTGGTCTACGATTCAACTGTTGGGGTAACAAGACAATCTTGTTTCTACGTTATCGATGTGATGACACCGCCTACTATGACTATAAACCAAGTGATTTTTATTTGGCTGTGACGGAATGTGATTCACCACTTGAAAACGTTGTATGTAATATTGCTTCAAATAGACAGATTGAAAGTCTTGAATTTCATAATATGAATGTAAATAGTATAATTGAATATTCAAAGAGATATGACAAGAGTGAAGTCACATTATACTGTAGGAAATGTAACCTTGACTTTGCAGTCAATCAAGATCAATATACAGCGAATCCAAATGATTTATCGGCATTAGTGGTTCACGATAGTTGCATATACCTCGAAGATGAAGAAATCTAAAGTGAAGATTTAAAGACTTTGTTGTATATATACGCATTTTATTAATAAAAAAATTCACAAACATTTTTTAAGCACTTTACTCTTAGGGCATTGAAATCAATACTATATAGGTCTGAGATGATATTTTCCACAAGAAAGTCATTCAGGCGGGGATTGTCAACATAAATGTGGAGAAACTGCTTGTAAGTATAACCACGACATCGGAATACCAAATATAGTAGTGCTTGGAAGCCACTGCTTTTAGTTTTTAGATCCTGCACCCTCTTTCGATTTTGAATAATAGTTTTCCCACTGCTCTCAATATAGTTGCTGAGGTGGGGTGCGTAGAATGTATAGGGTAGACCAAGAGGATCAAAAAATTCAATCATCTTCATTGTTTGAAAGATGCACAGCCAATGATCCGTCAGCACAGTCGACGGACTGCTATTAACAATAATCAAGGTATTGTTGACACGTTGAATTTTTCCAAAGAAAGTCCGAGGGCAGACAATAGGATTTTTACTGAGACATGTAGGGGTCCATATTAAATACATTGATTATTTGACTGGTGTTCATGGCGCCAAGTCTAGTAGAACACTGCCTTCGGGAGTGATTTCCCAATAGGTTTCATATTGATTTAGTGAGATTAGGGCAATACTCTCAGCCAATGGGTCGGCAAAGGTACACTCTAAACGCACACTCCCCGTACGTACTATACTCATATCCTGTGTACCCGACAAATCCAGTACAATGATACCATGTGTTTTAGCAAACATATCTTCGGTTATACCATTTTCAAATAGTTTAGAGTCATGATCTAGTGTTTGCATGGTCAACTCGTAAAATGTTCTATAGGATTTATAAAAAGATAGATTTTAGAGTGGGATGCCGTTTACTTTGCACACAGGAGATGAAAGTCCAAACATCTCGAATATATGTGGGCATTCAGTCCATGATCCTATTGCACTGGCGCTTTTTATAAATGCCAAAGCCAATTTCGACGGACTTTTGCCATTGACAAAGGATGAATCGGTGAAGGTGCGTGAGACCATTGCAATATGACGCTGATTGGTGATTGTATGAGGAACAAGTAGTTTAATATTGTTTCCATTGGCTCTCAGTTTTTCCACGGCCAAAGCAACAGAACTCATAACCTGCTGTTTGCGTACAGGTAGTATTGCTGAGATGAGGGAGAGACTTACATCGGGATTACCAGCAAGTTCTTTTCTCAATATGAAATTGGATGGTGCAAGCGTCAATTTTATATCCACTTTAACATTGGGCGGTAGCCATTGGGGTATATTAAATATTTCATGATATATTTTTCCAACTAGATGTAATTCACAAGTTGTAGTATTTTTAAGTGCATCTGTACCATCAGTATTGGTGATATATTCATATCCATTGGAAGTGCCTCTCAATTCCTTCTATGACATGGGTGTCATCAGCATGAATTGCATATAGTTTGTATAATTTGAGAGATTGGTGCTTGTGCTCACCAGCGTGCCATTGATGTAGACACTAATTTGACGAAATAAATTATGTAATATACAATTTTCATAGGATATTCCACCGGCCCGAATCGGCATTGTATTATCGGATTTCCGGACTTTCATTTGCAAATCTATAAATGTTGAAGACATGTCCATAAAGTAGTCTTCATTGGAATAAATTTGAAAGTGGATATTATCGGAGAGGGGTTGTTGTGGATAAAATTCTTCATAGTATCCATGCTTGACACTCACATCAACATTTTCAGCATTGAATAGATTCAATGAGGTGGTGATTGAAGGTTGGGAATCCTTATGTGGCAGGTATGACATCTTAAGAGAAGAAATCTAGTTTCGATCTAACAATTTTCTTCCTGGGACTTCTGTTTACTCTACGTGTCGGCTTTTTCCTTATTTTCTTTGACAAAAGGGATGTCTTACGTTTTCGACCTGAGTAGAGACTGATGAGTGATGCATTGTTTCTTGACCTTTTTAAACCTTTACCATTTTGTTTTAATCTCTCACCAAGGCTTCGCGCACTGGACCGAAGATTTTCAGTAGCAATTTTTTAAAAATCCTGGCCAGAGGCCCAATCGTATAGTGTAGATGATGCAAAGTCTGTCGCAGCCGGTACAAGATATTTTCTAGCCAGAGGTAGTGCAGAGCGAAAGAGCTTAGCAAACCAACTGCCAAGACCAGAGCCACACATTGACGAGCGACCCTTGTAATAGTCCATTCCAGTGCCCTGTTGTCTTGGGCCAAGAGTATTAACATAGCAGTCAATATCAGGACAAGTGAATACCACTTTTTTATTAGACATCTTGCTGTTGAACGATGGGTCGAAAATGACATGTAATCACAGCCAAACCTTTTGAAATTGCTATTGGATCACCCAATTCGGTTCTTAGTGTTAACTGACAGAGTTCCAAATAGGAAGTGTTTACGGGAATATAATGAAGATGCTGTATATTGTAGTGATGACTATGTTCTTGATTGGTTTTTCGTTAAAGAACTCTTAGGAGGGCAAAAGTTGAATTACCAACCCGAGATGTTTCCACAAATGAAGCGTAGAGAAATATACAAGTGTCTTTGGAGAAGGCAAGCGGGTAGTCAGTCAAAATAAAATTAGTGTTTCCGGCACTTTTACCATTGATTATATTGAGCTTAAAGCCAAGAATATCCTTTAGACTATCATTGAGAATAACCTTTTCATTGGCAATAGGTCAACTAATATAGATCTTGCCCTCCTCCTTCGAATAGTTGAAATGAAAAGCTCCCTTTTTACGAGCGGAAATTCTTTTATTGATAGTACGACATAAATCATTCATACAGGTGAGTTCCTCGTAGGGCAATTCAATATATGGATAATCCAACCAATTGATTTTTTGAATTTGTTCTTGATCACCTGGTGGAGGCGGCCAATCATAGGGTCTAATTTTTATTTCATATTTACTATACTTTCTCAGGATATCATAGGTATTTTTGAGAATACAATCGACAAGAGTCACTTCACACTTTCCATCGAAATTTATGGTGGGGGAGAGTTTCGTCCAAAAATCACTTGTTCTATTCAGATCATTGTAGAGGGGATCAGAAACATTGGACATGAAAGTCACATAGAAATCATAGGGCCTTGTTAATATCTTCAACACTGACCCAAGAATCAAAATCTGAGTTGTATCCTAGCCAGCGAACAAGCAACTGTTTCTTACCATGGCGTGTACGACTCTTTAATATCTTTTCAATTTGATACATTTCACTAGTGTTTCTAACTTTTTGCAGTTCATATTCATAAAAGCCGCCGAGAATCTTATCATCTTTGGTGTCTCACAGTCGATATGTTATGGGTTTGGTGTCCAGGATTTTGGACACTTTAAAAAGTTCGGTGCTCCACAAATAATTCCCGTTTTCAAAAATATTGGTGGTTCTATTAATTCGAACAGTATCACCAACATTGAATTTCTTCTTCTTTTTCTCTTTTTCACCCTTGGAGTATTGCTTTAGAAAAGCATCAAATGTATTTTCATTATAATGAACATCCGTTGGTGTAGAGTTGGACAGAGATCGTTTGGGTCGAAGGTTGTATATCTGCATGATTTTATCTAAATCATGAATAAAAGCAGATGTATTTTTCAATGTACAATATCTTGAAATTAATAGACGAATCGTTCTTATTAATCGTTCAGCCAATGCAGCCTTTATCGGGCTGTGACAATGATATAGTGTTGTATTATATTTCAAAAGAACCTTTTGCACACGAAGATTAACAAATTCACTGCCACGATCTGATTGAATTTTTCTATATGAATCCTGTTCAAAAATACTTTCAATGGCCCTTGCAACTTCAACACCTTTCTGCGTTCGTAGTGGAATGGCATATTCGTAGCAAATAAATATACTGAGTGTCACTAGAATAGCTTTATGGGGCATATTGTGACGCCATTGAAGTGCGTCTAAAATTAAAAGATCCATTTGTATTGTGTGAAGAGGGGAAAAGGCTTTAGTTTGTCGATATTGCTTACTGCGAAGCCTGTGATTCCGATGTAGTGTGTAACTCGGTTCATTTTCTAGATACTCTTTTGCATTTTTCAATGTGGTGGTGGTGACGGAGACAGCTTTGGAAAGCGTTTTGAGGGAACTTAAACTCCCCACTTCACCAATATTCTCATAGACATCTTTCAGAACTTCATCCATTTCGAACGTAAACGTGTTGTTTAATGTCCACTCCCTTTTTGCAAGCTGATAGGCAAATCTAATCGTCTTTACTTTTGAATCGCAGCCAGAAGTATTGTAAAATCAGTGCTGCTGATAGTATCTTCAAATATTGAATCTTCTTCTTTTTTAAATGGTGTTGTTGGTGTTGGACTATATTCTCTTAGTTTCTTTAGAATTTGCTTATTGCCAATAAGACTTTTGGGAAAGTTCGATACACACAGAAAGCTGCATAGATTATCGTCAAAGTATAAGAGTCCTTTACGATTCGTCACCATATCGCAAATTAAATCAACTAGATTATAACTTTGTCCTTGAATTATTATTTGCTTCCCTGTGCTCTGGACTTCAACTTGATCACCAGTTTCCAACACGAGATATGATAATACTTTTTTACTCTGTTCTCGATAGGTCACAGGCAATAGGTTTCCAATTTTCGATACAATTGAATTCAATTCCTTCTCCATTGATTGCAGTGCTGTAGAATCTTGTGGAGATGTTTCCTGTTTAGAGGGATCTGTGGTGACGGTGGCAGGTCTCTCACGATATGGTTTATGTTTGTCCACACGTCGCAATGCATCTTGAAGTAAAAGCAGTTTTTTGTCATCGGCAATATTCTCGTCGTTAATGAATTTGCTTAGATTGTCTTCAAAATGTTCGATGGGCGAGAGGACAAGTTCAAATGGTGTCAATTTATAGGGTTTTGCCATTCTCTTTCCCTAGAGAAAACTGTTTACAAGTCCTGCAATTATCGGCAGTAAAATTGTGAAAAAGCTACCGCCTGCTTGAAGGAGCCGTTTTCTTTTAAATTTTTTTCCCTTGTTTTTACAAGCCAAGGCGTGTACAGTGGAACGATGTTGCTTTGTCTGTTGTCTAACACCTTCTGGCAGTTGAACATTGCCCTCAGTTAAATTTAAACACAGTTCAGATATTAGATTAATGAAATCATTGTCAACCCCATGTTTGAGTATAGCCTTCCTAAGCAATGGTTTTGAAGTGTTTAAAACGGAAAACAGATGCCGTTGTTTGTGTAGTTTCTTCAGTGTCATAATGGTGACTAATAGTCTTTTCTACTGTTCACCGGTAGATATACTGTAATTTCATTATCGAAAATGTCGGTGACTACACGAAGATCCTCTGGCGTGCTCTGATTAAGATCCAGCGAAATGTAACCGTAGAGCTTGCTAATCGCTTGAGTGTACGCTGACAACAGAAATTTTGGAGCGCCGGGGTATATTTGTTTATTGAGAGTTATGAGCAAGCTAGAATCACGAACGACTCGATAGATAATATAGACAGTGAAATTCAAAGCAAGGGTTCGCATACATTTGCTCTGATGAAACAGATTGTGTAGAACCAGAGTAACGGAAATGTGTTCATGATGGGAGCGAACAGTGAACAGTTGTAGCATTTCCTGTGAGAACTGTTCAATAGATTCTGCCAAATCTTCAATAATCAACCAAGAGTTCGATTCAATACTATTGAAAACATCAAGTCCCCGTATGAATTGTATTGGTATGGTTGTGTCAATAGCTTTTATTTTATCATAGGACTCTTGCCAAATACTATAGCAATAGTAGATTTTTTTCGGTTTTTCCAAAAATATTTTATCGCAATTTTGAATTATTCTAGTTAAAAGTGTTGTTTTCCCCGACATTGAGGGTCCACACAGAAGCGATCTGAAGGGTGTTTTAAATTGATACATGCTGCTGCTGGGGACAACAGTCGGACTGAAAATAACTGTAAATCATATGTGCTCAATGAATAAGTAGTAGCAATAATTTTCCCCATAGATCTATCTATTCAAGAACAACAAAAACAATATTTCATGGCAGCATTTATTTCGACACTGCATGAAAATATTTGCAGTCAACATGAACAACGATAAAAATAATAACACTTATTCAACAAGAACAGTTGACACAAAATTTCATGGTCAAAATGAAAACTCTATTTGTTAAACATGAACAACGATAACACTTTATAATAAAACACTTTTTGTCCATCAGCAGCACTTTTTGTCTTTAAACACTTTTCTGTACAACACTATATGTACAATAAAAAACACTTTTTGTCAACTTAAACACTTTTCTATACCTGACACTTTTTGTACAACAGAAAATACACACACACTTGGAACTATTAGCACAGTTGAACATTATGAATTTAAAGGTGGTGTCCCCCCCCCCCCGGGCCGCGGGGCCGAAGGCCGGCCGGCCACAGGCGGGACCCCCCCCCTGGGCGGCCGCGGGAAGGGCCCCCCCCTCCCCCGGGAGCGGCGTTGGAAAAACAATAGTTGTCGTCACTGCTATGGGTTAGTGGATGGGTTAGTGGTGGTGATGGTTAGTGCTTGGGTTAGATGAACAGTTGAGTTAGGTTAATTTATGAAAGGTTGAGGGGTGGTGATGGTTAGTCAGATTAGGTTAATTTATCCAGACCAAGTTGATTGCGATAGTCAATACATTCAACTCGATCTGAAATACGATAGTGGCCGTGGGGTAGGACAGTCACACCATTCTCGAGCACATAGACATTGTCGGATATACATGACATTGCATTCTTTTCCACTCTCACAGTATAATTTCTATACTGTAGAGAGCGAATTGCAAGCACTTGTGCTCTCGGCACTAGGCTACTTTCTACACAGTCTCTGTACACACTCATGTTGAAATTGCTCTTTACAAAATGTGTAGGCACCCCTTTACACGACTTCTTTTCATCCCCACTATGAGTTTCAACGCAATAGACTTTGGGACCCGGGAACACCCCCCTGGATATCAAATCACTCCCCGTTTCTGATTTTAACATTAATAGTTGGTTGGGGGCTTGACGTTTCACCAGCTCGGGGTAGAGCGATGGATTCCAGTTGGTGAAATCCATCCGCGAGCTGATGTGCACCCCATTTTGCAAATCACCCAATAAATACAATTCAGCCCCATTTACCTTTAACAGCAGAGAATCTGTATCACCATAGTAAACTTGAACCTCCCCCTCCCGTGGCCATTGCACCTTGCACACATTGTAAAAGAACGACAACATGAGCTTTTTTGAAATTTCTAGTACAGAACTGCCGCCTGCAATATTCTTGTTCAGTACTACATTTCTCTTTTTCCTGTGTAGAAGAACCTTGCCGGCCTCTATGCTCGTGAATGATGTAAAATTGGGGTCGGCAATAATTCGTGCACACTCACGAGGGTTAGTCACGACGTCGCAGCGAGATATATTACGAACGCTTTCACACATTTTGCCAAACGCTGAATTTAGAATGAGCTTATACATTTCCTTCTCCACCTTTGAATTTGCCCTAGAGCGTTTATCGACAAAGGTGTCGATAAACGTTTTCAAGTAGGGTCGCTGATTGAACTGCAGGACCCTGTGTATTTTAGTGATCTTGAAGCCGTTGCTCACCATCCAGTGCAAAAGCACATGGTGAACAACGATATTCTCCTTAGGGTCCAAATCAGCAATCAGTTTCTCTTTAGAGGGAGTCCAGTGCATCCCCATATCCTCAACCAATGAACGATTGTAGGGGCTCAGAGAGTCCCTGCTCACCGGCCGATTGATACAGGGAAAGACAAAATCTTTGACTGAGTCGTGAAGCGCCAGCGGAATGTGACCGTCAACTTCAAAGAGCCATCCTTGTGGCCCAGTGTCCTCGACGGTGGTAATGTCGGGGAACTCACAAGGATTCTCAAGCCATTGATAGTTCCCACACGGCAAAGAGTAGTGGGACATTGCCGAGGGGTAAAACGAGTTCATGTCCAAGAACACTGCATTTGACTTTGCACCGGTGCTTTGTCCGCTCGGATTGGTTGATAAGACGCGGTCCCCATGAAAAACATACACACCCCGCATTGAACGCTCTACAAAAAGGTGCTGATCTACGTCGGTGATTAGGCCTATTTCCTCCCTGCTAATTTTTAAAATTAAATCCATCACTAAATGAGGTGTAGAAAAATAGTAGCCTATATCTAACCCGAACTCTGAATAGATCTGGTCTGTGTTCTTACAGATTATATCCAACAGAGTTAGAACGTCACTGGCCAAGTACAGTCTACAATAATCCCACCCATTCTTACAATCCCCCTTAGACCACACCTTCTTGGCAAACTCATACTCCTCGGCTGTGCATTCACTGTTGGTCAGTGAATTGTAAAAAGCTTCAATTGGAGGTAGTTTCTCCTCACTTAAGCGTGCGCCAGATCAGTAATAATCGTATGCATATATACCTTTGCAGGTCAACAGATCATACATTTCACTGTCTGGAAAGTGCCGTTTAATCAAGGGAAAGCTATCGAAATTGTCACTTTTTTGCACTTGAATCAATTGACTCAATGCCTTGGGGAAAAAACTAAAGGACTCTAAAAACCTGATTTTATTCCAACACGTATGCCCATTATCCACTACCTGCCGTTTCAGTTCGAGAAGCAATAACTTCTCAGCTGATTTGGGAATTATGTTTTAGGTAAATGAACTATTTACCCATGGACAATCTACTCCCCCTCCCTCCCTATGCATACGTGCTAGTGCCGGTAAAATAAATTTTAAATCATAATTGGAATTATGAATAAAAACAGGGATAAAAAACTGCTGGCTAACATTTAAATTACACGATTGATGCGCAACCCCTCTAAAATTACTACCCCCCGAGGATATTTCCTGCCACAAATGGTCATGATCTCCGACTTTCCCACTCCTCCCTCTTGTCCCTTTAGCCCCCTTATCCCCCTTAATCAACTCTAAAGTGCCAACACAACCTCTGTTTTTATTTTTAATTGAGATCCTATCATTTGCGGAAAGCACCCTTAGATAATGGGTATTTATCAATCGATAACTAGAACCATTAGCCGTTCCAATTAGTGTAATCAGCGCCTTGACCATGCACTCACGCTCATCCAATATTTCTGCTAATTCTAACAACTGGATGGTGTTAGAACTGTCTCTTTGCGCGTGGGCGTAGGAAACTGCAATAGCCCGATATTCTTTGACTCGGTTTGAAAATTGGGGGTCATTCACCTCCACCAGCTTAGCTTCACAATCCAAAGATATTTTGTTGCACTGGAGAAGGGTATTTTGGAAATTTTTGAAGCGTAGAATGGCCCTATCCCCTGAAACCGTTTCCACTGTTTGGTAGCCATACCGTCTACAATGCTTCATATGATCCTGTAGTTTCATATCACTACGGAATTGTGACAAATATATTGGACATTAGAAGCGTTCCCCATTATGCTTACCATCCCCCAGACCTCTAATAATGTCAGTGATAGGGTTAAAATGCCCGATTATGTTCGGTTGACTAGGTGATGTGTAAAGCAACCAAACCCAGTGTTTAACCAAATCAACTGAGGGACTCCTTACAGGGAAAATCACCCCCTTCTTTTTAGAGCGAGTCCCATCTTCAAAGTCTGTTTCATACTGTACCACAGTAACACCGATATTCAAGTGAGTATTAGCCCTTTCAAACATATTAATGGATCGTAGCGTTACTGGGTATTTTCCTTCTAAGCAAGAAAACTCTGCAATTGGGAAATGGACCCCTCCTTCCCATGTACAGCCCAATTGTCTAAATTCATCTTGGTAGCGTCCCGAGCTAGAGCCTCGAATGCTGATATGAGGAAAGCATATCGGAAACACTTTTGATCTGTTTCAAAACAAATCCGCTGGACACCTTGACAACCCTCTAAATCTGGATTATATTTTCAAACTGTACACTTGTCCCTATGCCCCCCTCTTAAAATAAAATCTTTCTTAAATTTACAAATATTTACACTTAAATTGTCAATAAAAAGAAATATAGACCCACTGCTGTTTTCATTAAAGTTCTCGAGATGCGTTATAATTTTATCCACCCAATCCAAGAAAACCCCCTCAAAAATTTTCCAAATTCGAATAAACCAAACGCATCTCGGAATTTATAAAATGATAGTAAACCTCGCTTTTTCCCTCATTTAAATAAAACACTTTTAAAACAATGGAAACCTTAATTGAATCCCTCCCCCACAACTGAATTTGATTCTCCGGAAGTGCACGAATTTTATCTACATAGTTGTGTACAATTTCTACAGGGTCATAAGCAAAATTACCACACAAAAGTGAATTAAAGGGATCACCAAACGTTGCAGTGAAAACAACTATATTATTTAAAATTCTGTTGGACAGCTGAAAGTCTGGGAGAGTTGTAACCTCCTCTCCCTCTTGTATATTACCCCCTCCCCCAAGCTGTTAAATAATAACTGGTGAATGCTCCACTTCAGTTGTGTGAAGTGGAGTCGTTGTGGTCTAGGATGCTTGAGGGGTAACTTTGAATACCACTAAAAATTGTAATTTATTAATACGAAATTCTATAAGTTAAAAATTTGGACAATAAAAATTTAAAAAATCAGCAAAAAACTCATCAATATTAAAAGGAATTTGATGTAAATCATCCCATAGTGAATTGTTGGGGGGCTCCACGTGTGCCTCATCTCCTTATCAAACTGACGAACAGGGGGGGGTGGCGAGTATGGAACCAGGACAACCTGTAAATGAAAAAATAACTTATTTTCAAAGTGTTCAAATCATCCCTACTGTTTTTAAAATTTGGATTATTATTGCTTAATAACATTTGGTTAATTCAACTGAAGATAATCTAAGATATGACATGGAAGGCAACAATTTGGTCGTTTATTTTCAAAGTGTTTTAAAAAAATTTTTTTTTTGGCGCTCCCCCCAGCGCCCCCCCCTAACCTTGCCCCACAACGCTTCCCGGACCATCCGTGGCGCTCTTCGGAGCCACAGCGCATCCCTGTGGCGCTTCCCTGACCCGTGGCGCTTTTCGGAGCCACAACCCATCTCTGTGACGCTTCTCGGGGCCCGCCGCGCATCCCGCGATGCTTCTCGAGCCCGGGGCGCTTCCCTGACCCGTGGCACTTCCCCCAACGCTTCCCTGACTCGTGGCGCATCCCTGTGGCGCTTCCCTGACCCGTGGCGCTTTTCGGAGCCACAGCGCATCCCTGTGGAGATTCTCGGGGTCCGCATCACTTCCCGCGGTGCTTCTCGAGCCCGTGGCGCTTCCCTGTCCCGCGGCGCTCCCCCCAACGCGCCTCGGACTCGGGGCGCATCCTGTGGCACTTCCCTGGCCCGTGGCACATCCTCCCGGCGCGTGCCGAACCGTGCCCCCACCGACCTCCCCCGACCCCGCGGCGCAGTCCGGGCGCCGTGGCGTCCCGCCGGTTACCGAATGCCCCAAAAAACCGTATTGTTAGGCGGCATAAGTCGTTTCGCCTACTCCCCGTACAGGTTGTCTATGGCTCCAAATGAGCCTAGATTATTTTTAATCTCGTGTCTGCTCTGTTTCCAAGCGTATTCTCTGGGAAACAGTACAATTAAATTCGAGAACAGTATATCGTCAACAATGTTTCCCCATCACTAAAATATTGGCAAGGCTTTGTACGATTGAAAGTTATTTTAAAATATCCTTGCGCAAATTACGGGTTCCATATGTGACAAATAGATAAATGTGAATAATCTCACTCAGTTCCTTCTCTTGAAACTTTGTGATAATCAATTGTGAAAAATAGGGGATTTTGAATTTCAAATGGTGAGCATTAATTGAAATTACCCATGAAAAATATTCGCTTATGAGATAACGTCGAAGAGATATGGGGGAATGCATAGAAAATAGCAAAGATTAGAAAAAATAGCATTTTGAGTTTCAAAGGCAGTGATTATTAATAGAAATTACCTAAAAATATTCACTTATGAGATATCGAAGCGATAGCAAAGATTAAAAAAGAGCGGTTTCATTGCAAAAATTACAATTAGATATCTCCGAGGGAGGGGGGGAGCAGAGAAAAGAGTGGTTTCATTGTAAAAAATTACATTTAGATATCTCCGAGGGAGATAAATTTAAAACATTGGTTGGGGCGAGGGGTTAATATCTCACAGAGATAAGTTTATATTGGGATTGAAAAGGACTGAAAAATGAATAAATAGAAAAGTAGGAAAAAATACTTACATTTGCATATCCCGGCTGCACTTGGGCACCCGAAGGACCAGGTAGTGCATGCTGGAGGGTGGACGGGGCGACGTCGCTCTGTTCTTGTGCGACTGGGCCGGCTATTTCACGATCTTGCATAGCTTCGGCAGGGTTCACCATATTATAAGAAGCCGTCCACTCTCTCTTTAACTTAAACCCAGGCTGCATTGGGGCTGGCACTGATGGGGCTGTCTTGTCATCTCTGGCTTTCTTAGCGGGCGGCGGTGCCATACATTCTTCATAATTGGCCTTAAAAAGAATAGAAAAAATTAGTATCAAAATAATTTGCCCCCTTTTCACAGAAAGAAAGTTAGTACCCTCATCCATATAATTTTGTTTAGTTTATCACTAAGAAAGCACAACGTAAAAAATTTCGTGAAATATACTAATTGCATCCTTTTTTTGAATCTGAGAATTACAGCTCACTGAACCATTCAAAAGCCGGGCTATATAAGTCAGCCTAGTTTCTTATTTTTAGGCATTTATGTTCTTTTCTGGTTTTAATCTGTATTGAGCATGCCTTGTTTGACGCATTTAAAGTATTAACGCTATTTTTTACCTTTCCATATCCTTTTACGATAGCTGGTATTTACCCTACCCCCAGAAAAAACAGCCCACTGAAAATAACCCCCACGGAAAATAACCCCTGAGAAAAGACATGGAAAAATACCCCCTCCCCACAGCGAAAGATAACGCATCCTTTTGAATCTGAGAATTACAGCTCACTGAGCCGTTCAAAAGCCAGCCTATATAAGTCAGCCTAGTTTCTTATTTTTAGACATTTCTGTTCTTTTCTGGTTTTAATCTGTATTGAGCATGCCTTGTTTGACGCATTTAAAGTATTAACACTATTTTTTATCTTTCCATATCCTTTTACGATAGCTGGTATTTACCCTACGCCCATAAAAAACAACACGAGGACAATAACCCCTGAGAAAAGACATGGGAAAATACCCCCTCCCCACAGCGAATGATATCGCATCCTTCTTAATCTGAGAATTACAGCTCACTGAGCCGTTCAAAAGCCGGCCTATATAAGTCAGCCTAATTTCTTATTTTTAGGCATTTCTGTTCTTTTCTGGTTTTAATCTGTATTGAGCATGCCGTGTGTGATGCATTTAAAGTATTAACGCTATATTTTATCTTTCCATATCCTTTTACGATAGCTGGTATTTACCCCACCCCCAGAAAAAACAGACCACGGAAAATAATCCCCACGGAAAATATCCCTGAGAAAAGACATGGAAAAATACCCCCTCCCCACAGCGAATGATATCGCATCCTCTTGAATCTGAGAATTACAGCTCACTGAGCCGTTCAAAAGCCGGTCTAGTTTGTTTGAAGAAAATCCCCCCTCCTAATACTAAACGTGGAAAATGTGTATATTTAGTCAAACATCGAAGCATTGATCTGAGCTATGATTCTTTTTCAGTTATCCAATAAATAAAAACATGTTTTTAGTCGTGTCCTTTTGAATCTGTGAAATCTTTGGAAACTAAACTGCTAATGAGCAGGAAATGCTTTAAAAAGGGTCAGAGCTAATTATAGGCCTCGCACCGGAGAGTCTTGTGTCAAAACAGAACAGTATTTACATTAAAAATTGACAGAAGTCAGTAGACACTAAATCAAAATAGAGAAAAGTCAAACTTTAACGAAAAGAAAATTATTTCTTTTTTCGAGAATTTGATTGTAAAACAATGGGGGATGGGGTTAGGGTAAAAAGAATATATTTTATGTTTTCCTAGTGAGTATAAAGATTGTAAAGTGATGTTTGTATTGTATGTGGGGGGGGGGGTTTGGGGTAAAGGAATATATTTACGTTTTAGCTGAATATACTGGAGGATGTCCAAGGAAAATTCGTTTGAAAATAAAAATGTACTTACATGGTAAATTGAAGTTGCCACGGCTTCTAATTCATCAATATTATCCATTGTTGTTTACACAGCGTCAAATACTTTCTGATAATTTAATCACATTGCATGCCCGTTATACACGAAATCTCAAGGGCGAATTGTTATGTAACGGGGAAATCATATGTAACCGGCCCTCTGATTGGCTGAGAAGGAGGATGTATCCGACTCGCTGATTGGCTGAGAAGGAAACACGTGATCTAACTGTTTCCGGGAAAGTCATAACATTGGCGAGAGCAACAACAACAAATACTATTTCTGGACACCATGACATTCGCCTCCAGCATGTACATGACCAAAACAACAACAAAGACTATTTCTGGATCATAATATTCGCTGAGAGCGTGCACTTACAACAACAACAAATACTATTTCTGGACACCATGACATTCACGAACGATTACGCAATCAATTTCTCGGAAATTCACTTCCCCCTCGAGTCCTAGATCAATAACATTGTTTCCCGTTAGAATTCACTGCGCATGTGCAACCTTCGCCCCAGAGTTATTACACATAGAAACATCAAATAAATTGACCTTGGAAAAAGAGGTCATTGACCCCATTAACCACGTGTTCTCCCTAGGGAGGCTATGCCCTTATTTGGAGCCCTGTCAGTATTCTATGCCCATATAAGGAGCCCCGCACGAGTAACACCCCCTCCTCTACTGCCATTTTTGTACGTTTTAAGAAAACGGTTACTTTTTACATTACGGTCCTAAAAACGTTACATTTTAGTTATGTATCTGAATTTATATTACATTTACGTTACGCTTTTGAATAATGAACAAGTGGCACAATTTCTGGGTAGCCTATTTTTTTCCCGTGAAAAATTTTTGCTGCTCCCGGTTTAATTGTACTGACGTGATTATCGATATTCTTTCACATCGCGATCGTTGAATATTATTAAATGAAAAAGACAATTTTTTTCAACTGAAAGTAAGGAGCAACATTAAAACTTAAAAAAAATTGTTACTTAAATTGTTACGTATATGAGGAGAGTTTCTCGCTCGTCCAAACCTCGTTCTTCAAGCCAAAGTTTTTCGGCTTAAAAAAAATTACTTATTGTTCTAATTAAACTATCCTCGTGTTTCAGGAGTCGTTTTTAAAGAATTGGGACAAAATTTAAACTTTAGCGCAAATAGCGAAGTGTTGAGGAGGGGACAACTCCCCTCGTATACGTAATAACTTCTATTTGTTTTAAGTTTCAATATTGCTCCTTACTTTCAGTTGGAAAAACTTGTTTTTTTATTTAATTTCTGATCACTTTTTAAATAACGCCAGGAACTCTGGCTCCACCTCCTGGAGCTTAGTTGTCCTTCAATTTTTTGGTCACATAAAAAGAGATCTAGAACTTTTAATTTCCATTAGAATGAGCCCTCTCTGGATGCTCTAGGCACACTGGGTCGATAAAATCACCCCTGGGAAAAAAATACGCATCCGTGATCTTTCTTCTGGCAAAAACTACAAAATTTCCCATTTTTGCAGATAGAAGCTTAAAACCTTTACAGTAGGATTCTCTGATATACTGAATCTGAGGGTGTGATTTTCATTAAGATTTTATGAAGTATAGGGGGTCTTTCCCCCTTTTTCCCAAAACCAGGCAAATTTTCTTAGGCTCTTAACCTTTGATGAGTATAACTAAACTCAATAAGATTTACATATCTGAAATCAGCATAAAATTCAAATTCTTTTGCTATATCTATTGGTATCAAAATTCCGTTTTTTAGAGTTTCGGTTACTATTGGGCCGGGTCGCTCCTTACTTACAGTTAGAATAAATATTTTCTTTTGGGATATTATCATTTACAATGATGTAAGAAAACAAACAGATTTTGTACCACCTTGTCTATAGTCAACAACTTGTATGAGTTGAATCTTGTTCAATGAAAACTTGTATTGAAATTATCTAGAAAAGAAGAAAGCTGCAGTCAGCAAGGAAAATTTATATTGAAAACATAGGTAAATAATAACAGAAGCTATTTTCTCTATAATTAATTTTTAAATATGTGGGTAGAGATGCCTCGGGATGTCCTGACAGGATTCCATATATGGGCATAGAACCACGTGGTTTATGATTTTTGTCAGTGAGAATGAAAAAACAGGAATTTTGTCACATTTATGGATGTTTTAATGAATGGTTAGGTGAGGTGGTCGATTAATTTGATGTTTTTAATGGATGTTTTATGGTTTTTGTCAGTGAGAATTTGAAACACAGGAATTTTGTCACATTTATGGATGCTTTTATGGTTTTGTCAGTGAGAATTTGAAAAAACAGGAACTTTGTCACATTTATGGATGTTTTTATGGTTTTGTCAGTGAGAATTTGAAAAAACAGAAACTTTCTCACATTTATGTCTGTTTCTATGGTTTTTGTCAGTGAGAATGAAAAAACAGGAACTTTCTCACTTTAATGTATTATTAAGTCTATCGGGAGCAGGTCAATGACACTTACTTCATGTTGTTGCTCAAGGCAAATATTATGATCCAGAAACATTATTTGTTGTTGTTGTCCTAGGCAAATGTTATGGGTTTTCAGGAAACAGTTACATCACATGTTTTCTTCACAGCCAATCAGAGGGCTTGGTTACATAGTAGCGGCGGAGTGAATATAAGGAAAGGATTTTTGCTATAGTTTTATTAGTCTGTGGATAGAATTCACTAAGTTTTTAGTTAGCAGTGTAATAACATGAGTGAACAAGTTGAGTTAGAAATATCCTTTTATTGCAACTGTTCTATTTGTAAAGGACATTTTCATGATTTTGAACATTCTCGTGAACCTACTGCATGTTTAGACAGCATAGAGGCAGTGACAGATGAGAAGAATCTGGAGGAAACGAGAAGAAAAATTATATGTGACATGGAGAGAAATTTATACTGGTTGCAAGTTTGTTCACATAAAAGAAGGATTGATATTATAGAAAATGACGATCAAAAAAAGAGACTTAAAAAAGAGGAATGTCGCTGTAGTGGAAAAGACAGCAGTGAAAACCTAATGAAAAACGTATATAAAGCAAGATATAACTTAGATTATTATGATGATTATGTTATGACAAACGAGAAAAAGTGACCCTTCAAGAGACAAAATAAGAGGTCATTCTATGAAAAGGATTTTAAACAACGGAAACTGTGGTGAAAGAGTTCTCATATATGATTTAACGTTAAATCTAATTATTAATATGTATAATGAGTTTTATATTGTAATCATACAATAAATTTGTTTGTATTATTTTAATTTTCATATACTAGATATATATAGAGTGAGGAGACCATCAGAGACTTCTGAATATGAATAGTTCATTTTAATTAGATCACTCCATAGAGTATTATCAGTCCACAACCAAGTTTTCTATCAAAGATAACAAAAAATAATTCATTCTTTCTAATATTTATTCTCATAAAATATCAATATTCACAATGCTTTTTAAATAAACTATATCTGGTTCAATTATCTGAATATCTATGTCACCATCCTCCACTACCACTATATCTACCAGAGGAGGTGGTATACATTCAATTTCAACCTTCGGTTCATCATTTATTGATATATCAATCAATGGGGTGGGTCTGTATTCAAATAAATCGCCGCGTACTCCTATTGTAGGCAAACTAGGAGCCAACCGCTCGTCGTCCTCTATGCAAAGACGACCTGAAGGCCCCCGCCGTACCAGATCTTCCGATGTATACGACAGACCATCTTCCGTATAATTTACTTCTAGCACGTCATCAGTACCTTCGACGGTTGTAGTATTACAAAGAAGGACCTCCTCATCAAGTGAGAGATCCCAACCAAGCCATACATCCTAAAAGATTGATAACACTATAATCAAAAACTAGAGTTTCCTGCGGTAAACCCCCAGTCCCCAAAGGTCCCCCAGGCTCCCAAAGGACCACCCAGCCCTCAAGGGCCCTCCGGATCCCCAAACGCCCAACACGGGTCCCCAAAGAGCCCCGTCCCCATTTTGTTAATACTTTTTTGTGCATTTGAGACACAGAAGGGTCCCCACATTTCAAAGGGCTTTATTATATTTTTTCAGAACAAGTTTTTTTCTTAATGTCCTTCATAAACCAATTTTACAACTTGAAGTAGTTATCTTTTCCCCCACAACTTTACTATAAGGCTTTTTGAATTACCCAATATCATGCAATACTTTTCAATGGCATTTCAGAACAAGTTTTTTTCTTAAGTTCCTTCCTAAGCCCATTTTACATGTTGAAGTACTTATCTTTTCCCCAAAACTTTACTTTACGACTCTTTTGCACACCCAAACATCAAGCAATACTTTCCAAAAGGCTTTATCATATCTTTTCAGTACAAGTTCTTTTCTTAATAACCTTCTTAAACCAATTTTACAAATTCTAAATTTTTCCTTAGTAGAAGAAAAAGCAATATCATAGTTGCGAATATTTTCTCGGAAGATAAGCAGTTCTATTTCAATTTTAAATTTTATCAATGAAGTTAAGAAAAGTTAAAGTTCTCTTCTGAATTTTCTCAATGAAAAAGAAATTAGTTATTAATCAATTCTATTTTTTCCAAATAATATAAAAATTTTTCACTTCGGATCAAATTTTTCTCAAAGAGATGAAAAAAATTTAAATACTGTACCTAATTTTTCATGGAAGATAGAAAAGTTTAAGTTCTCTACTGAATTTTATCAAAGAACACCCTCCAATTGTAATTTCTCCAGAGAAAATAAAAATCTTCCAGTTCAGTTTTAAGTTCACCAAAGACATAAAGAAAGTTCTATTCTAAATTTTTCCCTAGTAGATAGAAAAAGCTATAGCATACTTGTGAATATTTTCCCGGAAGATAAAAAGTTCTAGTTCAATTTTTAATTTTATCAACGATGTGAAGAAAAGTTCAACTTCTATTCTGAATTTTTTCAATGAAAAAGAAATTAGTTATTGATCATTTCAATTTTTCCAAATAATATAAATATTTTCCAACTTCAAAATGTGCACACACAAAAACTTAAACACACACACACAAACTTACACACACACACACACACACACAAACACACACAAAAACACAAACACACACACACACACACACAGACTTACACACACACACATACACACACACACACACACACAAAAACAAATACACACACACACAAAAACTTACACTCACAAAAAAACTAACACACGCACACAAAAACTTAAACAAACAAAAAAAAAACTTACACAAAAAAACTTAAAAACACACAAAAACTAACACACACAAAAACTTACACACGCAAAAAAAAACTTGCACACACACACACACAAATTTACACACACAAAAACTCAAACACACAAAAAAACTTACACACACAAAAAAAAATACACACACACAAAAACTTACACACAAACAAAAAAACAAAATCACACACACACAAAAACTTACACAAACACAAAAAATTAAAAACACACACAAAAACTAACACACACACACACACAAAAACTTACACACACAAAAAAAAACTTACACACTCACACAAAAAAAAATCCACACACACACACAAAAACTTACACACACACACAAAAACTTACACACACACAAAAACTTACACACACACAAAAACTTACACCCACACACAAAAACTTACACACACACAAAAACTTACACCCACACACAAAAACTTACACACACACACACAAAAACTAACACACACACACAAAAACTTACACCCACACAAAAAAACTTACACACACACAAAAACATACACACACAAAAAAACTTACACACACACACAAAAACATACACACACACACAAAAACTTACACACACACGCAAAAACTAACACACACATAAAAACAAACACACACACACAAAAAATTACACACACACACAAAAACATAAACAAAAAAAAACAAATACACACACAAAAACACAAACTAAAACAAACAAACACAAAAACTTACACACAAACACAAACATAAACAGACACACAAAATTAAACAAACACAAACACAAAAACTTAAACACATACACACACACAAAAATATACACACACACACACACACACAATTAGACAAGAATCACGATATTTATGCACAGTTTCAAGTAACTACGGCTAAGTATCTTAAAAGGCGAGGTATTTTTCTTGCGAGAACACAAAAAATCATTAAGTAGTATTAATCAAAATGATGATAATCAACCGAAAACCGTCAAAGAGAACTCCGATTAACCATCACCAAAGTGTCACAATGCCGTCAGTGTGTCAACACCCCTCGGAAAATAGGGGGGTAATGGTCAACTGCGAAGATATTTAGCTTACAGAAAAAAATTGCTCATTGTTCCTTTAGTAGTCACGCAATTAGACTAAAAATTATGATATTTATGCACAGTTTCAACTAACTACGGCTAAGTATGTTAAAGGCGAGCCATTTTCTTGAGAGAACACAAAAATCAGAACACACACACACAAAAAATTAAACAAACAAAAAAACTTACACAAACACACAAACTAACACACACAAAAAAACTTACACACGCAAAAAAACTTACACACACACACAAAAAAATACACACACACAAAAAAAAACACACACAAAAACAAAAAAAAACACACACAAACACACAAAACTTACACACACAAAAACTTACACAAACATAAAAACTTACACACAAACAAAAAATTACACACAAACAAAAATTTACACACACACACACATTTAGACAAAAATTACGATATTTATGCACAGTTTCAACTAACTACGGCTAAGTATCTTAAAAGGCGAGGTATTTTTCTTGCGAGAACACAAAAAATCATTAAGTGGTATTAATGAAAATGATGATAATCAACCGAAAATCGTCAACGAGAACACCGATTAACCATCACCAAAGTGTCACAATGCCGTCAGTGTGTCAACACCCCTCGGAAAATTGGGGGTAAAGGTCAATTGTGAAGATATTTAGCCTAAGAAACTAGAATATGACATTACAACCCTTCGCTAATAACTAGTGAAAACCAAGAACTCAAACGCAGATGAACTACTGTTCGCTATTTACTACATTGCAAGTACTGTTGCAACATGATAACTTGATAATCATTTCTAATTTTAACAATTCCTTGCAGACATCCTCCAAACATAATAAACTCAGCCTTGGAGACATTTGAGATTGAACACTAAATTAAACAAATGAAAGAATTCACATTTTAGAGTTAAAAGTGCGCACAGAAAAAAAGCAAATATAATAGTCGTTTAAAATCGGCCCCCCCCCCCCCACCGAAACTCAAAAATTTCTGGGGGAAGGTATTTTCAAGGTTTTATTCTAAGTGAACGATCTTACCTTTTCAGGAGTGAGGAGTCGTTCACATTAGATTGGGAATAAAAGTAAAACTTATGCGCAAAGAGCGAGAAGTTTTATTTTTTCTTATTAATTACAACTGAAAAATTATTTTTAATTTGATGTTTTGACATTTTTTCTAATCTTGCCATAAACATCCGTTTGAATAGACCCTCACTTATCAGTTTAACACGATTCGAGTACCCGCTCGATTCGAACAGCAAACATTCTTTCTAATCTTCAGACTTTTCAAGCATAATAAACTTGATTACGGTATGTAATTTGTAGGATCGGTGGTCTTGTCCTTCAAAAACGTTCTTGTACAGCTAACCGTTGATGTGAAACTATAAAACTAATTCATTATAAATATTTGCAATTGGAATAAAAAGCAAATTCTGTGTGGACGTACTAGCTACCACAAACACAGAAGGGCTGAATTCACATTTTAGAGACAAAAAGTGCACACAAAAAAAGCAGGTATAATAGCAATTTAAAATCTCCCCCTCCCCAAACTCAAAAATTTCAGGGGGGGCATATTTTCATTGTAGTTTTTATATTTTATTTAGAAAACGCATCGAAAACCCATATCAAGCACTAAATTTGTGAGTTTTTTTTCACTGACAATTCCTTTTTTTTTTTTGCCAAGCCTTAACCTCCCTAATTGAAAGATATGAATTATAATCAAGAAACATAGTTCATCATATTTTACATATTTTTGGTTGGAAAACACACTGAAAAGACATATTTTTTGAACTTACATCAAACGTTGGAGGGTATACATTTGAAGAACCTTCCATTATTTTCTATCTTGTTCTATGTTTCAGCCTATGCTGACTTTTAAACCTTTCAAAGTCCTGAAATATACTAATCTAACGGTTATTTATTCACGAAACAGTGCAAACTGATTAATTTATAACAATAATTACCTTTCTATATATACCTTAGCACTCACTGGAATTACCAGTTATCACTCACGGAGAAAGGATTCAAAACAATACTTCTTACATCACATAGTCTAGTTGCGTCAAACGAGACATCCTCAATGCAGATTAATTAATTGTTACGCCCCGATTTTGTTTTGGACATAGGAAAGCGTCGATGGGAGTGAAAATTTCTCTAAAACTATCAAAGATTGATCAACTCTGTGATTTCTCAGTTCTTGTTTAATCAGAAAGAAAAAAGAAGAAAAATTGATAAAATATATTTTGAAATATGATCCAAAATCAGAGCTATTACAACTTAAATGACGCGAGGGGAGGGGGGGGGGGAATCAGGTTTAAGAAGATCATGGATGTATCATTTTTATATTATCTAAGTACTCATAGAAGGAGTCATCACAGAAACTTTGAAAAGGGCTCATTTGATTGGTAATTAAAGTGGCTAGCACCCAATTCACAGGAGGGGGTGTGAAAACTATGGTTTGTAACTTTGATATGCAAGACTAGAAAGAAAAGTTCTTAGGTGTGGGGCTGCCCCCCGCCTCAACCCTCGCTCTTGAAATCCCCCCCCCCAACTCAACTTTTCTAGAAAGAAAAGTTCTTAGGTGTGGGGCTGCCCCCCGCCACAACCCTCGCTCTTGAAATTCCCCCCCCAACTCAACTTTTCCAGAGGATTTCAAAATCCCCCCTCCAAACTCAAAAATTTCTAGGAACGTATTTTCATCATATTTAAATATTTACCCACGTACGCATCACTTAGGTTAGATTAGATTAGGTGAGAGACAGGCAAAAAGTTAGGTGTATGGTTAGGTTAGGTTAGATTATGTTAGGTTAGGTTAATTTAGGGAGACAGGCAAAAAGTTAGGTGTATGATTAGTTTAGGTTAGGTTAGATTAAGTTAGGTTAGGTTAAGTTAGGTTAGGCTAGGTTAGCCTAAGTTCGCGCGGGGACGTTGGCTAACCTTGCCTAACCTAACTTAACCTAACCTAACTTAATCTAACCTAACCTAATCATACACCTAACTTTTTGCCTGTCTCCTTCAATTAACCTAACCTAACATAATCTAACCTAACCTAACCATACACCTAACTTTTTGCCTGTCTCTCACCTAATCTAATCTAACCTAAGTGATGCGTACGTGGGTAAATATTTAAATATGATGAAAATACGTTCCTAGAAATTTTTGAGTTTGGAGGGGGGGATTTTGAAATCCTCTGGAAAAGTTGAGTTGGGGGGGGGGAATTTCAAGAGCGAGGGTTGAGGCGGGGGCAGCCCCACACCTAAGAACTTTTCTTTCTAGAAAAGTTGAGTTGGGGGGGGGGAGATTTCAAGAGCGAGGGTTGAGGCGGGGGCAGCCCCACACCTAAGAACTTTTCTTTCTAGTCTTGCATATCAAAGTTAAAAACCATAGTTTTCACACCCCCTCCTGTGAATTGGGGGCTAGCCACTTCAATTACCAATCAAATGAGCCCTTTTCAAAGTTTCTGTGATGACTCCTTCTGTGAGTACCTAGATAATATAAAATGATACCTCCAGGATATTCTTCAAACCTGATTCCCCCCCCTCCCGCGCGGCATTTAAGTTGTAATAGCTCTGATTTTGGGGCATATTTCAAAATATCTTTTATCAATTATTCTTCTTTTTTCTTTCTGATTACACAAGAACTGTGAAATCACAGAGTTGATCAATATTTGATAGTTTTACAGAAATTATCACTCCCATCGACGCTTTCTTATGTCCAAAACAAAATCGGGCGTAACAATTAATTAATCTGCATTGAAGATGTCTCGTTTGACGCAATTAGACTATGTGATGTAAGAAGTATTGTTTCGAATCCTTTCTCCGTGAGTGATAAGTGGCAATTCCAGTGAGTGTTAAGTGATATATGGAAAGGTAATTATTGTTCTAAAATTAACAGCTTGCACGATCTCGTAAATAAATAACCGCTAGATTAGTATATTTCAGGGTTTTGAAAGGTTTAAAAGTCAGTATAGGCTGAAATATAGAACAAGATAGAAAATAATGGAAGGTTCTTCAAATGTATGCCCTCCAACGTTTGATGTAAGTTCAAATAATATGTCTTTTCAGTGTGTTTTCCATCGAAAAATATGTAAAATATGATGAACTATGTTCCTTGATTATAATTCATATCTTTCAATTAGGGAGGTTAAGGCTTGGCAAAAAAAAAAGGAATTGTCAGTGAAAAAAAACTCACAAATTTAGCTCTTGATATGGCTTTTCGATGTGTTTTCTAAAGAAAATATACAAACTACAATGTAAATAAGCCCCCCCTGAAATTTTTTAGTTTGGGGAGGGGGAGATTTTAAATTGCTATTATATTTGCTTTTTTTGTGTGCACTTTTTGTCTCTTAAATGTGAATTCAGCCCTTCTGTGTTTGTGGTAGCTAGTACATCCACACAGAATTTGCTTTTTATTCCAATTGCAAATATTTATAATAAATTAGTTTTATAGTTTCACATCAACGGTTAGATTTACAAGAACGTTTTTGAAGGAAAAGACCACCGGTCCTACAAATTACATACCGTAATCAAGTTTATTATGCTTGAAAAGTCTAAAGATTAGAAAGAATGTTTGCTGTTCGAATCGAACCTGTACTCGAATCGTGTTAAACTGATAAGTGAGGGTCTATTCAAACGGATATTTATGGTATGATTTGAAAAAATGGTAAAACATCAAATTAAAAATAAGTTTTCAGTTGGAAGTAAGAACCTACACTAAAACTTCTCGCTCTTTGCACATAAGTTTGACTTTTATTCCCAATCAATTGTGAACGACTCCTCACTCCTGAAAAGGTAAGATCGTTCACTTAGAATAAAACCTTGAAAATACGTTCCCCCAGAAATTTTTGAGTTTGGGTGGGGGGGGATTTTAAACGACTATTATATTTGCTTTTTTTCTGTGCACACTTTTTAACTCTAAAATGTGAATTCTTTCAATTTTTTAATTTAGTGTTCAATCTCAAATCTCTCCAAGGTTGAGTTTATTATGTTTGAAGGATGTACGCAAGGGATTGTTAAAATAAGAAATGATTATCAAGTTATCATGTTGCAACAGTAGTTGCAATGTAGTAAATACCGAACAGTAGTTCATCTGCGTTTGAGTTCTTGGTTTTCACTAGTTATTAGCGAAGGGTTGTAATGTCATATTCTAGTTTCTTAGGCTAAATATCTTCACAATTGACTTTTACCCCCTATTTTCCGAGGGGTGTTGACACACTGACGGCATTGTGACCCTTTGGTGATGGTTAATCGGTGTTCTCGTTGACGGTTTTCGGTTGATTATCATCATTTTCATTAATACCACTTAATGATTTTTTGTGTTCTCGCAAGAAAAATACCTCTCCTTTTAAGATACTTAGCCGTAGTTACTTGAAACTGTGCATAAATATCGTAATTTTTGTCTAATTGTATGTGTGTGTGTAAATTTTGTGTGTGTGTAGTTTTGTGTGTGTGTGTTAGTTTCTGTGTGTGTGTAAGTTTTTATGTGTGTGTGAGTTTTGTGTGTGTGTGTGTGTGTGAGTTTTTGTGTGTGTGGGTAAGTTTTTGTGTGTGTGTAAGTTTTTGTGTGTGTGGGTAAGTTTTTGTGTGTGTCTGTTATTTTTTGTGTGTGTGTGTAAGTTTTTGTTTGTGTGTAAGTTTTTGTGTGTGTGTGTTCTGATTTTTGTGTTCTTGCAAGAAAATGGCTCGCCTTTAATATACTTAGCCGTAGTTAGTTGAAACTGGGCATAAATATCGTAACTTTTAGTCTAATTGCGTTGCTACTAAAGGAACAATGAGCAATTTTTTTCTGTAGGCTAAATATCTTTGCAGTTGACCATTACCCCCCTATTTTCCGAGGGGGACACACTGACGGTATTGTGACACTGGTGATGGATAATCGGTGTTCTCGTTGACGGTTTTCAGTTGATTATCATCATTTTCATTAATACCACTTAGTGATTTTTTGTGTTGTTGCAAGAAAAATACCTCGCCTTTTAAGATACTTAGCCGTAGTTAGTTGAAACTGTGCATAAATATCGTAATTTTTGTCTAAT